>NC_065451.1:53116362-53726362 GCF_917563875.1 Diabrotica virgifera virgifera
AATGGCGGTACAGGCTCGTTTTTTAATATTGTATTTAATTACAGAGTAATTTCCACATATTAATATATTTATCGAATTAGGCTCTGTACCGCCATTCTTTATTATATTACGAATACGTGTGCCCAATATCTCGAAAAAATATTCAAAATTACAGCCGCAATCTTGGAACGCGTTTTTGCTATCTGTTGATCGCTACTGTATCACCTTAACCTTTCCGGAACCGTGCTATAAAAACTTACGCTGCAGGCCGTGCGGGGCAACTATGTTACCCCCCTAAAATGCTTTAATAATTCATTTAAATTTTACATTATTGTTTGGAAAGTTATACAATAAGGCACTAGTAACTAATAATTTGTTTTTATTATTAAAAAGATTTACATTTTTTTATTTTTACCTGTAATTACAATTTGATTTTATTCCTGATTTTTAAAGTCAGGGCATAAAAATGTTTTACTTTCTTCTCGATGTATGGTACAAATTGGTTTTCTGCATGTACTACATGATATTTGAGTCTTTCTATCACGTGCCCTGGCACAAAAGCTGCATCTTCGACTTGTATATTGTTGAATGTCTCTGGCAGGGGTTTCTGGCACTGTGTGCCCCGAGGAGTTAATTTCAATTTTCGTATAAAATTTAAATTATATTTGATTATTTCATTCATAGGAGATTCTGACCAATAGAAAGCTACAGAAATCTGAATTAAATCGATCATTTTTGATAATCTCTCGTCGTTAAGTATATTACGTCAGATGCCCTTCGTTGCTACGAAAAAATACATTCAGTGACATTAATGACAATTAATGTTTTAAAAATTATAAAAGTGATGACTTTCAATCGTCAAATATTTATAAAAACTGTGTGTTTAATGGTACTTACATAAATAAATTACAATAAAATTTTGGTTTTGAACAGTTTTATTCATGAAATAATCGCAACAAATTGCATTCGACCTCTGAAATTAATATAGAATTTTTGCTCTCGTGACACTTTGACATAATTTCACTCGCCTTCGGCTCGTGAAATTAAAACTGTCAAAGTGTCACTCGGGAAAATTCAATAATTTCAGAGCTCTTGTGCAATTACTACTGATAATTTTTATAAAAAAAACTATTTAGTAATATATTTTCTAAGATTACCTGGAGGGATAAAAAAAATACAAATATTTTGAAAAGTTATAAAGACAAAACCGCATCTGGGGTAACCAAGTTGCCCCGCACGGCCACGGAAAGGTTAATGTAACATGTTTAATTTTGCTTAAATTTAATTTCAAATTTCTTAAAAACATTTTCAATACTTCTAATTAATAATTGCTATCCGTTGTAGTTAATCGTAGACAGTCATGGGCGCCCATACACATTGGCAGGGGGGGCCGTGTCCCCCTAGCTCTTCGGGTTCTTTAAACTATATATGGTTATCCAAAGTATACAAAATGCAATGTGCAACATCTTCACGTCTGCCCCCCCCCCCCTAACAAAATTTTTATATGGGCGCCCGTGTAGACAGTACCACTTTCTGTCAAGTCGTTCCGATAATGGCTTTTTAAATGCGTGTCGCTTCTGCTAAGAATTTAGTTAGTCCAGAAAGCCACTGCGCATCCGCTAGGAAAAATATTCCGATTCAGATTTTTTGCACAATCTTACTAAAAAGGACCCCTTTTAACAAATTTGCTTGTTGCCAGGACCAAAAGTGGGTTGCCAGGACCAAAATTTCTTAAACTTTTTTTTTTGTTTTTTTTTTTCGTAAAATTATTTTTTTTTGCATGGAACAAAGTTTTTTTTATTTTTTCTTGGATCATTCAAAACAGAAAAGGTCTTTAGTTAGACCGATCAAATAAAATTACAATACACGTCAATCAAAATGTAATTCCGTACAGGTTGGAATAATTTTTTTATCAAAGTTTAGGTCCAAGCAAAAGATATTTTCCAGAAAGTATATGATTCATATGAGGGGATCATTGTTTAAATAATTCAAAATATGTAATTTTTGCACAAAATTTACTTTTTTTAGCTGCTGCGGTAATTTGTGTTTTTATTAAGGATTTTACAATTTATTTCTACAACGATGATGAAACAGTGTTTTATATGAGACTTACTAAATTAATTTTGAACCTTAACTTATTTAAATAATTGTAAATCAAAATTGTAAAACATATTTCCAAAACAATATTATTTGCAATGTAAATAAGCACTATAAAATATTTTGATTTACAGAAAAAGTTGAGCTATGATATTATTATAAATTGACAAAAAAATTGGTTGATAAATATTGAGTAGTTTATGAGATATTAAATTTGTTTATAAAAATTGCCATTTTTTCAATTGCAAAAACGCGGTTGTTACCGATAGAGTATACCAGTTTTTAAAGTCTCATTTGTTTTGCTTTTATATATATTTTCGATTAATGTATTGACAAATCAAAATTTCAATTAAACACCCCTCCAAAATGGCGTTTGAAAATTGGTGTAATTGGCTTAAAATTTATTTTTTGAATCACATCGCCGAGATTAAAAATTTTGAAATTATTTTTTAATATTCGTATTCTTGATAATTTTTGACATATTTACGAAAGCACAAAAATTTTCTAGAAGCATTTTTGGACGAAATAGCTTTTCCCAGTTTAAAAATTCATAATTCATTTATTTATCAATATTGACATTTAAAAGTACGTGAGTACATCTATTATCCTTACTACTTAACAATGTCATTTATACACATAATAAAAATTGTAGAATATTTTGAAAAATGATGGTTTTCGTAGCACCTTAAATGAAAACTTTTTTTCTGAAAATTGGCGGAGGAGTATTTTCCAATATCTCCGTTAATAATGGGCCAATTTCAATGTTTTCAACATTTTTTTCTGTTTTCTGTCAGCAGTAGAATGTATTTTAAGTTAAATAAATTTTCATTCAAACATTCTTTTTTTGTGTCAATTAATTTAATTCAAAATAAGTTTTTTTGGACACCCTGTATAAATAATTCTGTTAACGTTAATAATACTGAATAGAGAATTGAATAAACTTTCAAATGAGTTAGCACACGATCCCTATTTAAAAATAAGGGGCGGGGATGTGGTAGGGAGGGGGTTGACAAATGACAGATGTATGTACCGTAAAAGTGTGTCCCCCTTAGATCAAACACCAACCTATTTCGTCATTTCCGTAAAGTCTAATAAATACTGCCAAATATCAAGGTGGATTGTTTTCTTTAGCTCACACTGTATATATTTTAATATTCTACACAGAAAAAGTCTTTAACACATTTTTAATGATAATTCAGTATTATTTTTTTATTTTTTTTTTATAAAAAATCTTTTGTCTCAATTTTTATTTATCACATCTAGAGAAAAAAAATTGAAAAAAAATTGTTTATAACAAATTGACGAATAATTTTGCTATTAAAAGTGTCATTTACTGTGTCAGAGTGTCAGTTACTATTTTTATAAGCTACCATAAACTAAAAAAAACATTGAAATTGGTCCATTATTAACGAAGGTATTGCGAAGTACTACTGCACCACTCTTCATGTAAAAAGTTTATTTTACATTATTTTTTAAAATATTCTAAAATTTTAGCTCTATGTATAAATTATGTCACTGTTAATTAGTAGGGTTGATAGATGTACTCACGCACTTAAATGTTAATATTGATAAATAAACAAATTATGAATTTTTAAACTTGGAAAATCTTGGCAAAAAATGGATCTAGAAAATTTTTTTCTTTTGTAAATGTGTCAAAAACTACCAGGAACACGAATATGGAAAAATAATTTCAAAATTTTAATCCCGATGATGTTATTAAAAAAACAAGTTCTAAACAAACTACACCAATTTCTAAACGCCATTTTTAAGGGGTGTTTAATTAAAATTTTAATTTGTCAATACATTTATCGAAAATATACATAAAAGAAAAAAAAATGAGACCTGAAAAACTTGTATACTCTATCGGCAACAACCGCGTTTTTGCAATTGAAAAAATGGTAATTTTTTATAAAAAAATTAATATCTCATAAACTACTCAATATTTATCAACCAATTTTTTTACAATTTATAGTGATATCTTAACGCAACTTTTTGTGCAAAGCAAAATATGTAAAACCATCTTTGCAGGAAAAAATTATAAAACCCCTAATAAAAACAAGAATTGCCGCAGCAGTTAAGAAAGTAAATTTTGTGCAAACATTACCAATTTTTAATTATTTAAACAATGATCCCCTCATATTAATCATATACTTTCTTGAAAATATCTTTTGTTTTGACCTAAACTTTAATAAAAAATTTATTCCAACCTGTACGGAATTACATTTTGATTATATTTTATTTTATTGGGCTAAGTGATATTTCTCTAAAGTTGATAGTTTTTGACATAGAAGTGATTAAAAATTGAAAAATTGTGAAATTGGCCATTTTTAACCCTCAAAAACTATGTGAAAAACTGAAAATTTGAATGTTGCCAAGGTAGGTAGATATTCTTTAAACATCGATTGATGAAATGAAATTGAGTTTTTTGCAATACAATATTCAAAACTCTTTTGTGTTTTAATTGCTAATCAATAGACGGAGAGCTAGACCCGAAAAATCATCGTCATAATTATTAATATGGAATTTTTCCTGTGAAATGTGTCCATTGTATATTGACAATTATGACCCCTTTCAGGCTGACACCTCAGTGGATACAGGAAGTAGCAATAAGGGATGAAAGGGGAAAGTTAGTTAAGTCATTAATGGTTTTCACCTCCTATTTTGTTAAACCTCCATCGATTTGCATGAAAATTGGTGACTAGTTAGAGCATACTTCAAGAAACAAATTGATTTGGTGCCACTTGCACTTTTACCCTGGTGGTGAATACCACCCATTCCCGCAGGTGAAAACTATTTTATTAAAAATAACTCCACAAATCGATAGAGGGACAAATTTTAAGTAAAATTTGTTATATCATATTATTAAAATAAATAAATACTTTTTGAGTTATTAAAGATCAAAGATTTGTCTATTTAAGAGCATATGCGTGAAGTTATGGGGTCTGGCACGACGGCCTGCTGTATAAAATGAACCAATATGGTTATAGTGAGGCGATGACGTGTCTTCTCTCGTCATACCTAGCCAACAGGAAGTTCAGAGTTCGGATAGGGCCAACCCTGTCCGAAGTTGGGAACATGGAGGCTGGTATACCACAGGGGGCAGTGTTGTCGCCATATCTATATACCATATATACGGCAGACACCCCAACTGAACCCAGATCGTTGCTAAGTCTATACGCAGATGATACAGCGATAGCTTTTAGCAGTACCCACCCAGATTTTGCAACAAGACATCTACAAAGAGCTCTTGATGGACTACAAGAATGGTGTGTGCAGTGGAAAATAGCTATCAATCCTGACAAAACACAGGCCGCCATGTACCAAAAAAGAAGAGGCAGGCCAAATGAGGTACTATCCCTATTTGATACCCAAATTAAATGGTCAAATCAAGCCAAATATCAAGGCGTAATGTTGGACAAAAGGCTGACCTTCACAGAACACGTAAAACAAACAATCAACAAAGCTAAAGCCCTTAGGGGTCAACTCTCATCGCTAATAGGTCGAAAGAGTAAACTGAGATTTAAGACAAAGATTAGGATGGCAAATTGTATAATTTTGCCAACACTAACATACGCCTCAGCCGCATGGGGACACACGTGTAATACCAACAAGAAAACAATACAAACCATCCAAAACCACATGATCAGAGAAGCTCTGAATATACCTAGAATATGTCCCATTAAGATACGTATTTGGACATACGCAACAAAAGAAACTCCTGAGAATGATAGACGAAAGAGCACAAGAAATATTTAATAATATCAGGAACCATCCTAGCAGATTATTAAGAGAATTGACTAATTACGACGGAAACCAAAGAACGGTACATAGACGGCCTAGACAGCAGTTAGCTGGATATAGAGGAAACCCTTAAGAATGCAAAATTGAGATAGCCACATGATATCAAAAGACAAATGTCGCCCTTCAGGCACTAAGTACCCTTCAGGTAGGTCAAATGGACCATAGCCGCGGAATGTGAGCATCGAAGTCAC
Organism: Diabrotica virgifera virgifera; assembly: GCF_917563875.1. Lineage (NCBI taxonomy): Eukaryota > Metazoa > Arthropoda > Insecta > Coleoptera > Chrysomelidae > Diabrotica > Diabrotica virgifera. The sequence goes on from NC_065451.1 coordinate 53,122,431, forward strand.
GTACCGACAGACGTGGGCTTGATGGCCACACCTTTCGGGCGGTCAGCCGTCGAGGAGAACAAAATTTATTTTGTCAATTCGTCGGCTGAGTGCACAGCGAGACACCGATTTAGATCGGTGCCTTGATGTCCGGAACACATTTTTTTTAGGACACAAGTCCAAAGTAAAGAAAAAAATTAATTTAGTCATTAATAGGGAGAAAAGCTCTTCTAGCTACCCCTAAAACCAGGTGGCTTAACCACATGAAGTAATACAGAGGATATCCCATTACCCAGGGCATCCAAAGTAACATTAATGTCAACGCCTCCCCATTCGGTGTGTCCTTCGATGGGGAGGGGTGGAGGTATAGCTTGGGGGTTAGATAGGTACCACTCTATTACGGGGTGTGACCGGTTTGATCTTCAGACATGTGGGTTCCACTTTTCCATTGGAACACACATGTCCCCCGTGGCTGGGGTTGATACGAGCATGTGTGTGTGTGTGTGTGTGTGTGTGTGTGTGTGTGTGTGTGTGTGTGTGTGTGTGTGTGTGTGTGTGTGTGTGTGTGTGTGTGTGTGTGTGTGTGTGTGTGTGTGTGTGTGTGTGTGTGTGTGTGTGTGTGTGTGTGTGTGTGTGTGTGTGTGTGTGTGTGTGTGTGTGTGTGTGTGTGTGTGTGTGTGTGTGTGTGTGTGTGTGTGTGTGTGTGTGTGTGTGTGTGTGTGTGTGTGTGTGTGTGTGTGTGTGTGTGTGTGTGTGTGTGTGTGTGTGTGTGTGTGTGTGTGTGTGTGTGTGTGTGTGTGTGTGTGTGTGTGTGTGTGTGTGTGTGTGTGTGTGTGTGTGTGTGTGTGTGTGTGTGTGTGTGTGTGTGTGTGTGTGTGTGTGTGTGTGTGTGTGTGTGTGTGTGTGTGTGTGTGTGTGTGTGTGTGTGTGTGTGTGTGTGTGTGTGTGTGTGTGTGTGTGTGTGTGTGTGTGTGTGTGTGTGTGTGTGTGTGTGTGTGTGTGTGTGTGTGTGTGTGTGTGTGTGTGTGTGTGTGTGTGTGTGTGTGTGTGTGTGTGTGTGTGTGTGTGTGTGTGTGTGTGTGTGTGTGTGTGTGTGTGTGTGTGTGTGTGTGTGTGTGTGTGTGTGTGTGTGTGTGTGTGTGTGTGTGTGTGTGTGTGTGTGTGTGTGTGTGTGTGTGTGTGTGTGTGTGTGTGTGTGTGTGTGTGTGTGTGTGTGTGTGTGTGTGTGTGTGTGTGTGTGTGTGTGTGTGTGTGTGTGTGTGTGTGTGTGTGTGTGTGTGTGTGTGTGTGTGTGTGTGTGTGTGTGTGTGTGTGTGTGTGTGTGTGTGTGTGTGTGTGTGTGTGTGTGTGTGTGTGTGTGTGTGTGTGTGTGTGTGTGTGTGTGTGTGTGTGTGTGTGTGTGTGTGTGTGTGTGTGTGTGTGTGTGTGTGTGTGTGTGTGTGTGTGTGTGTGTGTGTGTGTGTGTGTGTGTGTGTGTGTGTGTGTGTGTGTGTGTGTGTGTGTGTGTGTGTGTGTGTGTGTGTGTGTGTGTGTGTGTGTGTGTGTGTGTGTGTGTGTGTGTGTGTGTGTGTGTGTGTGTGTGTGTGTGTGTGTGTGTGTGTGTGTGTGTGTGTGTGTGTGTGTGTGTGTGTGTGTGTGTGTGTGTGTGTGTGTGTGTGTGTGTGTGTGTGTGTGTGTGTGTGTGTGTGTGTGTGTGTGTGTGTGTGTGTGTGTGTGTGTGTGTGTGTGTGTGTGTGTGTGTGTGTGTGTGTGTGTGTGTGTGTGTGTGTGTGTGTGTGTGTGTGTGTGTGTGTGTGTGTGTGTGTGTGTGTGTGTGTGTGTGTGTGTGTGTGTGTGTGTGTGTGTGTGTGTGTGTGTGTGTGTGTGTGTGTGTGTGTGTGTGTGTGTGTGTGTGTGTGTGTGTGTGTGTGTGTGTGTGTGTGTGTGTGTGTGTGTGTGTGTGTGTGTGTGTGTGTGTGTGTGTGTGTGTGTGTGTGTGTGTGTGTGTGTGTGTGTGTGTGTGTGTGTGTGTGTGTGTGTGTGTGTGTGTGTGTGTGTGTGTGTGTGTGTGTGTGTGTGTGTGTGTGTGTGTGTGTGTGTGTGTGTGTGTGTGTGTGTGTGTGTGTGTGTGTGTGTGTGTGTGTGTGTGTGTGTGTGTGTGTGTGTGTGTGTGTGTGTGTGTGTGTGTGTGTGTTAGTTATGGATGATAAAAAGAGCATGTTAATTAATTGTATGTTAGTAAAATATTATTTTTAAATTATTTCGATATTTAATTGAATTTTTTTTTCGTTATAAACTGAATATGTCCAGAAACTGGGGGTGTCCAATAATGGGTACACTTGACATATTCGAATATACTTCTGCTAAATTTATAATATTAAGATAATATAAAAATAATATTTTAGTAACATACAATTAATTAATATTTTCTTTTTATCATCCGTAACTTCACGCATATGCTCTTAAACAGACAAATCTTTGATCTTTAATAACTCAAAAAGTATTGATTTATTTTAATAACATGATATAACAAATTTTACTTACAATTTATCCCTCTATCGATTTATGGGGTAATTTTTAATAAAATCGTTTTCACCCCCGAGAAGGGGTGGTATCCACCCCCAGGTGGACACCACCTGGGGGTGGATACCACCCCCAGAAAAGTGCAAATTGGCACCAAATCATTTTTATTTCCTGAGGTATGTTCTAACTAGTCACCAATTTTCATGCAGATCGATGGAGGTTTAACAAAATAGGAGGTGTAAACCTTTAAAGACTACACTAGCTTTACCCTTTCATCCCTTATTGCTACTTCCTGTATCCACTGAGGTGTCAGCCTGAAAGAGGACATAATTGTCAATACACAATATACACATTTCACAGGAAAAACTCCATATTACTTATGACGATGATTTTTCGGCTCTAGCTCTTAAAATAAAGCGTGCGCGACACTATTTTCCACCGACAGTATGGTGAAAATGAAAGGAATAAATTCGTTATTTCGTAAACCGGCGACTTTAAGGAAAAATCCCGAAACAGGTCGATTTTTATTTTTAAGTTATGATATTGTAAAATATGGTATACTAGTGACGTCATCCATCTGGTCGTGAGGACGTAATCGATGATTTTTTTTAATAAGAATTGGGGTCGTGTGCTAGCTCATTTGAAAGGTTCTTCAATTCTCTATAGAGCAATGTAAACATTTATATAATTATTTATACAGGGTGTCCTTCTACTTCTTTTTTTGTCAAATAATATAATTTAATAAAAAAATTTTGGACACCCAGTATAAATAATTATGTAAATGTTTACATTACTGAATAGATAATTGAAGAACCTTTCAAATGAGCTACCACACGACCCCTATTATTATTTAAAAAAATCATCGATTACGTCATTACGCCCAGACGGATGACGTCACTAGTATACCATACATGCCACAATATCATAACTTAAAAATAAAAATACAAAAAAATAAAAAAAAAAAAAACGTTAAAGGTACATTCCATTTCAAATCACTCAGGCAAAAAATTTTGGAATTCCGATTTGTCTGAAAATTGGTATATAGCTTCTACGAGACGTAAAAATAAGATATTTAAGGTCAAAAAATCGTCTTCTTCTTTTTTCTCAAAATGTTATTTTATGCGATTTTACAGTGATTTGGTGTTTATTTAAACAAATTTGCATTTTCTGTCGTAAAGTATCAATGAAAAACATAATATTTTAATAGAAAGGACTCAAAAATGTCATTATATGGCATTATAACAAGTTATTTTGAATCAAAACAAGTTTTTGATCAAATTTTATAGTGTAAAAAACGTTAAAATACCGTTTTTTACATTTTCCTCCATTCCCAAAATACATCATCATCGATTTGGCTGAAAATTTGCCCACAGATAGCCAAAAGATAGAACTTTAAGTGGTTAGAAGGATTTAAATTATATTACAGTACCAAAAAAGTTACATGCAGTAATATCAGACTCAAAAGTAGGATTAGTCCAGTCGGGATAGCATTTGACCTTGAATGCCGAGCTGCCCAAAATTTTATTTTTCTGATCTTAAGGAGAGTCAATAGTAGCCTAAATTTAAAATCACGAATGAATTCCTCCGTGACGTTAGCCGCCATCTTGATTTTAAAGCAGAATCTGTTTTGCTCAATATCTCCGCCATTTTTAACTTTTCGACAAAAATGGTAGGAACTGAAATTGTTCCAAATAAATCGTATTTACAACTATTACAATTTCTTTTTAACAATTTTTGTCGTGAGGTCGATAATTTCGAGTTAATTGTACTTACAGTAGACGCCTATATTTTTGACTGTAATATTGCATGTAACTTTTTTGGTATTGTAATATAATTCAAATCCTTATCACCACTTAAAGTACCATGTTTTGTCTATCTGTGGGAAAATTTTCAGCCAAATCGGTTATGATATATTTTGGGAATGGAGAAAAATGTAAAAAACGGTTGATCAAAAGCTTGTTTTGAATCAAAGTAACTTGTTATAATGCCACATAATGACATTTTTGAGTCCCTTTTATTAAAATATTCTGTTTTCCATCGATACTTTACGATATAAAATGCAAATTTGTATAAATAAACACCAAATCACTGTAAAACCGCATAAAATTACATTTTGAGAAAAAAGAAAGAAGAAGATTTTTTGACCTTAAATATCTTATTTTTACGTCCCGCAGAGGCTATATACCAATTTTCAGACAAATCGGAGGTCCAAAATTATTTTTGCTCCAAAATTGAGTGATTTGAAATGGAATGACCCTAAAAAATTTTTGACTTACTTTTCGTCCTGGCAACATAGTCCTGTCGCCAGGGGGGGTACAACGGCCTCGTTAATTCAGATGGACTTACCCAAGTTTTTTTTATGTATTTTGACCCGTAGAACACGAATTTTTTGGGTAACAGTTGATCCGGATGTCGATAAGATTGTTATAGACCAAGAACTTGAGGAATCAAATAACAGCGATTTTTGGCAAAACAAAACAATATTTTGTATTTTTTGGGTCATTTTAAGCAAAAAATATTTCTACAAGTTTTTTAGTAGGATGCACAGTTTTCGAGATAAACGCGGTTGAACTTTCAAAAAATCGAAAAACTGCAATTTTTAAATCCGAATAACTTTTGATTAAAAAATAAAATAGCAATTCTGCTTAGCGCCTTTGAAAGTTCAAGTCAAATTATGTCGGTTTTGATTATTTGCATTGCTAAAAATTTATTGTGTTATTGTTAAACAAAGCTACAAACAACTAGTGCGTGAGTGATGTTTCTATGATTTCTCATTTAAAATCGAACGAGTAGGTAGAATAGGTACTAGTGCAATCAAGACTATTTCTACGTTACATGCGTTAAAACGCATGTAAAAGCACGGGAAACCCTACGTGTTTATAGCTTTGTTAAACAATAAAAAAATAAATTTTTACCAATGCAAATAATTAAAACCGATATAATTTGACTTAAACTTTCAAATGCGGTAAGCAGACTTGCTATTTTATTTTTTAATCAAAAGTTATTCGGGTTCAAAAATTGCAATTTTTCGATTTTTTTAAAGTTCAACCGCGTTTATCTCGAAAACTGTGCATCCTGCGAAAAAACTTGTAGAAATATTTTTTACTTAAAATGGCTCAAAAAATACAAAATATTGTTTTGTTTTGCCAAAAATCGCTGTTATTTGATTCCTCAAGTTCTTGGTCTATAACAATCTTATCGACATCCGGATCAACTGTTACCCAAAAAATTCGTGTTCTACGGGTCAAAATACATAAAAAAAACTTGAGTAAGTTCATCTGAATTAACGAGGCCGTTGTACCCCCCCTGGCGACAGGACTAACATGCAAATTTGTTAAAAGGGGTCCTTTTTGAGTAAGATTGTGCAAAAAATCCGAATCGGAATATTTTTCCTAGCGGATGCGCAGTGGCTTTCTGAACTAAGTTGTGTTCTAACAATTCTTGGTGTCTGTAAGTATGCTAAATTTAGATTTGTTTCTTTACTCTAATGAGCTTTGTTTTTTCCCGAAGAAGAAACACCACTCAGGTTAGGGGCGTGGGCCCTTATTATAAGGTTGTTAAATTGTCTAATCCAATTTTTGGGGATGTTTTGAGGAATGATAACTATTACTTGTAATTAAATTATGGATTTAGCGACGAATGCATCTAATTCGCGTATTTGAGTTTTTTTTAATGGTTTCCGTTTTCTACCTGGTATTCCCGTATGGAGGAGATTCCGTAGGAGTTGGTTATTTTTGCTAAATTTGGTTCAAGCTTTATGGTCCCTTCCCGGCTTTCAGCTGGTTTTTTCATTGCTTGGCTATATCAACGTGTCATGGTTGGAGAAATAGGAGCATGGCAGTACTAAGATAGTTCTTTAGTGTGTCAATCTGTTTTTGGATTTAATTTGGATTCATTTTACAAATTCTTTTCAATATATTTATATCTGTTCTGTGCCTTAAATGCACTAATAGACCAGGGCGCACCTGTAAAAATATTAGTAGGTACATTTGGACGTTGAGAGGTGACTCAAATTTTTTTGCAGAAATTGCTTGAAACTAATTTGCAGAAATTGCTTGAAACTAACTCAAATAATAATATTTGAGTTATCCTCCCTCTCAAAAAGGTCCGGAACATTGTTTAAATAATTAAAATGTCAAAAAATGAAAGAGAAATTCGATTTTTTTCTTCGTTTTTCGATTATAACTTTAAAAGTATTCATTTCCGAGAAAAGTTGTACTGACATAAAAGTTTCGTAATTAAATTTCCTACGACATAGAATTAGTTAAAAATTTAAAAAATAGTCACCCTTGTTGCAAAATAGCAATAATTGCGAAAAAACCATACAAAAATAAGTATTCGTATTTTACGTTTTTCCACCGCTTATGCTACACTTAGGACCTTCATATTTCATCCACAAAAACTTTATGATGCAGTAAAACAATACTGTAAATTTCATTAAGATCAGTTTAATAGATTTTGCAAAATAAATTTTGAAATCCACCTTTCGCAAAAAAAATAATTTTTTCAAAATGTCACAGGACTCAAAATAAAGTAGATAGCAAATTGAAATTTTTTTGCATATAGAAGTGTACTGTAACTTTCATTTGCAATTTGCAAAATTAAAATCGATGAACTACCACGGCGTCAGAACTTTTTTAAATAAACATTAATTATTGGTGCTACGCGCAGGACAGCGGATAGTTTGCTCTGATTGGGCATTCCAATGACCTTTGATAACATTTTAATTTTTATTACATTTCGATATAAATAAAGAAATTTGTTTACTGCAAAATAAAAACACATACTCTATCTTTTGAAATAATACTTTTTTAGCAAAACCTTTCTTTGTTCGTATATTTTAACTTAGGGAATAAAAGTTTTATTATAAACCTATGCAATTGTTTAAACAATATTTCACAAACAATAATAAAATTAGTTTGATTTTTGTGGAATTAAAATATTAAAATAAAATAAAATATAGAGTAAGAAAATAATATATTAGATAAAGATTGGAAGAAATTTTGGTGGAAATCAACTTATGTGAATCAAACGCTGCTGTCCTGCGCGTAGTACCAAAAATTAATGTTTATTTAAAAAACTTCCTGACGCCGTGGTAATTAATCGATTTTAACTTTGCAAATTGCAAATGAAAGGTACAGTACACTTCTATAAGCAAAATAAATTCAACTTGCTACCTGCTTTATTTTCAGTCCTGCAACATTTAAAAAAAATGATTTTTTTTGCGAAAGCTGGATTGCAAAATTTATTTTGCAAAATCTACTAAGCCGATCTTAATGAAGTTTACAGTGTTGTTTTACTATATCATGAAATTTTCTTGGGTAAAATATGAAGGTCTTAAGAGTAGCGCAAATGGTTGAAAAACGTAAAATGCCAATACTTTTTTTTGTATGGTTTTTTTCTCAATTATTGCTATTTTGCAACAAGGGTGACTATTTTTTAAATTTTAAACCAGTTCTGCGTTGTAGAAAATTTAATTACGTAACTTTTATGTCAGTACAACTTTTCTCAGAAATGAATAGTTTTAAAGTTATAATCAAAAAACCAATAAAAAAATCGAATTCTTCCTTCATATTTTGACATTTTGATTATTTAAACAATGTTCCGGACCATTTTGAGTGGAAGGATAACTCAAATATTATTATTTGAGTTATTTTCAAGCAATTTCTGCAAAAAAATTTGAGTCACCTCTCAACGTCCATCTCAAAACAGATGCGCCCTGGACTATAAGCATATTGGTACATTGTTTTATTTTTATCGAGTGACTAGGCAAGAAATTATCTGATAATTTTTTTGTCTTGTAATTAGCAATTGATTCAAAGGTTCAATGTATATCTGAAACTCTCAACCTCATAATTAACTTTATTAATATAATATAAAAGATTTGTAAATTTTTAATTAAATAATTGGACATGATTGTGGAACTTTAGATTTTTCATTCAGAAAGTTATACTTATTATTAGACGATATTTTTACTTTTCAATAAATATTGTTCGTTGTCTATAAAGGTATTTGTTTTATCTTTTTTTTTTTTGTTTAGCCCTGGACGTATTTGTTCAATAGGGATCCAGGAACCATAAATATTCTTTTTGAGTTTTGGTTTAGAGTAGAGATTTAGTCAATTTTAAGTACCTTGGTGGTATTCTGGGGATACCATCTTTTTGATCATTGAATACCTGTCGCCATTGAAGAATATTTATTGGTGAATGGATTCTTTTGGACCTCTTGATGAAGAAGCAATTTCCCTAAGAGTATACTCCCCTTGGAGATGTAAGAGTACTCAGAAAACTTTCAGTTTTATAGCCGGAGTTTTTAAATTTTTCAGTTTTGAGTAGTAAATTTCTTATTCCGTAACAGCAAAATATTCATTTCGTAACACCACAAAACCTGGGCTAGTGTGTACATCGACACTAGTTACTTGAAAGAGGGTTAACCCTGGAAGCTCACACTTGGGTGTGAGATACCCATCGCGACACTTACTGCATGTAACTTGCGCAGCTGCATTTCAATGGTAATGCTTTAAGTAAATTTAGTCTCTAGTCTGCCAAGGACGGGTGTGTAGTTGCGGTCTCATTTGAGCAATATTTCCAATCACGAAAATTTATTGAATACAGGCTAGGGTATGTAGCACACATGTGTGAGGTTTGCGATCAAGTGTGCGTTCAAGTTAATGACCTAACAATACAACATCCCACAAATTTAGTAAAGCAAACTAGGTGTTATTTCTGCAAAGGCAAAGATGGAAAAGCAAAGCGTGCATGCTAGGCTTGCTATAAAGCATAATGCATGGAGCATAGAGCCACACTGTCTTATGAATGTAGTCAATAAAATGAGTGAAACTGAAATACCTGGCTAAGAATGAATATGAGCTCTATTATCAAAAGGTGTGTTAGTTATATTTTAGTTAGAAAGACCATTTTGTTGTTAAATTAAATTAAAATATTTTGAATTATGTTTCCGGATTTTTAGAAAATGTTTATTAACTATTTTTAGGTATTTTTAATATTTTTTTCTTTTGTGTTACTACAATTAAGAGAGAGAAAATAAAATGATTGATTTAATTATTCTTATGTATTCAATAGTGATTAGAGGGTATCTGGAAATCATAAAATATTTACTTTTTTTTTATTTCTTCACAAAAAATAACCAAAAAAATCTGATACCCATGTGTGCGGTTTATTTAAAAAAAAATAGGTGTGATCTTCCAGGGTTAAAGATGTAAATGGCGCCGGAACCTGTCCGAAAGGATCGGGAGCGGCTAGAGTTACAACAATGATCCCTGTTTTGCGCATGTGTTAAAATATTTACAATGTTGCTTACACATTGACATCGCCGGGAAATTCAAAATTATCTTTGCAAAGGTAAGGAATCTTTTATTTTGACAAATGACATTAAATATTTTTGTAAAGTAAATATAAAAATGAAAATAACCTATAAAATTCTATTTGTTTTGTTACCTGTACCTGTAATAAAATCGTGTGATAAAAGTTAAAATAAGATCAAAGATCATTGAAAAGAGTAAAACGTTGAATTTAATTATTTTGTCAGTTAAAGAACAACATAACCATCATACAATATGGAAGTGCAATTAGAAATTCTATTCTAGGTTTAGTTGTTAAATACTTTTGCATATTATGGGTATATAAAATGGGGAATTATGGACAATGTATTGTTAGGGAATATCGAGCCCTTAAACTGCCTAATAACACCATTGCAGAATCTTCAGACAACAGTTGAAGTGCTGTATAATCAATCGCAAATTGCCTCAAGAATTGTTATTGAAAGAATATTTTATTTGGTATTTTATAAAGAGACGATTTCCCATATTAATATGTGAAATGAGATGCAAGTTACCTTTTGTTCTAAGAATAATATCAGCTTGTTCAGTTTTACATAATATTGCAGTTGTTAATAAAGAAAACTTGAAATACTGGCAAATGAGGGTGCTGTTATTTAATCGAACAAGCTGTGGCTGTACCTACATTTTCAACCAGGAGCAAATCTAGTGCAACTAAATTTTGTGTGTGTTTGTTTTAAAAGATTATTCGCCATTTAACTCGAACTTAAATGGTTACCAGATAACAATTATATGTTCGTGGTAGATTAGTAGAACATACTTTTCAGAAAAATATATGCTGGGAATATGCGTAATTACCATTGGGAATGTGCAGAGCAGATGCTGAGTATACAGGGTGAGGCAAATAAAGGGCCTATTAGAAATATCTCGAGAACTACAGGCAACAGAATCATGAAAATTGGAATAAAGGGGTTTTGAAGGATGATCTATTAAATGAAAATATTTTCATCTCTTTACAACTTCCGGTTATACCGGAAGTTGCTTTTAACTTCGTTTTTTTTTTAATGGGACACCCTGTATGTTTTTACATTTTTGGATTCTCTTCGATGTCTTCTTTCTTAAAATATGAGGTTTTGTAATATTATATTTCGTAGCAAAATTAACACCCTGTAGAATTGTAGTAGTTTGACATCTAAAACTCTACTTACGTTCAAATGATTTTTAATATACTCTACTACTGTTAAGAATTATTAGTATAGCTAAATTTTTAATTTTAGTATACAGGGTTGGTCGAAAATCGGAATGAGTATTTTCTAAGTTTTCTTAAATGGAACACCTTGTATTTTAGTATTGTAATGAAATGATATTTTATGGTACTTTTTTATTTATTAAGCATTCCCTATACGTAACTGCTTTAATTTGTGCTTAATTGTTAATCGCACCAACAATCTTAACTACGTAGGTATTTTGATAGCTAAACCATTATTGGTAATTTTAAGGACAAGTCTGCATTAATATGTATTTATTTCTATAAAATTATTTGGGATTGAGTATTTTCACGGCCAACCTAATAAAATCTTACGTATTTTTTGTTGCAATTAATGTTTAGCTTGAATCACCAATAACTCACAAATTAAAGCAGTTAGGTATAGGGAATGCTTAAGAAATAAAAAAGTGCTATACAATATCACTTCACTACAATACACAAATACAGGGTGTTCCATTTAAGAAAACTCAGAAAATACTCATTCCGAGTTTCGACCAACCCTGTATACTAAAATTAAAAATTTAGCTATACTAATGATTATTAACAATAGTAGAGTATTAAAAATCATTTGAACGTAAGTAGAGTTTCAGATGTCAAACTACTACAATTCTACAGGGTGTGAATATTGCTACGAAATTAATAAAAAACGTAATTATCTTTTAAAATACCCTGTATAATATTACAAAACCTCATATTTTAAGAAAGAAGACATCGAAGAGAATCCAAAAATGTAAAAATATACAGGGTGTCTCATTAAAAAAACGAAGTTATAAGCAACTTCCAGTATAACCGGAAGTTGCAAAGAGATGAAAATATTTTCATTTAATAGATCATCCGTCAAAACCCCTTTATTCCAATTTTCATGATTCTGTTGCCTTTAGTTCTCGAGATATTTTTAATAGGCCAGTTATCTGCCTCACCCTATATACTACATTACAGTACTTAAATATTCTATTTGTATATGTACTTAGAATGTACCAAATTGGCAGAACTACTTACTAAAGTCACTAGCTAGTTGTGTCTGAGTTTAGCGAACCGACTATAATATAAATTTTAGTTATTTATATAAATATATAATAAAATATAAAATATTTAAGTATTATAATATATATTCAGCATTTTTATTTTGATACACAGGTGTATAATAAATTATATATTATGTCTTCAAAAGGGGTTAGGAAGGGCCATAACTATGCCTTTGCTAGATTTTTCTTGTTTGCCTCGTTTTAGTCATTTTTCTTTTAAAAAAGGCATAGCTGTAGCTGTAGGCCTCAGCATAAAAATGCTGAATATATACATAATACCTACTTACCTATATATATTATATAAAATTTATATAATTTCGTAACCAAAATTTATATATCTAGTATATATCTATACTATTTAACACGTTGACGGACAACAACATCTATAGACGTCTAATATCCATTAATGTAGCTTATACATTTGACGCAGTGTCTGTCGATGTGTTAAGTAATATTGATTTTACCGTAATTTTTTTTAAATAATTTATTTAAGTAATATTGATGAACCGTTTGCCTTTGGCTCTAATTCTGATCTTAGGATCACAATAAACAACAACTGATTGTAAATTCATTTCATTTGTGAAAACAAAAATTTCTCATTTTCATTTAATACAATTACTTTTTAAACTTTTTGCCATATAAACAATTAAGAAATAATTTAGTCAAATAGTACCTACACATACATAAATTTTATTAATTAATAAATCTATAAGGCCAACAGTATTTTTCCTTCCTATAGATACATACATATTCTTTTTTAAAATAGTTTAAAAGTACTATCAATTATATAATATAAACTTTCATCAATAATTGCAGGACTTACAAGTATGTATTAAGCATTATGTGTTAAGAATATTTTTGGTAAAGAATAAACCAAGAATAAACTTTTACGAATATTCCAAGATGCTACGTACACGAATGTGCTTAGTATATTTAGTCCAAAAATGCAAAGGACATCAAATTTAGAATGTTTTTATGGTATATGCTATGCTTCTACTAGTAGTAGTATCTGCTTCGAACATGATGGGAACATCATTGTTATGTAGGTTAATGTTGATATAATTTGTTTTTATAATTTTATTTTTATTGAATTGCAGTTTGTTAATAAATTTATAAATAAGTAGGTATACATTGGAACCTCGATAAATCAGAAGATTAATCGGGACCACGGCTGATCTGGGGTATCGAAAATCCAGGTTAACCGGAGAATATGGTAAAAATGAATAAAACTTACAGATAAACTCCATTATATTTGCAAAAACATAAAATACTTATGCACAGTACATCCAAATTACGTACAGTTGTATACAGTATTGTTTATTTCTTGGTAAAAAAGTCAAAGTGATAAAATTGTTGTTTTGTCCGATTAAAATCGGTCCGAGTTAGCCGGACTTCCGGGTTATTGACGGACGACTTATCGGGGTTCCACTGTATTATATTGGTGACTGATATTAAATATTTTATTATTATTAGCAGTTCTTTAATATATTTATAAATACATACATGATATTGGTGCTTGATTTTAAGTAGGTATCCTTTAAAATTTATTTTATATCTATCTCATTCCCTTAAAAGGCAACATGCTACACAGCAAAATGTATGAACAAAAAATTATTTTAAAAGACAAGAATAAAAACAGGAAAATAGTTAGCTTTATGGTGTTTTTTTTATTAATTTCCTTGACAGTATATTTAAATAAACAAATGCTGATGGCACGAATATAAAAGTGTAATATTTTTCGTTCAAAACTTTTTAGATCCTATCTAATACATAGAAGGTTTAAACTTTCAAAAACCCTTGTTTTATTGTATTAACCTGTTTATATTGTTAATACCATATATTATGTTAATATATCTGTTAAACTGAAGTGTACTTTTGAATCCAGAATTTTAACAAATCCTAAACTTTTCCACAATTTCTCAAGCATGATATTTGTGCATTCAAATTAATTGAAATTACATCTTATATATCTATACCTACTAAAAATATTTATTTCTAAACAAAAATGTCTGGAGACTAAATGAGTTATAAAGAAAATTTATGTTTGATTATTGTAACCAACAATTTAAAATTAGTTACAAATTATAATATTTAAATTCCTTTTTACAAACTTTTTGTAATAACTCCAGCTACAATAAATGTCCATTTTTCATATTGATTTGGGCCAAAACCATTAATAATCGGTATCTGAGAATAAACTTTTATTTATACTCTGGGCTAATTAGCAAAATTCATGGAAAAGTTATTTACCAGCAATTTTATTGCTGGAATCGAATTATAAGATCCTATATATTAATAATATAGGTATGCAAAGTCCGCAGATAGTGTGCTACTTTTTTTATAAACAAAATGGCGCCCGAAAATCGTGTTTTTTTCAATTTTTGCTCTATAACTCCAAAGATTTTAACTTTACACCCAAAAACACCCAAATAAAAATTCACCGCAATTAAATTCTGCATAGAGATATGTTCTTCCCGACTTGCTCCCACGAATATTTTCCTCGGAAAATGCGGGTTTTCCCAACAAAATCTCTAATATTCAAATAAAGTTTTAGGTAAGTATTTATTAATCAATAATTAAATAACTTAGTGAGATCAAAGCTTTATTGGTATAGATTGTAATTCCAGAAGCCGGTGAAAATTAAACGAATATTTTAGCAACAATTCAATTGTTAATTAACAATTTACGATCGCAATAATAACCAAAATAATCATGATACATTGATCAAACTTATAAAGATGAGATGCTTATTTAATATTTTATCGACAAAATATAAATTTTTCGTTTTTTTGCATAATATTTAAATTTTGAAAAAAAAAATAGCTATAATACGCTGGTCTAATTAGTAAAGTACAAAGAAAGGTTATTTACCATCAATTTTATTGCTGTAATCGAATATTATGATCCTATATATTAATAATATAGCTATGCAAAGTCCGGAGATAGTGTGCTACTTTTTTTATTAACAAAATGGCGCCCCCAAATGGTGTTGTTTTCAATTATTGGTCTATAACTCCGAAGATTTTAACTTTACACCAAAAACACTAAAATAAAAATTCACCCCAATTTAATTCTACATAGAGGCATGTTTTTCCCGATTTGCTCCGACGAAAATTTTCCTCGGAAAATGTGGGTTTTCCCAACAAAATCTCGAATTCTCAAACAAATTTTTTGGGCAAGTAATTATGTATCAATAATTAAATAACTTGGTGAAATAAAAGCTTTCTTGGTATAGATTATAACTGCAGAAGCCGGTGAAAATTAAGCAAATATGTTAGCAACAATTCAATTGTTAATTAACAATTTACAGTAGCAATAACAACTAAAATAATCATGAAACATTGATTAAATTTAGAAAGATTATAAAGATGGGATGCCTATTTAATGTTTTGTCGACAAAATATAAATTTTTCATTTTTTTGCATAATCTTTAAATGTTTAACAAAAATAGTTATAAACAAATTAACATTTCTCAGAAATTGTTTATTATATTATAATTTAAAAAAATGCTTAAAACGCGTATTTCAAAGGTCTTGAAAACGAATGCTTTAATATTTTTTTTCCAACCATTTGCAAAAAAGTTATGAAACAGCAAAGTAAACATACGATTACTCCGTTTTTTATAATTTGTTTTAATTGTTTCAAAGCTTAAAAATGAGTTTATGGTAAAACTAATTACTCTCAAAAAATATCAAACATTAGTTCAATGGTTATATATTAATCAAAGATTAAAAATGTTGTTTTTTGTAATTTTTAGCGCGAAAATAGGCTTGATACAGAGCCGAAGCTTAATTTTATTTATTAACTACTGTACGTCGCGGGCGATTGTCGCTTCGAGTGAAAATGTTATTAGCTACGGTACTGTATTAGTCTGCTTTCGCGCGTGTAAATTACAAAAAAAAAATATGTATAATCTTTAATTAAAATGTAACCATTAAACTAATAATCGATATTTTTTGTAAGTAATTAGCTTGTACTTTAAACTCACTTTTACGCTTTGAAAGAATTAAAAAAAATTATAAACAACATAATAATCGTATGTTTACTTTGCTATTTCATAACTTTTTTGAAAATGGTTGCAAAAAAGTTTTAAAGCATTCATTTTCAAGTTATTTGAAATACGCGTTTTACCTATTTTTTAAAATTAGAATATAATAAAAACTTTCTGAGAAACGTTAATTTGTTTATAACTATTTTTTTTTAAACATTTAAAGATTATTCAAAAAAATTGAAAATGTATATTTTGTTGGCAAAATATTAAATAGGCATCTTACATTTATAAGATTTCAAAGTTTGAACAGTGTATCATAATTATTTTGGTTATTATTGCGACCGTAAATTATTAATTAACAATTGAATTGCTGCTAAAATATTCGTTTAATTTTCACCGGCTTCTGAAACTATATTTGAAATTTAAAGATTTTGTTGGGAAAACTCACATTTTCCGAGGAAAATTTTTGTCGGAGCAGATCGGGAAAAACATGACTATATGCAGAATTTAATTTCGGTGAATTTTTATTAGGGTATTTTTGGTGTAAAGTTAAATGTTCGGAGTTATGGAGCAAAAATTGAAAAAAAACACGATTTGGGGGCGCCACTTTGTTAATAAAAAAAGTAGCACACTATCTGCGGACTTTGCATACCTATATTATTAATATATATAATCATAAGCTTCGATTCCAGCAATAAAATTGCTGGTAAATAACTTTTCCCAAAAATGGCCTATTCTCCGATAATCAGCCCAGACTATTAGGAATCCTTTTTAAAAATAAAACAGGATATACACAAACAACTTAGATCAAAATATAAAAATATCTTAAACAAAGGTGTGACAAAAAATTAAAAATACAAGTGAAGTTAGACACCTTTCTTGTTTCAGTTTCAGTTGTTTCTTAACCTAATTTATTTGACAAATTTTGTAATTTGTCCTTCAAACTATCTAGGAAACGGCAACATTGGAGTTGAGAACACGCATGCGCAAAACAGGGATCATTGTTGTAACTCTAGCCGCTCCTGAAAGGATCTCCCCGGCAAAAATGCCATACGATATTATTATTATTATATTACCAGCGTTTTACTACCTATGGCTCTTTTCGGTAATCACTTGATCTGCCTTCTCAGTATCTGACTAGCCCATCAAAGCCTCTGAAGTTTAACGTATTTTGAGATCGATTTATCTTTGAACAGTTGGTAGAATTCATAGTTGTAACTTGATCGCACTATGAGTATGTCAGAGATAGATTATCTTAACCCTGCTGTCCTGTTCTGGTTTATTCGACCCAATTTTTTTTCTTATTTTACAAATTATTGTACGGCGTAACGATTTGGTGTTTCGTGACTTTATTACCTAATATGAGGTCTTTGAATTGCATATCAGATAAACAGTCAACTTCCTGATATTTTTGATAGAATTTAAATTGTTACCTAGGGTACGTTCGGGTCAATATGACCCGCGTAGTTAACCCGTTAAAAATTACCTGCGAACCTGTGTATGTACGTTTAGTTGGCAGTATATATAGGCATAGGCAGTATGTATAGTTGGCAGTATATTTTCTAACAGTGCTTGTCAGTCGGGTACGTCTGTAAATAAAAATAAATTTCTGCAAGTCAGAACGGTTCCATAGTTACGGAGGGTGAAAAGTGGAGGTTTTGGATACTTTTTATATTTACCGATTTCTCCCCCCTCTCCCCCCCAAACCCGACGCTCAAAATGGTGTGAATTTTTTCTGAATATTATGTGGACCATATAGAACAATTTGGTGTTTGAGGATAACTTTCACTTTGGATGTCTGGGTTTGTGGTATTATATAGTTATATCATAAATATTGCCCAAAAAATATAAAAAGTATCGAAAACCTCGACTTTTCACCCTCCGTAACTCTGGAACCGTTGATTTTATAACAATTATGTGTAGAACATTTTTTGTTTTAAATTTTATGTAGAACATTTTTCTATAGAACATTCCTTACGCTAAAGAATAGTTTTAGAAATATTGACGAAAAACTTAAGAAAACTACTAATTTACCGGCTTCTCTCCCATCTCCCTCCCAAACCGGACGCTCAAAATGGTGTAACTTTTTACTGAATAATATGTGGACCATATAGAACATTTTGGTGTTGGAGGAAAACTTTTACTTTGGATGTTTGGGTTAGGCCTTTTTTGGACCAGTTATACTATACTACCTCCGTAACTTTGGAACCATTCATTTTAGAAAGTTTATGCATAGGACCTTTTTTATTTCAAATTTAATGTAGAACAATTTTGTATAGAGGGTTGTTCATGCTAAACCGCATAGTCTTAGAAATATTGGTGAAAAACTTAAAAATCTACGAATTTATCGATTTCTCCCCCCTGTCCCCCCCAAACCCGACGCTTAAAATGGTGTGACTTTTTTCTGGACATTGTGTGCATCATATAGAACAATTTAGTGTTGAAGGATAACTTTCACTTTGGATGTCTGGGTTATGCCATCTTTTGAATTAACTATACTATACTAATAAGAAAAACGCTCGGACAGGTCGATTTCTAAAAATAATCATAGTAGGTATATTATAGCATCAATGTTGAACTTTACGCGATCCCTCCTCAGGTGACAGGCATAACTTTTTTTTAATGAGAAAGTACATCATGTGACACCTCATTTAAAAGATTTTGAAATACTTATTATAAAAATGATATAATAATTTAATCCTTTTTAAGAGCGTTGACGCAAAGTTTCAGTCGAATTCTTTCTAAACGCATTTATTTTTTTCGAATCCTGAGAAAACTAATAAGTATTTTTTTTTAATTTAAACGCAAAATGAGAGATTTCATGAAGTCCCTTAAAATAAACAAAAAGTATCTGTTGAATGATGTATTTTAAATTTAAAATCGGACTAACTTTTCTCTTAGTTTTTCACCCCTGTGACTTATTAAAATAGATATTATAGAATTTCTCAGGGACTTTCTACCATTCATAATACTGTAGTATTTCATTCTGGGTTTAAATTTTTGAAGATATACTTCTTTACCGGCGATAGAGGGTGATTTTTTTATATGTTAAAACCTATCATCCCGGCGCATGCGCATTATAACTTTGTTCTGATTGGATGTTCAAATGACATGTCAAAAATTATCCGATATGGCAGCTGTGGTTTGGAGGTAAAGGTAAAGGTAAACAAATGTATAATATATTAGTTTTATTGTTGTGAGGACAGAAACAAAAAAGTTTATAATATTGTAGTGACTTTTAAATAGTTTTTAAAAGCAACAGGTACGTCATAATTGTTAATGTATCATGGGTATAAACCTACCTATTTGATCTGACAAAATACATAGTATGTAATACTTTTATTTATATAATTTGATTACCATCAAAATTTCTATCAATATTCACCTAATATATTGTTTTTTTACTCTATGTTTTGTTGTATTTTTTCAATTCTAAATCATTTCAATTCAAAATTAAAATAATTTGATCAATTTTCAAAATATCAAAATATCACAAGTTTAATCCGTTTAGTTAGTCGATCTTCGTAAATAATGGCACATAGTGTCCGTGGCTAAGCGGAGAAGGCGAATGAATTCCAATACCAACCGCTCTTATCAGCGCTGGTTCGAGTCCCAATAGAAACTTTCTTTTTTGTTTTTTTTTTAATACATTTTATGATTGTAAGTATATTTATTATATAATTGTATTTTCAGAAAATACGTATTTAGTTAAAAATTTTTTCGACAATTAATGTTCAGACATCATTTGTGGCTTGTTTAATGTGTTTGTGTGTGTTTTATTCTTTTATTATTTTAATTTTTGACACTGTTCTAATAAAAATGTTTGAGAAGTAGTAAGTATAAATTAGTTTAATATTTAAACAAAATATAAATAAAAAGTATATTAATTTCGTTTAAATCATATAATAGAAGTATAACTTCTTACGTGCGTACAAAGTACACACACATTCTTTTTTAAAAATTCTTGTTAGTTTTCCCAGGATTCCAACAATACAATAACGCTTATATTAAAAGAACCTCTTCCGTGCTGCTCATCGTGTCGAATTCTCTGAAAGACTTAAGTTTGCGCAGTCCAATTTTTTACGTGGCCTGCACGTGTGGACAACGTACGGTGTACAGTTATTTTGTTCCGTCATGCCTGCACAGTTTTGGACTGCACAGGCAAGAAGGTGCGTGTAGCCGGGCTATAAGAGAGAGAAAATAAAATGATTGATTTAATTATTCTTATGTATTCAATAGTGATTAGAGGGTCTCTGGAAATCATAAAATATTTACTTTTGTTTTATTTCTTCACAAAAAATACCCAAAAAAATCTAATACCCATGTGTGCGGTTTATTTAAAAAAAAATAGGTGTGATCTTCCAGAGTTAAAGATGTAAATGGCGCCGGACCTGTCCGAAAGGATCTCCCCGGCAAAAATGCCATACGATATTATTATTATTATATTACCTGCGTTTTACTATCTATGGCTCTTTTCGGTAATCACTTGATCTGCCTTCTCAGTATCTGACTAGCCCATCAAAGCCTCTGAAGTTTAACGTATTTTGAGATCGATTTATCTTTGAACAGTTGGTAGAATTCATAGTTGTAACTTGATCGCACTATGAGTATGTCAGAGATAGAGTATCTTAACCCTGCTGTCCTATTCGGCTCTATTCGACCCAATTTTTTTTTTCTTATTTTACAAATTATTGTGCGGCGTAACGATTTGGTGTTTCGTGACTTTATTACCTAATATGAGGTCTTTGAACTGCATATCAGATAAACAGTCAACTTCCTGATTTTTTTTGATAGAATTTAAATTATTGTTACCTAGGTACGTTCGGGTCAATATGAGCCGTGTATTTAACCCGTTAAAAGTTACCTGTGAACCTGTGTATGTACGTTTAGTTGGCAGTGTATATAGGCATAGGCAGTATGTATAGTTGGCAGTATATTTTCTAACAGTGTTTGTCAGTCGGGTACGTCTGTAAATAAAAATAAATTTCTGCCAGTCAGAACTTGTAAAAAAATTGTAGTATAGCTGGACGATGTTGCAAACATAGTGGCAAACCAAATTATAAATATGACGAAAACATGGAAGGACAGCGTGTTTTTGGAACTAACTGTTCCCAAAAGTCTCATGGTGAATCAACTAAAAGTTTATGGAATGAAGAAACGGGTCGTAGTATATTTCGATTAACAGTGTTCCTTGAGGTAGTTTCGAGAAAAAATTCGCAAGTAATACGTTTTGGTAACAAAACTACTAAAAAGGCAGGAGACAGGATAGGAGAGGTTCTGATAAACTTGCTGCAATACGTGAAATTTGGGAAAAATGGGTAGATAATTTACCAAAATTTTTTAACCCTGGTGTTACTATTTATGAGCAATTAGTTGCCTTAGAGGCCGCTATCCCTTTAACCTTTAACTACCCGCGCATCAAATTATACCATAACTACACGCGTGGCGTACTTTATACGCCACAAGAAAATACACTTAAAAACAGCGGATTTGTTTTTTTTTAAATACACTTAGTTGTTTGTTATAAACCTTATTTGACATCAGTGAATACTTGGAGTTCCTTTTTAGCAAGCCAATTGGGATTTAAAACTGGAATCATGGAATAACTGGATTCCATGATAAATAAAATTACTAATAAAAAATTTTTTGAAATGTGATTTTTATAGGAGAAAATGTATTGTTTATAAAGAAAAATATATTTTGTGCCATAATGACTAAAAATCAATTGCAATGTGTACTTATATTACGACTTATATTAATATAATCGTGGTGTATATTGTCCACCACCGGAAACAACAAATAATAAACTGTAAATTACGACCTTCCCAGAACGCCGATTATAACGAAACTAAAGCCAAATTGTAAAGCACCTTCCAGTGATAGGTTAGAGAGATAAACAAGGTCAAAAACTAAATTTTCAAATATATTTGCCATAGAATTCTTATATCTGGCGTACAAAATACGCCAGCGCGTGTAGTTAAAGGTTAAACAGTACATTCCAAGCCAGCCAGCGAAATACGGTACAAAGTTTGGGTTTTATGTACTTATGAACATTAAAACTTCTTATGCTCTAAAATTGCCGATCTAAAAGTACAGGAAAGCAGGTGCCGAGCCAGAACGAAATCAGGGAAAGGGTGTGGTGTGTCACTTGAATAATTATTTGAAAGGGTATAATATTACTTGTGATAACTTTTTTATATCATAAAATTTAAGACAATTTAGGACAAAAGGACTGAAGTTCTGATGTACCTACACAGTTTTAAAATGATTAACTTTGAACCGCAAAACAAAACCATAAGTCAGAAAAGCCAAGAGATCAAAAGTCTGACTCCGTAGAGAATGATGAAAAA
This sequence comes from Diabrotica virgifera virgifera, assembly GCF_917563875.1. NCBI lineage: Eukaryota > Metazoa > Arthropoda > Insecta > Coleoptera > Chrysomelidae > Diabrotica > Diabrotica virgifera. The sequence goes on from NC_065451.1 coordinate 53,144,842, forward strand.
GGTAAAGAAATGGGTAAAGAAAAAAGAAGAGTGAAAAAAAGGAAAAAAAAAGAAAATAAGAATGGCAACATGGAATGTACGCGGCACCTATGAGGAAGGAGCCATGAAGGAATTAGTAAAAGAAGTAGGGAGATATAAATTGGATATTGTAGCGGTACAAGAAACAAAACAATTGAGGTCAGAAATATCGGAATCAGAAAATGTGGTTTTTTTCAAAAGTGGAGGAGCAGATAGGATGTTGGGAACAGGTTTTATTATAAGAAAAGGTCTAAAAGAAAAGATTATGAGTTTTAATCCCATATCGGAGAAGATGTGTTATATACGACTAAAAGGGAAAAAAATAAATATAAGCATTTTAAATGTACACGCCCCTACCGAAGAAAAAGATGAAGTGATAAAAGACATATATTATGAAAAAATGGAGATGGAATATGAAAGGATACCGAAACATGACGTCAAAATTATAATGGGAGGTGTAAATGCAAAAGAGGGAAAGAGGCAATCTACAGAAATGCAGTAGGAAAGCATAGCAAACACGACGAGTCAAATCACAACGGACAGAGACTGATAAGTTTTGCAATGGAAAAAATATGGTGGTAAGAAGTACACAGCTACAGCGGAAAGAGATACATAAGGGTACGTGGACATCTCCGGACGGAAAAACCGTTAACCAAATTGATCATGTAATGATAGAGAAACGACACGCGGAATTTATTACAAATGTCAGAAGTATGAGAGGAGCAAACTGCAGTTCAGACCATTTTTTAGTAAAAAATGAATGTAAAAGTGAAGTAGAAGAAAAAATAGTTGTAAAAAAGGATGCAAAAAGAACAAAATCATACGAAGTAGCTGAACTGAAAAAAGAAACAACCAGGCAAAAGTATCAAGAAGAAATAGAAAAATTGTTTTTGGAAACAAGGAATGAAGCCACAGATGTAGAAGAAAGATGGGAACAAATAAAACACAGTACAAAAGAAGTAAGCAGAAAATTGATACCCAGAATTAAAAAACAGACAAGAACTAAGGCGTGGTTTGATAGGGAGTGTGTAGAGCTGTCAGAAGAGAAGAAAAAGTTAAGAATACGTATGTTGACCAACCCTAAGGACAAAAACAGAGAAGAGTATAACCACGTACGAAAACAGTTAAAGAAAAGTTGCAGGAAGAAAAAGAGAGAATTCAATGAAAAAAAGTTGCAGGAGATAGAAGAAAAATTTAAAAACAATGAAATAAGATCATTTTATCAAGAGGTAAAAAAAGTAGAAAAAGGTTACCAAAGCAAAACAAGCTACATAAAGACCATAGAAGGAGAGCTAGTAAGTGAGCCGGGAAAAGTTATGAAAGGTAAAAAGTTATTTCGAAACGTTACTAAACAGTGATGATGAAGATCAGGGAGAGGACGAAGACAGAACAGAGGGTGCAGATATAAGAATAGCCGAACCAACCAAAGACGAAGTGCAAAGAGTTGTAAGCAAATTGAAAAACAATAAAAGTCCAGGTCCAAATGAAATAAGTGCAGAAATGCTGAAAGCAGGGGGAAGAAAACTACTGGAAAAGGTGTATGAACTGATAGAACTTACATGGAAAGACTAATACCGAATTGAAGAAAATCATGAGAAGATTAGTCAGAGAGGCAAAAAAATTCGGTCTAGAAATAAATGAAGAAAATACGAAGTATATGGTGCTAGGCAACACAGAAAAAGAACCTGTAGATAGGCTAAAGTTAACAGCGTTCGATGGAAAAGAATATAAATTTAAACGAGTAAATCACTTTACATATATAGGTGCCATTATAGATGAAAAAGGACACGAGCAAAACGAACTAAAGCACAGGATAGCTAAAGGTAACCGAAAGGTCGGCAGTTTAAAAAAATTATTAAAGTCAAATTACGTATCAAGAAAGGCGAAAATTAGAATATACCAAACTGTAATAAGAGCAACAGTCACCTACGGATGTGAAACATGGGTACTAAACAAAACAGAAGAAGAAATGATAGAGAGATGGGAACGCAAGTTACTGATGACTATTTTCGGGGGAAAAAATACGGCAGATGAATGGCAAAGAAGAACTAATCAAGAATTAAGCATGCTTTACAAGGAACCAACTATAACAAGATACACAAAGGCACAAAGAATCAGGTGGGCAGGTCATGTCGAGAGTATGGATAGGTCAAGAATGCCAAAGAAGATACTATTAAGAAAACCAGTTGGGACAAGGAGACGAGGTAGACCAAGAAAAAGATGGCACGAAAAGTTTCAAGAAGATATAGGATCGATGGAAATTACAGACTGGAAAGAGAAAGCGAAAAACAGGATACAGTGCAGCAATTTTTACATAGACATTAAATCAAATTATATAATAAATATAAGACATTAGTATATAATATTGTCATTTGTATTATGTAAAATTGTTATTGTTAAGTTGTAAAGCCCTAGGCCTCCAAGGCCTATAGAGCATGTTAAATAAAATAACTTTGAACCAGTCGTCTACACAAAGTTTCAAAATCTAGAATTTCAATTCATTCAGGTTGAACCAACACTACAAAATTCTCCCATTTCCGGCTCTTATTAATGGATATTCCTTTTTTAGTGTGTGTACTCTTTTCTCTCTCTCTCTCTCTCTCTCTCTCTCTCTCTCTCTCTCTCTCTCTCTCTCTCTTTCTGTCCCTATTTGGAAAAAATAGACTGAATTACTTTTAAACTAATGGATCAAATTTTATCCATATTTTTAACACAATAAAACTCAACTTTCCAGACAATTTAAAGGTTGTAGGTTTAATTTTTTACAATAGTTACTAGCAACAATTATTGAAAATTGAAAATATTCTTACGTTTGTTACAGTTTTCTAGGTAAAAGTTAATAAATCAACAACCATAAATCGCCATTTTCCAGCTTCAAGCGGTCCCTAGATGATCAATATTAACGTCAATGTATTGTACAATATATTGTACAATAATATTAATAGGTAACCCACACGATTCAAGATTATTGCACAATAAATTAGTTCCCGACTGAAACTGGTGCTTGTCAACATGTGGAATAAGACAGCGAGTTGTGTGGCTATTACATTAGTTGTATCTATAAAAAGGACGAAGGAAAATAAACGCAAGTGAATGAAGGAATAGTTTAAAAAAGAAATAATTACACTCATGAAAATTTATTTAATGACTCAAGAATTACTAAACCAAGTGATTTTCGAAACTTTCAGCACCTGGATAATATTATTTATATTTACGGAGCAACTGTATTCACATAAAAATACACATATATAGCTGAAGAACCTGAGAGAATGGTTTGGACGCAGCTCAAATCAACTATTTAGAGCTACTGCCACAAAAATTAAAATAGCTATGATGATTGCCAACCTCCGTAGCGGAGATGGCATCTGAAGAAGAAGAAGAATGATACACCCTGTAAAATTTAAGGTTAAATAAATTAAATAAATTATTAAGATGTTGGGGTGATCCTTACCCTGATTTAGGGGTAAAGTAAAATAATCAAAAATAAATTAAATAAATAATTATAGACTTACTTACAATTACTTTTATTGACCCCAGACGACCGCTTTCGACCCGGTGTCGCTTTCTGATTGTGAGTAGGTACGTCTATAATTTATTTCATTTGCTATAAGGCTTTTCATCGATTGTCATTTGTTTCGAGCTTCTGTCATATGCTGTATAATCTGTGTATGACATTAATATACACGGATTATACGAGATATGACAGGAGCTCAAAACAAATGACTGTGAATGAAAAGCTCTATTGACTCACACTGGCAACCTGTTCAACATTTTCATCAAAAATATTTTAAAAATACATAGATACTTACGTCCCCCCTTAAACAAAAATTGATCTGTCGCTGGGTTTTACAAAATGTGCTACTTCTTGACAGTACCTCTCTTGTGATTGTTTTCTTCTGGCCACCCTGTATAATAAAATTGGTTAATGCATAAGAACAAAATTGATTGCCCTCTTTTTATTTTCACTTGATTTTAGTTTCTTTATATACCGTTTTATTCTTGGCTTATGATTGGCTTCATAACAATAATATACAAGGTGAGTCATAACTATAGGGACATAGACTAAGGACATGTTATTTGGACCAAAATATGGCTATTGGGCCAAATATGCCTTAATAAAATGTTGCTGAGAAAAAAGATACAGGGTGTTAATTTTTGTTAATTTATACAGATACAGGGAGTTAATTTTTGTTTTTCGTTTTTTGCTAATAGTTTCCCTGTATATTTATAAATTGCTATCAAAATTGGCACAGAGGCATAATCTTAGACAAGAAATAGTATTTTATTTACAATTTTACGTTTTATCATAGAGGGCGCCACGTGGATCATTCCTGATGACGAAATTGAGTCTAAACTTTTTCTGATGAAACTTTTTTGTAATTTTTATTAGAAAATAAATATGACGTAAACACCATTTTTACGTAAAATTGGTACTCTTGTTTAAACATGATAATTTCAACCGTTTTCGATAAAAACGCAATTGAAGATTTCAGGAACTCAGAAGGGGATATCAAATACCAAACTAATAAACAAAGTTGCAACTGAAATGATTGTGACGAGGCATTTCAATCAAAAAAGTAATGATTATTTTAAAAAAATGCAACACTACACTACACTGTCACATCAAAAATAATTTACTCTGAACAAATGACATTTACCAACAACAATTATCTGACAGTCCAAAGCATACTTTTCATAAATGAAATAATATTTGAAATCCTTTTTTAAGACTCTAAGCAGTTCGACTGCGTTTTTATCGAAAACGGTTGAAATTATCATGTTTAAACAAGAGTACCAATTTTACGTAAAAATGATGTTTACGTCATATTTTCTAATAAAAATTACTAAAAAGTTTCATCAGAAAAGTTTAGACTCAATTTGATCATCAGGAATGATCCACGTGGCGCCCTCTATGACAAAACGTAAAATTGTAGATAAAATACTATTTCTTGTCTAAGATTATGCCTCTGTGCCAATTTTGATAGCAATTTATAAATATGCAGGGAAACTATTAGCAAAAAAACGAAAAACAAAAATTAACTTTAACACCCTGTATCTTTTTTCTCAGCAACATTTTATTAAGGCATATTTGGCCCAATAGCCATATTTTGGTCCAAATAACCTGTCCTTAGTCTATGTCCCTATAGTTATGACTCACCCTGTATATACCATAAAAATATGAGTACTCTAGGTCAGTGGTTTTCAATCTTTTCAAGTCATGTACCACAAAATACTTTTTATTATTTTTGGTACCACCTAACTGAAATATCTATCTAGTAGGTACTCTAGTTAACTATAATATTGACTGTTTTTGCGTTATGTGTACCACCGCGAATAATGGTATGTACCACCAGTGGTACATGTACCACAGATTGAGAACCGCTGCTCTAGGTTGTATAACTACTAGATTCTGCATGTTTACTGAAATTCCTTAATATGTAACTAATTTTGGTGTGATGTATCGGGTATATGTGACTAATTTTTGTGTATAATCTGCGTGTATCAGATAATATAATAGAGCTACTAACACTGTCCACCAAAATAGCACCTATTATTAACTATACATAATAATATATTATGTAGACATATATTTTTACAAACAATTTTTTTTATTAAGAAGAAGTCGCATCCACCTAATGGTTATTAGCGACGGAGCAATACATAGGTTAAACAAAAATGTGGTACAATATAAGTATAGTACAAAGGTAAGGTTACATGCATTATCTACAAAAACTTGTTAGATTTTATTGAATACACCAATTGTTTTTAAAAAGTCGATTAAATTTTTTTGGTTCTTCATTACTCTCACCCAGAACTGACATATTTTATACGATATTAAAATCAGTATGTTCTTGTGTATATTTTTGGCATTCAATTAGAATATGTTTGACAGTTAGTTGTGTGTTACACGATTTACAAATAGGTGGTTCAGATGTTGAGAACAAATATGAGTGAGTGAGCCTGGTATGGCCTAGTCGTAGGCGGTTGAAAACTGCTTGCTCATGACAACTTTTAAAATCTGTTTTGACTTTTTTTACTGTTTCTTTAATTTGCCTGAGTTTTGAATTTGAATTTTGCCATTCATCGAGCCAGTCATTTAACACATATTGTTCTAACAACACTTTTAAGTCATTGGGGGCACATTTTAATATCGTTTCTGAGTCCGCACTAGTCACTGCACTACGCGCACTTGAGTCTGCATCTTCATTTCCATTAATACCCACGTGGGAAGGAATCCAAATGAAGTTGACCATCCTACCATTTTGTTGAGACAAGTGAAGCTCCAACTGGATCAGTTTTTCAATCGGACGATTTGGATATATCTTTTGCACCGATGTTATCGCACTAAGCGAATCAGAAAGAATCACTACTTTAGTTATGTTATTGTCGTTAGAAAACTTAAGTGCTCTGTAGAGAGTGAATAATTCTGCTGTGTAAATACTGCAATGCGGGGAAAGTCGAAATAAGTGCTTATTTGAATTGGTAACGAAAGCCGCACCAATTCCTGCATTGTTCTTTGAAGCGTCTGTAAATATATGAGAGAAGTTTTGGTAGGGTTCCAATATATTTGAAAGATGTGCTTCAATGAGTAAGGAAGGTGTTTCTGCTTTATTATAGCAGTTTAGGCTAATATTACATAATGGAATATTGATGGACTAAGGGGGAGGTTCATTAACTAGGTTGGAGTCAAAAAAACTCGGAAAGTTAAAATTAAGTTCACGCAAATATGTTCTAACTCTTTCGTAATATGGTTTTCTCAAATTTGGTTTGGCATTACACAGATTGCAATATCCTATTGGTGAAGGTATTACTGTACAAAAAGGTTATCTGGAGTACAGTAGACCGAGGATGAATGTGAAAGAGTTAGTTGCATTCGTCTGCGATAAAGAGATGGTTCGCCCAGTTCTGCATATATACTCTCTATAGGTGTACTCCTAAATGCTCGCAATACTATTCTCAGACCGTTATTATGAATTACATCTAGGGATTTTAGAAGAGTCTTTCTTGCTGATGTATAAGCAATGCAGCCATCGTCCAGTTTAGATCGAATTAAATATTTGTATACTGATAACATTGTGTCTTGGTCGAAACCCCACTTCTTATTTGACAGTGTTTTTAAAGATTCAGTCGTGTATGGCAAGTTAAATTTAATTGTTTTATATGTTCTTTTCATGACAGTCTTTTACCAAATACATTCCTAAAAATTTTAAATGAGAACAGAAAGCTATTGATTTTCCGTACAAAGTAATATTTGTGTTGATATTTGTGTCTGTTTTTGAGAAAATAATGCCTTTGGTATTGGTAGTAGAAAATTCGAAGCCAGAGTTCAAGGACCAAGTATCTTAATTTATTTAAAAAGGATTGTAAATTTCTTGTCATGGTTCTGATATCTTTTCCTTTTACAAAAATTATCAAGTCATCCGCAGAAAGTCTTGCTTTTAATGGCTTTTCTAAGTTTTTTAGAATGTCGTTGATTGCTACTAGAAAAAGTGTGGGACTGATGACAGATCCTTGAGGGACTAATTCTATTTGTGAATAGAAATTTGAAACTTTAACTTGGAAGGACCTGTTAATTAAAAAATTACTTATAAACCATAGACAGTTTCCTCGTATGTTCCATTCGTGTAATCTACGTAGTATATTGTTTTTCCATGCAGTATTAAAAGCATTTTTTAAGTCAAAAAAATGGCCATACATTTTCGGTTAGTTGCAAATGATTCTAGTATATCGCTTTCTAGTTCCAGAATGTTGTCAATAGCTGAACGATTGTGTCTAAATCCATTTTGCTCACTAAGTAGCAAGTTATCCTTTTCTAATATCCACATCAATCTACAGTTAATTATTTTCTCCATAAGTTTGCTCACAGAGCAGGTAATGGATATTGGTCTATACGATTCCACTTCAGAGCGGGGTTTCTCGTCTTTTAGGAGAGGGAAAATATAAGCTTTAGACCAGATTGTAGGAAAACATCGCTTTTCCCAGATGAGGTTGAATATCTCTAGTAAATGAATTTTCCTTGCCTCGGGAAGGTGTTTTAGAAATATAGGTAAAATATCGTCTGGTCTAGAACTTGAGTCTTTAAGACTGGAAAGCGCCATATTTAACTCTGAAAGGGTCAGTTTATTATTTATAGTTAGGTCTGGAGCAGAATCACTAAGATTAAGATATGCGTCACATGTATCTCTTGAGCCAAGAAATTGCGCCTTGTAATTTTGATCACTAGAGAGATTTTGGTAGTATTCTGCCAAATGGTTTGCAATGTCTTCATCGGTTGATATTATTTGATCTTGATGTTTTAGATATTTAATGGCGTTTCCCTGTTTAGTGCCACAAAATTTTCTAATTTTTTGCCAAACTGCCTTTGAATTTGTGTTATTAATTGTTGACACAAATTGTTGCCATGAGTTTGTTTTTGCTTGAGTGACAGTAAGTTGCGCATGTGCTTTTAACTTTTTAAAGTTGACTTTATTTTGAAATGTTTTATGTTTTTTATTTATATTTAAGGCAGATTTACTATCTCTTAGCCAAGCCGCACACCAAAGAAACATGAAACGAAAAACATGAAACATGAAACGAAAAACATGTTTCATGAAACTAAAACACTGCTAAAAAATCTCAAAGTCCGCCTATCAATGAAACGAGTGTGATTCATGCTCATGACACATTTTTATTTTCGGAGAGTCTCATAAATAGCCGGTCGTATATTTGTTTAGCAGTGGTTTATTTCCATGAAACGTAATTTACGTTTCATGTTTCTTTGATGTGCGGTCGGGCTTATAGCTTTTTCGCACTCCGTAGACCACCATGGTACTGGTATCTTCTTGATTATTTGTTTTGTTTTGCCGATGACTAGTTCGGCACTTTTTAAAACTAAATTGTTGAAGAGCCTGATGGTTTCATTAATATTGTTTTTTATTTGAATATTACTGTCAATATATTGGGAGAAAGCATTCCAATCTGCATTATTCGTTCTCCATTTTGGGGTAAATTGCTGCGATTTCTGTATATGGTTTAAGTTTTTAATAAGTATTGGAAAATGGTCACTTCCATATGTGTATGACAAAACTTCCCAGTCTAGATTAATAGCTAAATGTTGATCGCATAAAGAGAGATCAATAGCCGATGATTCTCCTGTCGATAAATTAAATCTTGTGGGACTACCATCATTCAAATAATCTAAATTGGAGTCAGTTATGATGTTTTGTATCATTGCGCCCCTTGAAGTTGTATCCTTAGAGCCCCAGATTGTGTTGTGCCCATTAAGATCTCCGAGAATAATTCGTGGTGTTGGTATTTGGTCTACAATTTCTTGAAGTTCTTCATAGTTAATATGTTTATTTGGAGGTAAATAAATATTACATATTATATACATTTTCCTACCAGGTTCTGTAATCTCAACTGCTATTGCTTCCAGATTAGTTGTAAGTGGAAAAAGTTTATGATCTATGGATTTGTGTATTAAAATTGCAACTCCCCCACTTGCGCGAGTTGTGTTAGTCCGGTCTTTACGAAAGCATGTAAAATGTTTTGGCGAATATGGCTTAGAAGATACAAGATTGGTTTCCTGTAGACATATAATTTCGGGAGTGTTCTGATTGAATAATATTGAGCATTGGTAAGCGATGAAAAAGTCCATTAATATTCCACTGCAAAATTGAGTTGAATGTTATGTTTCAGTTGTAGAGAGTTCACTCTCAGTAGTAACGTCTTCACTGAGAAAACGTAGCAGTAGGGTTTTTAGCCTTGTAAAACGATGTTTTGTGGCTCTGTCTGGAATATATTGAGAAGAAACGGTAATAAAATGTATGAGGCCGAAGAAATCAGATGTGAATTCCTTAACAATTTCGATAGGAGATTGGCTGCCTTAAATATTTTCAATAAGCATCATTAATTGGTCATAGCTTAAAATGGACGGTGTTGATTGTTTACTTAGAAATGATTCAAGCGATTCAGGGATAGGTAATGAGCGTTTAGGTTTTTTACTCTTTTGAGTTTTGGTTTTATGAGGCTGAACAGGAAGAAGAAATGTTTGATTATCAACAATATTTTCAACAGGTGGAGATAATGCTTCCTCTAAAGTTCGTTTGGTGGAGGGACAGGGTGATTCTTTCGTGATCGCTAGTGAAGTCTGTGAAATTATCTCTATATTTTCGGCTGTAGCAGAAGATTCCAGTGGAGTATTTTCGTTGGTTTTTAAATCTTGGGTTGATTCGGAAACGGGTTGTATAAATTCCACTGATGTAGAGTTAGAGGTGATTGGTGTGGATACTTGTGGAAATATTTCGGTATTTTTATTTTGATCATTATTAGATGTTTGGTCTACTTGATTACTAGCATTGGTAGGAGAGTCAGAAGATTGAACAATAGGGGGTACTAAGGGTCCTGAAGGCTGAGAAGAAGAATTTTTATTGCTTGAACAGTTACTAGCAATGTGGCCGATTTGTTTACAGAGATAGCATATCATACTATCCTGCGAAATGAATATTCTATTATTAGTATTATCAGAATTTAGAAGAATTAAATCTGGGATCGTCGTATTATGCGGACTAATAAACACTTGCCTTCTAAAACTTTTTATATGGCTATATTCTGGAAGAGAGGCACTAATCTTTAAGAAAGTGATTAGAAAAACTAAGTTTAGGCCGAGATGTTTTAATTCTTGGATGATTACTTCGTGTGGGATACTTGGACACACATTTGATAGCACGATTTTTTCTGCAGGCGTTATGAGCCTTCTGGCCCTGACTATTTCCCCATTTACTTCTATAGAACCATAGTTTGTCATAAACTCCTCAACAGCTTGCTTGCTACTTAAATACATGCACATTCGATTATTAGATAGACGAGACGAGAATAAGATATTTTTGGGATTTATTAAATTACCTAAAGAAATAAGATAATCTTGAAGTGGTGTATTATTAATAGCACTAAAAAGTATTGCGTCTTCTTTTCAAACAGTTCCAACGAGAATGGTTCCCTCAATATCAAGGGAACCATTCTCGTTGGAACTTTACCGCGCTGAGCAGATGGGACGTGAATTGTAAATTGTAGAATTCCCTCATCTTCCTTAGTCTCAGCATCCGTATGGCTTGCAAATTGTAGAAGCCTCGGAGGTGTAACCAGAGAAGGTTCCCATTGTTTTCATTCTGGTGGTGTGTAGAATAGCATTATGTTGTCTTATATGCCATTAGAGTGAAAACTTAGTCTTTTTTTTTATATGATAATAATTGAGTTATCCTTCCACTCAAAAAGATCCGAAACATTGTTTAAATAATCAAAATGTCAAAAAATGAAGGAGAAACTCGATTTTTTCATCGTTTTTTGATTATAACTTTAAAAGTATACATTTCCGAGAAAAATTGTACTAACATAAAAGTTGCGCAATTAAATTTCCTACAATATAGGATTGGCTAAAATTTTTAAAAATTGTCACCCTTGTTGCAAAATAGCGATAATTGCGAAAAAACCAAAAAACAAGTATTCGCATTTTACGTTTTTCATCCATTTGTGTTACACTTAGGACCTTCATATTTTAACCAGAAGAACTTTATGATATATTAAAACAACACTGTAAATTTTATAAAGATCGCTTTAATAGATTTTGCAAAATAAATTTTGCAATCCATGTTTCGCAAAAAAAAAATCATTTTTTCAAAATGTTTCAGGACTGAAAATAAAGTATATAGCAAGTTGCCATTTCTTTGAAATGTAGAAGACTACTGTTCCCTCCATTTGCAATTCGCAAAGTTAAAATCGGTTAACTACCATGACGTCAGGAATTTTTTTAAATAAACATTAATTTTTAGTGCTACGCGCAGGACAGCGGAGAGGTTTGCTCTGATTGGGCATTCCAATGACCTTTGCTAATGATTGATAAATTTTAATTTTTACTACATTTCGATATATATAAATTAATTTGTTTATTGCAAAATAAAAACACATACTCTGCCCTTTGAAATAACACTGATTTTAGCAGAAACTTTCTTTGATCATATATTTTAACTTAGAGAATAAAAGTTTATTATTTTTAAACATATGCAATTGTTTAAACAATATTTCACAAGCAATAATCAAATAAGTTTTATTTTTGTGGAATTAAAATATTAAAATACAACAAAATATAGAGTAATAAAATAATATATTAGATAAAGATTGGAAGAAATTTTGGTGGAAATCAACTTGTGTGAATCGAACACCGCTGTCCTGCGCGTAGCACCAAAAATTCATGTTTATTTAAAAAATCTCCTGACGCCGTGGTACCTAACCGATTTTAATTTTGAAAATTGAAAATGAAAGGTACAGTATTCTTCTATAATTAAAAAAATTTTCAACTTGCTATCTGTTTTATTTTCAGTCCTGCAACATTTTGAAAAAATGAATTTTTTGCGAAAGCTGGATTTGCAAAATTTCTTTTGCAAAATCTATTGAAACGATCTTAATTAAAACTACATTATTGTTTTATTATATCATAAAGTTTTTCTGTGTAAAATATCACGCTTCTAAGAGTAGCATAAATGGTTGAAAACCGTAAAATGCGAATACTTGTTTTTCTTTGGTTTTTTTTTCGCAATTATTACTATATTGCAACAAGAGTGACAATTTTTAAAATTTTTAGTCAATCCTATATTAATTGTAGGAAATTTAATTATGCGGCTTTTATGTTAGTGCAACTTTTCTCGGAAGTAATTACTTTTAAAAATAAAAATAAAAATAAAAATAAAAATAAAAGTGAATACTTTTTTTAAGTTATAATCGAAAAACTAAGAAAAAAATCGAATTTTTCCTTAATTTTTTGACATTTTTATTATTTAAACAATGTTCCGGACCTTTTTGAGTGGAAGGATAACTCAAATATTATTATTTGAGTTATTTTCAACCAATTTCTGCAAAAAAATTTGAGTCACCTCTCAACGTCCATCTCAAAACAGATGCGCCCTGGACTATAAGGTCATTCATATTATCTTGATTAGTTTTTCTGACATTTTCAGTTGTCTTAGTGCTTTGTACTTTTTTCTATCAATTTGAACATAAGCCTTTTTATAATCTATGAATAGCGCATTCAAAACAATTTTATGTTCTTAGCAAGTTAATTAGATTTTTATTTTTATGTTAAATATTTGTCTTTTCGTCGACCTGTTATTATTTCCAAAGCCTCTTCCCAAGTGACCATCTATGTCGCTGTGATATAGAATTTAAAGATAGAAAAGGGAGTATTACCATATAAAGTTTTTCTGTCTCCGCTACCTTTCTGGGGCAAAACATGCTCCATATTTATAGCAAACGTATAGATACTATAGTCTAAGAACTGGGAGCGGATTTTGTGCGTGATAAGTAATATAGAAAAACTATACGGGGATATGTTGAATTAGTTGTGTACATGACTTTCACCAACGGCTGGAAACCAGAGTTGGGACCGAGGGTAGTTATAAGGGGTCAAAGTCGCGGATTTTATTATTTTTTTTATGACGCTCATGATCGAGATCGTGCACCAAAATTTGGGAATAAGTAGGTCATGACGTACCTAAGTAAAATCTCTAGGGGCTCAACGCTTCGTGGCCGACAAAGGGGTGGGGGTAGTGGTGAATATAAAAAATATAAGGGGTTTTTTGCGACGTTCGTGATTGAAATAGTGCACCAAAATTTGGGTATAAGTAGACCATGACATAAGTAATTGAAATCCCCAGAGCCGGAAACCAGAGTGGGGAATGAGGGTAGTTATAAGGGGTCAAAATTCCGTTTTTTATTATTTGTTTTTGTCACGCTCATGATCGAGATAGCGCGCCAAAATTTGGGAATAAGTAGGTCATGACGTAACTAAGTAAAATCTCCAGGAGTGGAACGCTGCGTGGTCGACACAGGGGTGGGACAGGGGTGAATATAAAAAAATGTAAGGGGTTTTTTGCAACGTTCGTGATTGAGATATTGCACCAAAATTTGGGAATAAGTAGACCATGACATAACTAAATAATATCCCCAGAGGCGGAAACCAGAGTGGAGGACGAGGGTAATTATAAGGGGTAAAAATCGCGGTTATTATTTTTTTTTGTGGCGCACATGATGGAGATAGTGCACCAAAATTTGGGAGTAAGTAGGTTATGACGTAATTAAGTAAAATCTTCAGGGGCGGAAGGCTACTTGGGGTAGAAAGGGGTGGTAGGCAGAGGTGAGAATAAAAATATTTGGGGTTTTTTTTGCCGTTCGTGATCGAGATAGTGCACCAAAATTTGGGAATAAGTAGATCATGAAATTACTAAGTAAAATCTACAGCGGCGAAACGCTGCATGGGGACAAATGTTGTGCCCGGTCACAAAAAAAATAATACACACTGCGACTTTGACACCTTAAAGCTACCCTCATCCCCAACTCTGGTTTCCGGCGCTGGGGATTTTACTTTTAGCTAAGTCATGGTCTACTTATTTCCAAATTTTGGTGCAGTATCTCAATCTAGCACATCGCAAAAAAACCCCTTATATTTTTTATATTCACACCCACCCCCACCACTTTATCGGCCACGCAGCGTTCCACCCCTGAAGATTGTACTTAGTTACCTCATGACCTACTTATTTCCAAATTTTGGTGCACTATCTCGATCATGAGCGTCACAAAAAAAATAATAAAAACGGCGAATTTGACCCCTTATAACTACCCTCATGCCCAACTCTGGTTTCCGGCTCTGAGGATTTTACTTAGTTACGTCATGGTCTACTTATTCCCAGATTTTGGTGCACCCTCTCAATCACGAACGTCGCAAAAAAACCCCTTATATTTTTTGTATTTACCTCTGCCCCACCCCTTAGTCGGGCACGCATTGTGCCACCCCTGGAGATTTTACTCAGTTACGTCATGATCTACTTATTCCCAAATTTTGGTGCCCTCTCTCGATCATGAGCGTCACAAAAAAAATAATAAAAACGGCGAGTGTGACACCTTATAACTACCCTTATCTCCAACTCTGGTTTCCGGCTCTGGGGATTTTACTTAGTAATGTCATGATCTGCTTACTCCCAAATTTTGGTCCACTATCTCAATTACTAACAGCGCAAAAAACCCTTTATATTTTTTATATTCACCCCTACTCCCACCCCTTTGTCGGCCACGAAGCGTTCCGCCCCTAGAGATTTTACTTAGTTACGTCATATTCCCAAATTTTGGTGCACTATCTCGATCATGAGCGTCATAAAAAAAATAATAAAATCCGCGACTTTGACCCCTTAATAACTACCCTCGGCCCCAACTCTGGTTTCCGGCCGTTGGTGAAAGTCATGTACACAACTAATTCAACATATCCCTGTATAGTTTTTCCATATTACTTATCACGCACAAAATCCGCTTCGATCTCTCTGACTACTATGTAAAAATTTTGTAGCGGTTACGTATTACTTTTATATAACGTAGAAGTAGATTTTCTACCTTATAGCGATATTTCAAATTAAGCGTGAAAAGAGGGCATTATTACCTAGTTTAGATTCGTAGCTGTAACGTTTCTCAGACAGAGAACAGAGCTAACCACGAGCTAACAGCCGTGAAAAAGAAAAGTTGAGGTTACGTCTGTGGTCTCTGTATGTCTATGTCGTGGGTATTGTCCAGCAAATTAGATACGAAAAAGGAACAATTATTCAGTTAAGTATATCTATATTTTTATTTTTTGCATTTTTTTTCACTACGCCAAGAGCTCAATGAAAATCGTTTAAGTTATTATCTAAAAGGCATCAACGTAGAATTACCTCCAATCTTTTACAAAATGTCGGAACTCCTGAGTCCGTATCCCTTATGCAATGATTTATTTACTTTTATTGCTTTCTCATCAACTTCTGTTAGTCTTATTGCTTCCTCATCAACTCCTCTCAGTCCTAATGCTTCTTCTAGCCAAACGTCAGTTTATTCAGAAAAAAATTAGATACCAAATAATTTCAGATGCTGTCATACTAATGAATTGTATTCTGAGAAAAAATTTGAAACTATTGCAGCAGAAAGGACCCGTCAAGGAAAACAGCGCCACCAAAGGGAGAGGCAGAATAAATAAGTGACTTAATTTTTCCTAACATTTTATTATATAATAAAAAATTGCAAACTATATAATGTTTGTACCTAATTTGTCCACAACACATAGTAATAAAGCTCGGATTTATAGGCAACAAAAATTGAAGAAAAAGGCGCCTATATAGGCAAAGATTTTTATTAAATAGGCAGGAATATGAATATTTAGGCAAAATATAGGCAATAAAGGAATATATCTTATTATTTATTGTACAAAGTGAATTAAAGTAATATTAACTTAAGGCAGGTATATTTACACATCATAATCATAACATTAGTATAAGTAAACTAGTAACTAAATAACTGTTAATTAATAATTAAACATTGTAACCACTTAAAATTTTATCATTAATAGAAACAACTAAATGTTTTTTAATATTTTCGGTCTTAAAACTATGTCTTCGATCACTTAAAATTAATTTGTACATTGAAAACGAACGTTCGACATCGACAGACGTAATTGGAGCATATTTTCAGAGCGGATAATAAATCTGGCATAATTTGTAATTCCTCGGAAAATATCCCATTCAAAACTTTAGCAACATTAAATAAAAACGAAAACCTTCGTTCTTGTCAAAAACATATTTCAATTTTTTTTAAATTAATTGACTGTTACTTCCAGGTGCCGATTTAATTTTCGTCTTTAAATTATCTATTAATTTTACTGACTCACATAAATTTATCTCTTGTTTTTCTAATAAGGTAATTGTGGTAACTATTAATTTATAATTGTCATTGATATAAGCGAGTTCCTGTTTCAATTTGGGATTTTTTAATATTTTTTTTGCTTCTCGAATGGCTTCGGAAATATCATCATCAAATTCTGACATAACTAATTCTATTTCATTGCAGTGTTCAAAGTAAAAAAACTGCTTCGAGCCAGGTTCCCCACCTTGTAATTACTGGTTTAGGTGGCAAAGGGACACCGGGAAGTCTTTCTTTATATATTTGCACCCTCAACGGAGCCTTTACAAAAACTTTTTTCATAAAATTTATAAAATTATTTACCAACGGAAACAGATTTCTTATTTCTTCAGCAATTCTATTTACCGCGTGGGCTACACAAGTGCAATGAATTAAATTAGGATAAAAAAATCTTTAAATTAACAGCAGCTTTTAACATATATGCCGCAGCATCTGAAAGCATTAAAACTATTTTATTCACTGTTATAGGGTTGGGTAAAAAGAGGTTTGTTAAACTATCTTGTATAAATCGACTTATTGTTAAATTGTTTGTTTTTTCCAATTCTTTAACGGCAACTAAATAAGGTTTTCTCGCAAAGTTTTCGTTCAAAATTCCAATCATTAAATTAGCTATATACCTGCCGCATACATCTGTCGTTTCATCCACGATAATATACAAAAAATTGCCCTCTAACTCCCGCTTAATTTTTGAAATACATTCCACATAACATTTTTCCACAGTATGTTTTCTCAATGTACTCTCGTCCGGTAAGGATTTATTAAGATATTTTTCGAAAAAGCATTTAAAACTAGGGATATTACCTTTATATAGAGGAATGTAGGATGCAATCATCATCTGGCATAAATCAAATTTAAATGCGTCTTCCTCCTTTTTTTCGAACTGCTTAAACTATCCCGCAGAGATATTTGGGCTAACTTAGAGGAATTTAATTTTTCCAAATTACGTTTATGAAGTGGGGTTCCACAATGCTGGTCAATAAAGTACTTTTTTCTACTTGAAATCTGAGTATTAAAAAAAATAATTAGAATTCTAAAACCGCTTTAGAATTAATTATGTTGTGGGACGAGAAAAAAAGAGAAAAAATAAAACTTACCGATTTGCCGCATGGTTTACAAATTGCTCCATCTCCTCTTAGAGAAAGTTCCGAATAAGGTTCGATCCATAGCCTTAATTTAGATGTAATCTTTTCACACAAATGTCTAAAACGTTTTAAAACGTGTTCTTTGCTTTTCGGTATACGCAACAAAACTAAACTAGGATATAGCAATTTGTGACTAAACTCTGATACAGTAACCGACTGTACAAGTGATAATAAACTAATAAAGCTTAGGGATTTCCAAATAGTTAACCCTTAAGTCTCGATGAGGTATATTTTTCTAGAAATCTGTTATATAAACAAACCATTGATATTTTATTATTGACCCAAAATTTTATTATGGAATGGTTTAGTAATAGAATAATGTCATGGGTAGTACCATGAAATTTAAAAAAAAGGCACAAATAGGCGGAATTTACGAAAAAAGGCAAAAAGTGCAAAAAACAATTATAATAGGCAAAATAGGCAAAAAAGGCATTTTGCCTATAATCCGAGCTTTAGTAATAATACTAGTTTCCTCAACTTTATATTGCTGTAGATTATTTTTTACTTTAATTAGAATGTCAATTATATATTTACAATGTCAAGTAAAAATACTGTCTACAATGATATAAAGTTAAAGAAGCAATTGTATTGTAAATATTTTTCTCAACGTGCACTCTACGAGACATAGTTGACACAAAACTGAAACATATCTGATACATAGCTGCTACAGATAAGAGACATTATTTGATGCTTGAGAAAAGAGTTTTGCTCCATAGCTGCAACATATACCTGACATCCTTTAACGCTTAAGAAAAGAGTGTTGTTCTGTAGCTGCGACATATACGTGACATAATTTAGTGCTCAAGAAAAGAGTTTTGCTCCCTTTTAGGGTAGGACATAGGAGCATAGTAGAGATAACTCTGCTATGTTTACGCGCATTTCTTGTGATGTATCTGTGATAGAGCAAGGAACATGTGTGATGTAACTGAAATGTAGTTGCTCTGTAAAATGGTCAACTGAGTTGGTATTCTCCTATTAGTTTCCCTGCTTATACATCTCATCTTTCTTTCACAATCCTAGCAAATATCTTATAACATGCGTCCAGTAGAGCAATACCCCTGTAATTTTGCACCATCGTTGCATCCCCTTTTTTATGTAATGATTTTATCCAGCCTCTAGTCCACTCGTCCACTCTTCAGACATCTTTTCTTCTTTCCATATCAGTTCAATCAGTTCGTAAAACTTTTTCTGTAGTTTTCTTCCCCCCTGCCTTCAGCATATCTCTACTTATTTTATTTTCTAAACTTTACATTTACATTTTTATTACATTCAATTTTTGCTAAAAAAATGATCAGAACTGCAGTCTGCTCCTCTCATACTTTTATTTTTATATCACTTGTTGCAAAGACAAAAGCACTACTTTTTTTAAACTATACCAGATGCCCACATTTATAAACTGCTCGTCAAAAGTTAGGGATATAGAAAATTCTGCTGAATTTTTATAGTAGATTTTTTCGTGAACAGATTAACGGATTCCGCTATTTTTTTATTATTTTAGACTTTTCTTTAGTATTTACACAGTTATGCAAAGGTTTACTCAAACTTTTTTTTTTGTACTTATACTGGGTAGAAGAAAAGTGGAATAACAAGGAAACTAGACGATATTACTCTTTAATATGTGTTTTAACTGACAACATGCGTCACATCACAGATGTGAAACATAGAAAAACATATTAAAGAATAATACCGTCTAGATTCTTTGTTATTAAAGATATCAGAGAAATTAGAAAAATAAAATATTCCAAAAATATGGGACTATAGCATAATATCGGGGTATACTCACCTTTGTGCCTTTTTCTCCCAACAAGGTGTCTCAAACTTTTGTTTCGGTTAAAACACATGTTAAATTACAAAACCGTTTATTTTTTTTTCTAAAGATATCGGGGACATTCAAACAACAACATGTTCACAAAATATAAGACTACAATATTATTCTGATATATACTCACATTTTCACCTCGTTCTCCCTACAGGGTGTCTCAAACTTAACACAAGAAAACATGTTTTTTTCTTCCACCCGGTATAAGTACAAAAAATAAGTTTGAGCAAACCTTTGCACAACTGTGTAAATACTAAAGAAAAGGCTAAAATAAAAAAAAATAACGGAATCCGTCTGTTCGCGAAAAAATCAATGATAATGAGCAGAATTTTCTATATCCCTAACTTTTGACGAGCAGTTTATTACTATATAAATGATCTAGTGTCATTTAGGGTAAAAATAAAAATGTAGAATTAATTTTTAGATTTTTATTTTTTTTTATCTTAATATTAAATAAATAATAAAACTTAAATACTCAAGTAACATTTTGTACTCTCTAAAAAAAATCACGAAAATTCCATCGACTCAATATAATAACTATTGAGCCGTGGGAGTAAAAAATCGTTCTGCTTGGCAAAAAACGTCCACTAATAAATAAAAATCATGCCTTATCGTCTTTCATTCTTTTGTTTTCTTCTGCAATTGCCATTAACGTTTTAGCTGTACCTTTTCCTGTCTGCATAACCAGCGAATGGAAAATACCATCTTGATTTTGTAAAAGCGTATGTGGATGATCGAATTCCACAGCTCTTCCAGCATCCATGACAAGAACTTTATCAGAATCCATAATGGTATTTAATCTGTGAGCTATGGTTAATACTGTGCACTTGTCGAAATTTTTTCTTATTGTTGTTTGAATCAAACCGTCAGTATAGGGATCGACGTTGGCTGTGGCTTCATCTAATACTAGTATTTTGTTATTTCTGATTACAGCTCTCGCTAAGCAGACCAATTGTCTTTGACCTACACTGAAGTTAGAGCCTCCTTCGGCCATTTTGCTATCCAGACCAGCTGGTAAGTCGTCCACTGCACTTTTGAGTTCTACTTGTTCCAAAGCGTTCCATAACACCTACAAAGATGGAATGTGGTTACTATTAGTGTAAAATGACTGTTTAAGCATTTTTAAGGGTAGGGGAGAGTTGGCTAAAACAGGATAGTCTGGTAAAACGTGATACCGACTTTAAAAATAAGCGGCATCATCGCATGACCGGGGATGTTATTCACTACAGATACCGTCTATTTGAATGTAGCAGGAGGTTACTCTGATTCATTGTTGATCTGTGGCTTGTGGCAAATGCTAGTTTGAAAAAGTATGGTTATGCTAATTAGTTTCATCCGTGGTTAGAAGAATTATTAAGTTTAAATCAACAAAATAAATACCGGTGAGTATTTTTTATATTTCTCTATGTAATATGATTTTGTTTTGCAATATTTGTGATTATGATAACTGTTTTTTTTTTGTTGAAAAATTTCAAAACATTATTCAGTGTTTAGTTGGGTAAAATGGGATATCGAGTGGTTGGGTAAAACTGGATATTATCCCGTTTTGTCCAACCAAAACGTAGATTCTTTTTAAGAAGCATATTAAATTTAATTCTTTTTAGGGTTATTAAAAGATGAGAAAATATAAAAGAAAAAGTGATCGGCAGTCTTGGAATAAGGAAAGTATGCGCCAAGCAGTGGAAGAGTGAAAGAATGGGTTATCTTAAGGCTTCTAAAGAATTTGGGTTACCTCGAACTTGAAAGCCAGATTGAAAGCCAGAGTAAAAAAAAAATAAAAATGGAACTCTCGAACGAGAAAATTCAGCAAAGAAAGGACCAGGGCGTCACAGACCGGTTTCCACAGCGGAACAAGAGGAGGAGTTGGTGGAACACATTTTGTTAATGGAATTACGACTATTTGGTTTTACTTTGAATGACTTTCGAAGTTTGGCTTTTCAGTTAGCTCAACGCAATGGATCAGATAATCCATTTAATAGAGACAAAAAAATGGCCGGTAAAGCTTGGATTAGATAATCCATAGCTTTCTAAAAAGACATCCAACCGTTAAACTTCGTTCCCCTGAGCCCACATCTATAGCTAGAGCCATGAGTTTTAATAGACCTGCCGTAAAAAAATTATTTTTCCTTGCTTACTGGCGTGCTTGAAAAATATAAAATACCACCAGAACGAATTTACAACGTTGACGAAACGGGTATAATGACTGTGCCAAAGAAAAGATCGAAATGTATGTCATTGCGTGGAAAAAGGCAAGTTGGGTGTATATCTTCAGCTGAATGCGGTGTTATTGTTACTGTGGAAATTTGCATAAGTGCTTCTGGTGTATTTATGCCGCCTACCTTCATTTTTTCCAGATCCAGAGCAAAACCTGAGCTGCTAGATGATGCTCCACCTGGCAGTAAAGCTTTCTATCATTTGTCAGGATGGATGCAAAAAGAAATTTTTTCTAATTGGTTTAGTCATTTTATTGAATTGTCGAAACCCTCCAAAGAACATCCTATTCTTTTGCTTTTGAACGGACATACGACCCACACACAAAATATTGACGTGCAGTCTCTTGATTGCAGCCTCTAGACGTCAGTTTCATGTCACCACTTATTATACCAGCACTTATTATACGTCAGAAGTTCAAAAATGGATGAAGCAACCTCCAGGTCGACCAATCACAGTCTCCCAAATAGGAAAACTTTTCGGAAACGCATTTATGAAAGCTACTAGCGTCCAAACCGCTGTGAATGGGTTTAGAAAGACTGGCATTCAACCTCTCAAACCGGAAATTTTTTAAGACTGGATGTTTGAACCAGCTGAAACCACAGAAACATTGATGAACGATCCGATGATTATACCACCTCGTACACCAACATTATTACAAAACCACACCGAGAGAACAATTTCTTTTCTCCTAAAACACCGATTTTTTTGAGCAATATTTCTTAAAAGTTAAAATATCCTATTAACTTAAACATACCGGTTCACATATAAAGAAACGAGTTTTTTAAACACAACTCAATAATTTCTTACAGATAATTTCTTCAATACTAAGAAATGCATTAATGGTTACATTTAATTTTCTTAATGTTGTTCTGAAGCTATTTCCTTGTGGCATTTTTATGATTAATTATTTATATGGGAAATAAGCCACAATTAAAATGAAAAAAATAATTTTATTAACGTTTCGACGCCCAAATCGGGTGCCGTTGTCAAAATACAAAATATTACTAAAATAAACTAAAGTGTTGTTGCTAAGCAAAAAAAATTCTTCTAATAATTTATTTAATCTCACTCATTTATATTGGCAATTCAGACATATATTATACATTTTAAAGTAGAAGACTTTAAAATGATATTGCCAATATTTTATGAGTTGCGTTCCTGGGACGACTTACTGAAAGATAGTTCATTCGATTACATGAAATTAACCCCAACTCAAGAATATCCGTCATAAAAAATTATAGCATGTGATATGTCTTTAAAAAGACAACCAAATGCAACGACAGTAAAATTCTCGCGTTAGAGACTTCATAGTAAATCACAAGGGAAAACCAGGAAAAACCCTGTGATACTATCCCGACATTGTAAGTATTTGGTCTTACATTAATTTACTCTCAAAAAATAATACCAAATTCTGACTTGTAACATGTTTAAATTATAAATATTATTAATAATACTAGATAATATATAAGTAATACTAAAATATAAAATATGTACTAGCTCGATATTATTGACTTACTAATCTTGGTATTTTCTTTCTATTGACTTCCTCTTTCAGTATGGGTAACCACATCCTACTGCATTCTAGATATCTCAATTACAAGTCAAATCACAACATCAACGTTAAAAAGGGAATCATTAAATCCTTATATGATAGAGCCAAAATTACTTGTTCTAACGAAAATTCCTTTTTAGCAGAAAAACAATTGTTAACATCTGTTTTATTAAAAAATGATTATCCTTTATCGTTTATAAATAAGGAATTGTCAAGATTGGATCGAATGGAACAGAACAACTTAGAACGGGATCCTACAACATTCACCAGAAATAATACGAGGAAAATATCAATACCATATAAAAGGACTATCCGAGAAACTTAAAACAATAGGAAATAAATTCAACATTTCAACAACATTCAAAACAACAAACACATTGAGATATATTCTATCTAAAACTAAACCTAACAATGATCAAGAAAGAACAAAAAATTGCATTTATAAAATACCTTGTGAATGCGAACAATTTTATTTAGGTGAGACATCAAGACCATTAGACGTTAGAATAAGTGAACATCAATCTTATATTAAAAATAGAGAATTTGAGAGATCTCAAATATGTCAACACGCATGGGATAATGAACATAGAGTTCAGTGGAGAGATTCGAGTATAGTCCTGAAAGAATCATATAGTAAAAAGAGAAAAATCAAAGAAGCGGCTCTAATTATGCTAAATGAAACCAATTGTGTCGCAAATTCCTCGGTAGAATGCAGTAGGATGTGGTTACCCATACTGAAAGAGGAAGTCAATAGAAAGAAAATACCAAGATTAGTAAGTCAATAATATCGAGCTAGTACATATTTTATATTTTAGTATTACTTATATATTATCTAGTATTATTAATAATATTTATAATTTAAACATGTTACAAGTCAGAATTTGGTATTATTTTTTGAGAGTAAATTAATGTAAGACCAAATACTTACGATGTCGGGATAGTATCACAGGGTTTTTCCTGGTTTTCCCTTGTGATTTACTATGAAGTCTCTAACGCGAGAATTTTACTGTCGTTGCATTTGGTTGTCTTTTTAAAGACATATCACATGCTATAATTTTTTATGACGGATATTCTTGAGTTGGGGTTAATTTCATGTAATCGAATGTAAGTCTTCCCAGGAACGCAACTCATAAAATATTGGCAATATCATTTTAAAGTCTTCTACTTTAAAATGTATAATATATGTCTGAATTGCCAATATAAATGAGTGAGATTAAATAAATTATTAGAAGAATTTTTTTTGCTTAGCAACAACACTTTAGTTTATTTTAGTAATATTTTGTATTTTGACAACGGCACCCGATTTGGGCGTCGAAACGTTAATAAAATTATTTTTTTCATTTTAATTGTGGCTTATTTCCCATATAAATAATTAATTTTAATTTTCTTATCCTAAAGTTTTTATTTCTTAAATTGAAAACTACAAATATTTTGCAGTATAAGAAATATAATGTTAAGTTAATCCATATTTATATTTGTGAACAAGAAATTTTCTTGCAATCAAATAAATATTTTAAACCACAAGAAATAATTCTTCAGAAATACCCTCTGTAGTAACTGTGGTTATATAATAAAAACTTTGTCATTAATGCCAAAATATTACTTGCAAAGAGATTTTCTTCCACAAAAGAATTGCGCAGATTAACTATTTACGATTTAGTCGTCAGTGTTTGTCAAGATGGCGTGATATGTTCATGTTCATATAGATGGATGTTGGATTTATTGGTGTACTTTAAAAATTAACGGATATTTTGAAGGTACGTACATATATAGGGATTAAATAAAAGTAAATTGAGTAATTTAAGATGTAATAATAATATTGTTGCGTGTCCGAATGGTTAAAAAAGAAACATAATAGTATCTTTATATGCTTTTTAGGTATAATGATGGACGACTCTGAAATAAAGGAGCTTATTATTCTAACTGGGAAATATGCCACAATTTAAAGCTGGGACAGAATGATATAATATATAGCTTCAGAACAATATTAAGGAAGGAGTTATTAACCAACTGCGGGGCCTTCCAGAAATGGTAGAACTTCATACATGTAAGTACCTTTTTAAAAATGTGTATACTTATGTACCTATCAACTATAATAGGTTTCTTGAATGTATCGTCTTCTATAAAAATATACAATACAACGCTATATCAAACATGGCGGGTGCAACGCTGAGGATGTGTTCTGTTAATTTATTCGAGATAAAGAAATCAGTTAGTCTAAAAGAAATATATGTTTATGGTTAAGAAATGTTATTGCCGAAAACCGTGAATTAGTTAATATATATTAAATGACTTAGATGTAAACTAATAATACTTTCCCGTAATAAAATTTCTTAATGATTAGGTATGCTGTTTCTTTTAGATTATAAAAATTAAGAAAATTATATATTATTATGTCTGCTTCAATGTTTTACATTGGTTGTATTTTCCCTCTTGTTTTAGCTAAATAATGTTTATTGTGTGACTTAATATTATACAGATAAATAATTAATATTGCATTAACAAAAAGAAAAAAATAAACAAAGATGTGAAGGTTAAATAATGCCATGTTTGAACTAAATATGATTGATTATTATTAGTATTATTAGTTCTTATGTGGGGCCGTGTATTTTTTTTTTGTATTTCCTAAATTTGTCAAAATAAATATCTATATCTTTATAAAAAAAATTTATTAAAGTAAGTTTACTCTTTCTACATAACGATTTTGTTTTAGTGAATTGCTGATATACAAAGTGGTATTAACAAAAGAAGGAAAATTTGAGGAAGTTGGATTTGCCTCTCCATCCTTTTATTGTTGTGTAGAAGCCAGTGGTTTAAGAGTGGAGAAAATATTTGTATGTAATAATAACGTTTTATATCTTGTTTTATTAATAAATAATGATTTTACCTTAACACAATGATTTATTTCGCCGTATGTAATATCACTTTATTTTCAAGAAATATTAACTTAACTCTAAATATACGTTTATCTCTGCGAAATATATTTCTTAACATTAAATAAATTAATTATTAATAGTAAAATAATAATATTCCTTACTAAGAAATATTATTGCTCAGAAAGAATAGTTTTCTAATGTGTAGAAAATATATTTTTATGACTAATAAAATTAACTAACATCAAGTGTAATTTCTTTCTGATAAATGGGTTTGAAGTTTGCCAGAAAGTGATAGTTCAATCATGTTTAAGATATATTTCTTTGGCTATAGTAGAATTTATTTGAAATATATATTTTAGAAAATTATATCTTACATACAAAGATATATTTCTTAGGCAATATGCCAAGTCGATCTTTCTTAAATATTAATAAAGTTTCTTTATGTCAAGAATTTTTTTCTCTCGGTGCAAGTTGATGCTGATGCAGAAAATGAGAATTCTCCAAATTCATTGCCTTCAGATACTTTTACAATACAAAAATCTCCTAAGTTGCTTGAAAATAAAAAAAATTGAAATATTAATCCTCGTCCTCTTTCTTGCAACAAGTTATATGCTAATGCACCCTCTTATTCGTACTCTGTCAATAAATTTCAAGTCACAGCCAAAGAACTATTTGCCTTCCTCACGCAGAAAGAAAAATTAATCCTAATGATAAAAGGAGAGGAAAAACAGCTGTGTTAACCTCAACACCTTTAAAGAAGAACTGGAGAGGTCTATAGGTATAAGCCAAGAAACCAAAACTAAATTTGGAAGAAAAACAAAATTGGAAAGGCAAATTAAAAAATGGGAAATATGTTCCAAAACCAAGAAAAGTAAAAAAGAAAAAGAAACAAAAGGGATAGCAGATCAGATGATGAAGACCAGGACGAAGTTTGCATTTATTTCTCGTAACTGTATTCCAAATTAAAATCAGATAATGGTTGGGTAATGTGTGAGCAATGTCGACTTTGGGCTCACTAAGCTTGCGCCGGGTTAGAGAATGATGGTGAGCGATACTCATACGATTTTTGTCGGTTTTAAACTATAAATTTATTTAATATTAATGTTATATGAATAATGTTTTATTTTTCAAGTCAATATATTTAACTTCAATATCGTCTTTATTCACATTCAGAAACCATCTCGTTTTACCCGACCAGGTGGTCAAACGGGATATTTTGCCATTTTTTTAAAAATTGACTTTTTCAATGTTATCGTCAAACTATTTAGACGTAACTATACTTAATCATAGGAAGTGATCAATTAAGAAGTTACAGTTAAGAAGAAGTAGATATCAATAGCATAGTCAAAGAGTTATGAGTCAATAACGTTAGCTATCCCGTTTTGTGCAACTCTCCCCTACAGTATACGTCATAAAAACTATAGCGATTATAGAATGATAAGCCTTATGAGTTTATAAGTCGCACATTGAAAATATTTCTACGTATCATCCACAGTAGAATCAGAGATAAATGTGAAGAAGACCAGGATAAAACACAATTTGGCTTCAGAAATGGACTCTTTGACGCTCTCTCTTAGACCCACTCTTTACGCTAAATATATTATTGCAGAAATACCGAGATTAAAGGAAAGCCGTCTTTGCTGTATTTATTGGCTATTAAAAGGCCTTCGATCAAGCACAGCATGACAAATTAATTAAGATATTTAAGATAAAGGAGTCGATAGTCAAGACGTAGGAACCATAGAAAAATTATACTGGCGTCAAATAGCGGTAGCTTGCATAAATGGAAAATCAACAAGTGTGTAAAATACAAAGAGGTATCAAACAGGGTTGTATACGGTCCCCACTGTTGTAAAATTTATATTCAGATAGAATATTTAAAAAAGCGCTGGATAATTTGGAATGGGGCATGAAAGTTAATGGAATTCTAATAAGAAAATCAGATATGCAGACGATGCAGTTATTTGAGTGGCCGCATATCAAAGACGGACATGTGTAATGAAAGAAAAATTGAGATGAATTGTTTTTTTTTTAATAATGAAAATCTGACTTCCTATAGTTTAATTGATTCGTTATATGTTAATTGTTGATATGATAGCTTTATCCTTCAAGATAATCGATGTAATATTATTATTGCTAAACAGGTAAGTGTCATTGTATACCGGGTGTAACAATGATAGTGTGTTTTTCCTCAAGTTTGGAACACCTTGTGGAATATTCCACCTTATATAAAATATTGAAATTAAAACACAACTGTTGCCTTAGGCTTTCTTAACATTTTACTTCTTGATAGGGGTCACCAAGTTCTTGAAAATTTCAAGATCTTGTCTTGATTGCAAGACAATATCAAGACAAGAAATAATTTTAGATTTCAAGACAAGACAAGAAATTTTATGTCAATACGAAGATTTCTTGTCAAGAAAACAAGAAATCTTGACATATCTTGACTAATATTGAAAAATTGTCGGTTTGACCTAATATTGAAAACTCTAAAATGTGTTTATTTGTGAAAATATACACACACCGGCAAAATTAGCCGAACACGTTAACAATGGGACATGTTTGATGTCTCGTATTTCATAAACCAGTGGTCCGATTTGAGTGATTCTTTTAGTATGTTATAGCCTTATTATTTAAGAATATCGTTGTAATAATATTGTTTCTAGACAGGTAAATACCATTTTATACCGGGTGTACCAATCATACTGTGTTCTTTTCTTAAAGTTTGGAACACGCTGTGGAATATTCTAGCATATGTAAAATATTAGAATTAATACTTGATTGTAGACTTAGGCTTGCTTAACATTTTCCTTTTCGATTCATTTACTTATGTGAATTAATAAAAAAGTTATGTGCGTTAACAACTATCCATGTTTTTCATCAATAAATCCTCATAATAGGGGAGGACAGTATACTAAATTTGCAGTTACTCGAGCGTTATGGGGACCTATTGGATTGTGAAGAGTATGTGCTAAAATCAGAAAAAGGTTAAGTTAAGTTTTCCATAAAGTGGGGGACTTTTGATTTTTTAATTTAATTTTCCATTTTTCTCCGATTATAGCGCTATCTATCCATAATTCGAAAAAATATGTCGAATAAAAGTTGCTTATTTTTACGTAAAGAATCCAAATCTGCAACAAAAATTGGGGGCTCCTATTTAAGATTTTAAATTAAATCCCCCACCCCACCTCCGTGGGGGCTCGTGACATCCCACGGAAAGGTAAATTAAAAATTATAAATACGAACCCTGTTTTTTTGCGAAATGAACATCAGATCGTACAACTGCAAAATACACCTATTCAATATTTTTCAAAAATCTACTGAATGGCACCAAACACGACACCCCACGGAGGTGGGGTGGGGGGTTACATTAAAATATTAAAAAGGAGCCCCCAATTTTTATTGCAGATTTGGATCCTTGACGTAAAAATACGCAACTTTTATTCGTAACATTTTTTCCTATTATGGATAAATGGCGCTATAATCGGAAAAAACGATTGGTGGAAATGGAAAATTAAATTGAAAAATGGAGAGTCCCACACTTTATGGAAAACTTAACTTAACTTTTTTTGGTTGTAGCACCCACTCTTCACAATCCACTCCAGGTCCCAAGAACGCTCCAGTAATTGCAAATTTAGCATACTTTTCTCCCCTACTATGAGGATTTATTGATAAAAACATGGTTAGTTGTTAAAGCACATAACTTTTTTATTTTCCAACATAACCAAATGAATCAAAAAAGAAAATGTTAAGAAAGCATAATTCTACAATCGAGTTTTAATTTTAATATTTTATATACGCTGGAATATTCCACAGGGTGTTCCGAACTTTAAGAAAAAAACACAGTATGTTTGTTACACCCGGTATAAAATGACATTTACCTGTCTAGCAACAATATTATTACACCGATATTCCTAAATAATAAGGCTATAACATACTAAAAGAATCACTCAAATCGGACCACTGGTTTATGAAATACGAGACATCAAACATGTCCCATTTTTAACGTGTTCGGCTAATTTTGCCGGTGTGTGTATTTTAACATAACAAAACGTATTTTAATGTATTGGACACTTTTTTGCCAAAGCCATTTACAAAGATGTAAAATAAAAATAATAAAAGATACTATAGCGTCGATGGCACCGGGTGAGTTTGCAAGCTGTAAGCTAGTTAACTAACCCTGTGTCATCATTGCTGCTATTACTGGTTGCAAATAGAGTAGAGAGATTTTGCACCTCTTAAAATAACCGCTGATTTTGGCTCCGCTATGGTTAACTTTATTAAGCATAACGATTACGGCAACGTTAAAAAGCAGAGTTTTTGCAGCCTGTCAAGTAGGTTTTTCGTGTCACCGTTATCGTTATTTAAACATAACCTCACTTCACAACGTTATTGTAATTTTAAGCATATACTTGAACAGTTTTTGATATTTTAATTTATAGGTCATCAAAATTAGAATCTATGTAAATGTAATTTTACTGATTTTTTACATTCTGGCAACAAAGCAATTTAACCATAACTATAACGATAACGATAAGCACTACTTTAAACCTCCGTAAATTACGGAATCCCTTATGTTTAATAACGATAACGGATCATATATTCGCTACTGCGCAGACGTAGTATAACGATAACCATAACGGAATTGCATAATAAGAGGTGCAAAATCTCTCTATTGTCTCCGTTTTTGTAGCTTTATTAAAAATGTCAAAGGAATTAGTTCACTCGGGCGTAGTTATTTGGCTCGTGCAGTCAAGAATGTTCTAGAACGAAAACTAAAGAAAAGCTTAAAGCAGAAAAGAAAATGGGTAAAATCATGGATAAGAAAAGCGATAAATATGGTGCTTCCTAAGGTTTATTAAGAGAATTGAAGGACGAAGATCCCTGTGCTTATAGAAATAATGCTGAGAACGAATAGTTCAACATTTCATGATTTTTGATTGCAGCTCGCTAGTGTTTGGCTACTGAGCGGGTGTAAAGTTTTGTTTGTCATCGACACTCGTTGACTTGCTTATTTGCTAGCTTTTAAACTCGCCGACTCATAACATCTTAGTAGATGTGTTGTGGTTCATAATTGGGCTTCAGCAGCTCGGACAGTTTGATTGATAATATTTCTCCACTGGTCGCGGTCATCAGTTACATGTATTGCCTCAGTATAGAGGAAAGGATGCAAATATGGGCTACCCATTTTATTTTTCTTTGTAAAAAAAGAATAAAAATTCTATTTTATTTCCAAAGGTATGCAAGAATACCTACATTTAGTTACTTATAACCTGCCCAAAGTGCAAATCGATTAAAAAATATACAACTGTTTTAAATGTATAAATAATGAAAAGTTGTACTTTTGCGCCGTTTGAATAATGATCCTAAATATGGGCTACCCCGAAAAATGTGTCTTAAATTTGTGTGAAATGAGATAAATGCGTGACAAATATATTTTAATATCTAAAATACAAAAAATACATTAAATAACTCATAGGATAAAACTATTTGCAAAAGTCACACACATATTCTTCTTTTTCGGCCCCAGCGCACTCGTTATGTGCCCACAAATGGAACAGAAGCACTTGACCCATATTTCACCAAGATTATCCTCTGAAAAAAGTACTTCGCAAAACATACACGTTACGTCAGCTGCGTCTTGTGGAGGCTGTGTGGAAGGAAACTCATTGTAATCGCTTTCATCATCTGCAGGCACATATTCCTCCCTATCCTCGCTACTAGAAACCGATTTCTTTTTTTGGTTCTTTGTGACTTTGGTAAGCTGCTTACGTTTTTCTTTTTTATTTCTTTTCCTTTTTTTTTCTTTGCCTTTTCCTACTTCGTTTTGCCTACATTGCTACATTGTTCTAAATATGGGCCAGTAGCCCATAATGAAAACAGAGGCATAGCCCATATTGTAAACACGCTTGCTTTGCACAACAAAATAAGTTATGTCTAAAAGCAGACAATTTGAAGAAAACTCATTAGCATATATCAAAGACTAATAATAGAGCTTCAACGTGACACAGACTTTTTTTTGAAATTCGTGTTTATTTTTAAATACTGGAATTTATCAACTTACCCGAAAAAGTTTTGACACTCGCACCAACCGACAAACAATTATTATAAACTGGGAAATATCTACCACAGTGGTGCCATCGCTACGGTGATAGTTTAACTTCGTCAAATACCATTTGAAATAGTCAAAATGTAGAGATCTGCAACGAATAGCTGTGAAACCCACCTAGCCCATATTACAAGACCAGCCCATATTTACAGCCTTTCCTCTACTGTTTGTTGAGAAGCTTTTTAGTAATGTCCGCCCATCGCTGTGGAGATCTTCCTCGTTGGCGTTGAGTCTGAGACCTTCCTTGGACCACCAACCGATCCATTTTGTGATCACTTCGATGGATATGACCAAAGAACTTTAAAATTCTAGAGCAAACGGTACTGGAGAGACGCTGATCCGGTTTAATTTCATCCAGAACCGAGATATTTGTACGGCGAGCCGTCCATGGAATTCGAAGCAGGCGTCTCCATGTTCACATTTCAAAGGCGTCTATACGTCGTCTATCTGATTATTTGACTGTCCATGTCTCGCATGCATAGTAAAATATGGAAAAGACCAGAGTTGAAACGAGTCTCTTTTTGTTTGTCATAGTAATGTGACGATCACGCCATATCCCGTTTAGTTGAATGCTGCTCTTGCTAGTTGAATGCGTCTTCTAATTTCGGGTTCACAACTGCCTGTGTTGTTAACTAGAGCTCCAAGATATATCATAGATGAGACTACGTCGCATCCAGCAATAGTTTGGGTTTCAGGAAACTGTTGTTGGCGATCAATAACCATGATTTTGGCTTTGTTGTATTTAACCATGAGTCCAAATTTAGCACTTTCTACCTCGAGTTTTTTTAATAATTCAGTAATTTCTGCTGGAGTAGAGGCTAGAAGTGTAGTGTCGTCTGCGAAACGCAAGTTAGATATCTTAACACCACCTAGGTTTATTCCTCCCTCCCAACCATCCAAGAATCTGCGCATTATGAACTCCGAATAGTTGTTAAATAATAAGGGAGATAAAACGCATCCTTGGCATACTCCCTTCTCCAAAGTGTATTTGTCAGACAGGTATCCGTCCATTCGAATATATGCCAGGTTATCTTGGTACAGTTTGCTAATAAGGTGAGTCAAGTGTTTAGGTACACCCATTGTCGTCAATATGTTCCATAGTTTGTCCCATCTAACATTATCAAAGGCCTGTGTATAATCGACGAAACATATAAATATCGGGATCTGGTATTCTTTGGCTTTTTCTATGATGTTTCTTACATTGAGGATTTGTTCTCTAGTACCTCTGCCCTTTACAAATCCAGCCTGCTCAGGTGCTATTTGCCAACTTATGAAGTTTTCTAGACGCCGTTGCAGTATGTAGAGGATCACCTTACTGGCGTGTGATATTAGAGCTAATAGCCTGTAGTTGTTACAATTATTTGTTGAACCTTTCTTATGAAGAGGTATGATTATGGTTTTTCTCTAATCCTCAGGCCAGACGCCTGTGTGCCATATTTCATTACACAATGGATGCAATATTTTCACTCCACATTCCGGAAGATGCTTCAAGACGTCTGCAGTAATGAGATCATATCCTGCTGCTTTGTTTAACTTAAGTCTTTTTAAAGCGAATTCCACCTCGGAAAAAAGTATGTCAGGTTCAGATTCAAAACTAGTGTGGTGTGTCTCTGTTGAAGGAGAATGGAAAGTGGAGGTCTGGCAGTCAGGTACAAACGGGGTGTCCGCTGGCATCTGGTCCGTATTGGCGTATAAAGACTTACAATACGCCCTCCAAACATCAATAACCTTGTCCAAATCCGTCTGTACATTACCTTCATCATCTTTGATAGACCAAGATTTCTGCTTGAATTTACGTGTGAGTAGTCTGACTTTATCAAAGAGTTCTTTGGTGTTATTTGTGTCGGCATGTAGTTGAATTTCTCTGCAGATTTTCTCTATATGTTTGTTTTTGTCTCGTCTACAAGCAGCCTGAATAGCTCTAGATAGCTGTCGGTACTGGGAATTCCTGAGAGGGTTCTCGATTCCAGCAATTTTAAGTTTTCTACGTTCTTCAACGAGGTCAAAAGTATCTGCAGACATCCACACTTTTTTTGGTCCGGTTGAGACGGCATTAGACTGTGCCTCCCAGTCAGTCAAGGTCTGTATCAAGGTATTTTTAAAAGATAACCAAATCTTTTCGGAATCATGAGTGACGATAGTTGGTAAAAATATTTTCGAATCTTTCATTACATTGGCTTTTAAATTGTTGTGTATCTTTTATTTTTGATATCCTCTTGTTTCGGATCCTAGCACATGCCTTGCTGGTCATGCCTAGCACATGCCTCCAAGAAGTTGGTGGTCAGAGCCGCAGTCAGCGCTAGGTCGTGTTTTACATTGGCTAATAGATGTTTTCCAGCGATGTTTAATCATTATGTAATCGATTTGATTTCGGTGTCGTCCGTTAGGTGAGATCCAAATGTACAATCTTCTGGGGTGGTGCTTATACATAGAGTTCATTATTGTCAAGTCATTGTCAACGCAGAACTGGATAAGGCGGTCTCCCCTTAAATTACGTTCACCTATTCCATATCTACCCATAATATTTCGTATATGTTCGTCAGCCATAGTAACTCCGATTTTTGAGTTTAAATCACCCATGATGATAGCGATTTCTTTATTTGGGATATTTTGCAGATATGATTCCAGTTCGTTGAAAAAAGATTCAGTTGTATCATCATCAGCAGTTGAGGTAGGCGAATAGACCTGAATCAAATGGAAAATAGAGGGAGATCCATTTAGTTTTAAGGAAATTATACGATCACTGATAGCTTGATATCCCAGTATATAAGGAGAAAGAGATTTTGAAACCCAAAAGCCAACACCATTGATACTTTTGTTAGTGTTGCCGGAAAAGCACATGAAACGTCCCAAATTAGTTATGTAGTGCCCCTCGTTACGGAAGTGAAAGTTCAGAGAGCCCGGCCAGAGAGATATTGGTTCGTTCCAGTTCCTTCTCCAGAATAGCTTGTTTGCCCGGTGGTAAAAGACCACGGACATTCCATGTAGCTATGTTGTATGGTTTGCGGTTTGCCGACTAGTAGCTTGTAAACTAGCCCCCTATCATCGACGCTTTACCTAATCCTGTTGAAAATAAAATTGTAAACTATATTTTATTTTAAATAACAAATTTAGCACATTTTTAAATCGGAACTGATAAGTCAAGAATTAAAACAGAGCAACTGTACCTAAATTTTGCGTTCGTCGGGAAACAAATGCAGATTGGGGACTCCCCGGGGTCGGGAGCCAGTGGCAGTGGAGGCCGTGTTGGCAAGCAACGCAATAAAAAGGTGGCCGGGGAATCACCAGACCAGGAAATCAAGAAATCTCAAGATCTTGAAATTTCTTGAGTCAAGACAAGATATAAGATATCAAGAAATCGTCAAGACAAGACTTTTTAAATTTTCTTGATTTTTTTTTCAAGACAAGACAAGAAGTTGTTATGAAGACAAGAATTATTGTCTTGTCGACCCCTACTTTTTGATTTATTTGCCTTTGTGGGATAATAAAAAAGTTAGGTACTTTAACAACTGGCCATGTTATTCATCAAAACAGGGTGTTTCTAAATAAGTGCGACAAACTTTAAGGGGTAATTCTGCATGAAAAAATAATGACCGTTTGCGGGTGTAAAGTTTTGTTTGTCATCGACACTCGTTGACTTGCTTATTTGCTAGCTTTTAAACTCGCCGACTAGTAGCTTGTAAACTAGCCCCGTATCATCGACGCTTTACCTAATCCTGTTGAAAATAAAATTGTAAACTATATTTTATTTTAAAAAACAAATTTAGCACATTTTTAAATCGGAACTGATAAGTCATGAATTAAGACAGAGCAATATAATAATTATACAATATTTATACAATAATTATAATTATATATGTTCACAAATGCTTCGTTTCCGAAATACGGGATGTTGTAATTTTTTCTTACAAACTGACGATTTTTTTATTATCTATGTCGTACTCCCTCGTATCTGTCGTCCAAAGCCTCCCCGAAGATGTCCTCAGAGTACATATTAAAGAGATTGAGTGACAAAACACAACCCTGTCGCACTCCACGTTTGATGGGTAGTTTTTCAGTACGACTATCTCCAACTTGGATAAATGATCTTAAGGTCCACAGAACATAAATATGCCGGTTTGTTGTATTCTAGAGATTTTTATTGCAGTTGCTTCATTAGAAATATAGAGTCAGATCATGATCTTCCCGAACTGAAACCTTGTTGTCCTTCTGCTAGTATTACAATTTTATTCAATTTATTTTTTATCACTGTGGTTGTTAATCGATTAATGTGTGTTTAATAAATTAAATCATCTATAAGTTCTTCAGTGGCGGCTCTTGGCTTTAGGGACAGGGTCGGCAAGGTTTTGTCTCCAAAGGCTTCAATTTCATAGGAGATCTTTGGTTTTTGTTTTTTTTATTTTTTTGTTTTTTTTTTGTTTTTTTTTTCTATAAATTTAGAAACTATACCTGTTTATAAATTAACTCTAGTCTATGTTGTTTCGAAGTAGCAAAATGGGTTATAATGTATGTAATTGAAAAATTTATTATTGTTTTGGAGGGACTTTAAAAGTTTTTTTCTATCGACATTTGAGACAAGTTTGACATTATCTCCTGTTTCATGGTGTTTCGACAATACGTTTTGACTCTTTTGAGACAAGAGAAATCCCGTTCATTTGAGACAGAATTTTCCCACATTTGAGCACAATAATTTATTAATTTCGGGAACAGTTTGTTGTACCTAATGAATTGCAGTATATAAAATTATACATAGTCTGTAACTTATCCCACCTTCCGAAAATATTGGGATCAGAATATAAAACTGTTAATTCATTTTCTTATTTTATTTGATTAAAAAATGATGAATAATTTTTAATGAACTTGTCTAATAGATATTTTGAAAATTGTTTGGCGTAACTTTTAAATTTTGGATAGTCAAAGAGGTCAATGACTTATAACAGTGAGTAAATAATAGTTTTGCCTGGTGCAATTGTTTTAACTTTTGTCCGGAGACCATACAATTCACTGGACATCAAGACAGCCCCGTCATAAATTTGCCTTACCAATTTATTTTTGATATCAAAAAATTTAATCTATCCTTTAAATTAAAACACCAAAAATATATTCTGTCTTATGGCTTCTACTCACGTCTGAAAACCTAACAACCTCTCATAAATTTAGACGTAACGCGTATCGAAGAACAATTATTGATACTTGTGAATGACATGTTACCTCTATCAGTAGTTTCGTCTACTTCTACCGAAAATGATCAAAATGTAACTACTAATTGATTCTTTCATTCTGTGCTGTTTTAGGTACGCCGGTATATTCTTCGAGTCAGAAAATAAATTAGAAAATTTCAGATCGTATTTGTTAAACAATTTTATTTGTTCTCTATAATTAACTTGATTTAACGAATGCTTCGATACATCCTGTCCCCTAAATGGTAATTCCTAACAACTTAAAAGAATTACAATATCAATAATAATATTAATAATTAAACGACGTAAAACTACTTAGGTACCTATTTCATAATTATCCCGGGCGCGCCAGCAAGGCAATACGTGGCTACGTACGTGCCTTTCTGCCATTTGCAGATCACCGCTCGGCCTCGGCAGCGGTACCCGCTGCCGTACTTGCCATTCAAATAAGTACGGAGAATGTATAATTGGTTGCCTATCGGCTAATATTCCATAGCTTCTTATTATATAGCAAATCCTCGATCTGGGGACGGCATGCCGTGCCGGGCTTTATAATAAGAATTCACACAATCGCAATCGGGTGCGGGTGTATGGCTATAGGATCATTAATTTGAAAAGTCTCTTACGCACAGCGCACAGGGATCACTTAACTAACGTATCGGGATCGAAGTCTTTTAAAAACAATGAATAAAATTTAGTCTGTATTATCTCAGATATATTTTTTATTTCACAGAAACGAATATCATCAACTCCGATTAAATTAAATATTTAAAAAATCTATAATGTGTCCATAAATGTGTGGGTCGGCACTGCCGACTCTGACGAGCCGCCACTGAAGGTCTTCGAGTCCGATTTGTCTCCGAGTTTAAATAGAAGTGTTAGAATTATTGATCTTCATTCTTCGTTATCATTCATGTTGTTTATTGATGTTGTTAGTTCATTATCACCAATATCACCTTTAGCAAATAGGGATCGAAAGTAAGTTGCTTATGATACCTTCTGGTGCCTTGTTTTTATAAGTTCGTTGATAAAATACTTGTTACACAGGGTGTCCCGAAAAGATTGATCATAAATTATACCACAGATTCTGGGGTCAAAAATAGGTTGATTGAACCTCACTTACCTATATACAAGAGTGCACACAAAAAAAGTTACAGCCCTTTGAAGTTACAAAATTAAAATCGATTTTTTTTTCATATATCGAAAACTCTCAGAGATTTTTTATTGAAAATTGACATGTGGCATTTTTACTACAGCAATATCTTAAAAAAAATTAAGTAAAATTTGTGCACCCCATACAAATTTTATGGGGTTTTGTTCCCTTAAACCCCCCCAAACTTTTGTGTACGTTTCAATTAAATTATTATTGTGGCACTATTAGTTAAACACATTATTTTTAAAACGTTTTTGCCTCTTAGTACTTTTTCGATAAGCCAGTGTTTATCGAGATATTTTGAATACTTCTCGATTCCAACACATATTTGTATATGGTTAAGTACGGTTATAGAGACCTGTTAATAATCTGAAAATTTATTTATAATTTACATTTTTAGGTATATTTTGCAAAAGAAGCTACATCTCAATAAAAGGTGACTTATGAACAAAATACTAAGAGACAAAAGTTTTAAAAACACTGTGTTTAACTAATGGTACCACAATAATAGTTTAATTGGAACGTACACAAACATTAGGGGGGTTTAAAGGAACAAAACCCCCATAAAATTTTTACGTAAATATATTGAAAAAGAAGCCGCATCTCAATAAAAACTGGCTTATCTAAAAAATACTAAGAGGCAAAAAAGTTTTAAAAACGTTGTGTAACTAATGGTACCACAATAATGAATTAATTGGAACGTACACAAAGGCTTGGGGGGGTTTAAGGGAACAAAATCCCCATAAATTTTTTATGGGGTGGACAAATTTCACTATAATTTTGTTTTAAGATGTTCCTGACACAAGAATTATACATGTCCATTTTCAATAAAAAATCTCTAATAGTTTTCGATATATTGAAAAAAATCGATTTTCATTTTGTAACTTCAAAGGGCTGTAACTTTTTTTGTGAGCACATTTGTACTAAGGTAAGTTAGGTTCAATCGAACTATTTTTGATCCCAGAATGTGTGGTATAATTTATGACCATTCTTTTCGGGACACCCTGTATATTACCTGACCAGGACATAGTCCTCAACAGAGTATTAGATCTTATTTATCTCTACTAAAAACTTCACTACTTGTAGAAATACCAAATAGTGAGCGGCTTTAACTATCTCGGATGGTTAGTATAACTAACGATGGCAACTTTATATCATAAGTTCGACGACCCATTGGTATGGCACAAAATACGATGTGTAGCCTATCTAAAGTTTATAAAGACAGACTTATCTTTCAAAATATCAAGATTTTAGTCTCAATATTTCCATACGGAACAGACTCCTCCCGCAAAATAACGCCAAAAAATATTATGCCTTTGAGATGTTGGGAAAGAGTACTGTGCATACAGCTCATCTAAGAAACGTTTCCATTCTTAATAAACTTGACATTAAAATAAAGCTGTCCCCAAAATATATGCAGCGAATTTTACAGTACTTTGGTCACGTGGTTCGCAGAGTTGATGATAATTTAGAAAGATTAATGTTACCAACCAGATGGTCCTACCAAATTCAGAATTCAACAGGTCACTCTTTCTATTAACCTCCTAGAGCAGCTGAAGATAGAGACTAATGGGGAAATTTTTTTAGGATGTAACGATATGATGCCAGAGCGAGCGATGGGCCGGTCGACCAGAGACGACCGTAGGAGCATCCGTGTTGGCGCATAGAACCGCTAGGGGAAACCGAAGAGCGGCATCGAGAGCATATTTAATGCGAGCCAGGAGAATGAGAAGATCAGTCGTTGCTAGTGTGTTGAACTAGCAATGACTCGTGGCAGAGATTCACCATGGTGAAGTGGCGTCTACCATGGTAGCGAGGAACGAGTGACTGCGTGTCGCTGTTCAGTCGTGCCGCATTGAAGTGAAATGCGGTGTCTCCGTACAAGGCTATGTTGATTTAACGTAGCGAGATTGTTATTGTATATATTGTGCTGTTTATCGTATCATTTGAATGTTGCTGTAATAAAGTTTAATATTGTTTTTCCTTTGCAGAAGATTGGATTATATTTAATTTTATTTGTTTTAAATTGTATATAATTATCTTAAATATATTTACTTTATTTTTACCCTGTGTTTTACTGAGTCTGTCGTCCTGAAAGAGCTACCCATTACAAAAAGTACTGGAGGAGGTCACGATCCTCTTGGTAATGGGGAAAGTCACGATCCTCTTGGTAATGGGGAAACGACCAGAGAGAGAGAGAGAGAGAGAGAGAGAGAGAGAGAGAGAGAAAGAGAGAGAGAGAGAGAGAGAGAGAGAGAGAGAGAGATAGAGAGAGAGAGAAACTGACTATATTAACCTTCGAGTGGTAACGTACGGTCCCTGAGACCGACGTAGCGGATTTTTCGCGGTAAAACTCAAATGCGCATTCCTTTTTGTCCCCGCGGCCAGGTAGCTTTCAAATTCTCATCACACTATTTAGTCTTGAAAAATCTGTGGCCAAGTGTGGATAGTTCATATGTTATTAGACCTGACGGTGTGAGAGACCGAGGTTACCATTTATGTTATACTTAACGGTGGGTTTTTGTCGTTTTTGGTCCATAGTCAGTTTAAATAATAGATGTTAATTTTAGGAGTTGTATATGAATATTGATTATGAAAGAGAACAAATCAGGTTGCAACAACTTTTTGACGAAATTGTTGCTAATTCCGAACCAGAACCGTACAGTGCGGTGCAGTGGAGTGTATAAAAAAAGAATGTGTGTGTACTTTGTACGCACGTAAGAAGATATTTTTCTATTATATAATAGGTAATTTAAACGAAGTTAATATACTTAAAAGGTTATATTTGTACTTATTTTATTTAAAAATCAAACTAACTTTCTTATCTACCACTTTCAAAAAAGAAGAATATCTTCAAAAATTATATAATAATATAATTACAATCATATCTATAAAAAAAAATAAAAAAAAAATAACTTGCTTGGGGCTTGAACCCACTTCACGTCTACCGCGCCGTACGAAAGTTGACGCCATTTCAAACTGCACCAAACTCTCGTATACGTCATGTGGGAACATACACAAACTAAACGTTTACACTATAAATTTATATGAATTTAATAAAATTATTAGTTTGATTTTTGTCGAAATAAAATACAACAAAATATAGAGTAAGAAAACGATATATGAGATGAAGATTTGTAGAAAGTTTGTTCGTAATCAGATTATGTAAATTAAAGCATTGCCTACTAATAGGTAACTACATTATTTTGTTTACATTTTCCAAATAGATAGGTACTGAAACTATTAGGTATTTCCAACTGAAACATTTAGAATTACGTACCTGCGGCTTTTCAAAACTATTTAAAAAGTCACTATAATTATAAATTTGATTTTATTTCTGTCCACACATCAATAAAAACTAATATTATACAATATTTTTGTTTACCGATAACCTCCATATTGAACAATTATTGACAGATCATTTCAAAATTTCAACACCCAATCAGAGCCCGTATAACAACTAATACCATACTGTCGGTGTGCGCATGCGCGCGGATCAATCAAAGTTTACCCTCAATCGATTCGCCGCTAAAGAAGAATATCTTCAAAAAGTGAGGAAACAAACGGACAATAATTTCAGTTTGTGTTGGACATTTGTTGAATAATTTTATTTTTTTTGTGACATTTCAACCCTTGTCGATATGTTTGTTGATATTTTGTATTCAAAAACTTAACATGTTTTTGTAAATTATTTGTCAATTATGTTAGTATCTAAAAGAAGCCACTTTTTTTAATGTGCTTTTTTTTCCCGAATATAAATAAATATTGATCATTTCTTACTATATTGTTATTTAAATATAGTTATGTTAATCATTTAGTCACATCAAAATATTAACACAAAATCACAACCTAAGATATTCATTATTAAAAAAGTCGGTGTCGTAGACCGACGTTACCAACTATGTTACAAGAATTCACGTTACCGGCGGAAGGTTAAAGACAAAGAGAAGTTAATTTGGATAACACATGGAGAGCCATAGAGGAAACAATGACGGCTACAGTTAAAAAAGAATTAGGTTATAAACAAAAAATACAAAAGAAAAGTTGGATGACTGACGAAATCCTGGCAATGTTCGAAGAAAGAATAAACATAAAAACCAAGGGAACCGAGACAAATATCGAGAACAACAACAACGCATAAGAAGGCAAAAAATAAGTGGCTAAAGAAACAGTGTGAGGAAATGAAACAGTTACAAAACCAACATGATGACCACAATCTACATAAGAAACTAAAGGAGGTAGCTGGAATATACAGAAAAAAGAAGTTTTCTAACTTAGAAAATAAACAAGGAAAAACGGCACAAGATGATAGAGAGAGGAAACTCATATGGGAAAGCCTGAGATAGAAGTCGTTAAGGAACAAGTGATAGATATTAACAACCTATCTGGTCCCGAGATCACAATTGAAGAAATTACTAGAGCAATAAATACCTCGAAAGACGGGAAAGCAGTTGGACCTGATCAAATTGCTGTTGAGTTACTCAGATTGTTAGATGAAGAGGAAATTACGATACTCCAAAGATTTTTCAACCAAATCTATAAAAAAGGAAAATTCCCTGTCCAATGGCTTGTATCTACCTTTATCCCTTTGCCAAAAAAGAACAACGCAACAAAGTGTCAAGATCATCGACTGATAAGTCTGATCAGCCTTTCTTTAAAAATATTCCTCAAAGTTCTTCACTACAGAATCTCCACAAAATGCGATAAGGTGTTTGGTTGCTCACAATTTGGATTTCGAAAAGGCCTGGGTACCATGGAAGCACTAGTTGCAACCCAAGTGCTAGCTCAGAACTGCTACGATCAAAGGAAAGATGTAATGATGTGCTTTATAGATTATGAAAAACCTTCGATCGAGTACATCATAAACTTGTACATATACTAAAACAACTCGACATAGATCAAAAAGACATTCGTTGCATAGAGGCTCTTTACTGGAATCAAACAGCTGTCGTCAAGGTGGATAATGAAACAACGCAAGCTCAAAAAATTCTCAGAGGTGTAAGACAGGGATGCATTCTCTCCCCACTACTGTTCAATCTATATTCAGAAAGTATCTTCCAGGAAGCTCTTGAGGAATGCGAAAGCGGCATCAAAGTAAATGGTACCTGGGTCAATAATATACGATATGCGGATGACTCGGTCTTAATAGCAGACAATATAGAAGACCTCCAAAACCTTCTTAATAAAATTGGAGAGCATAGCGAGAACATGGGACTTAGAATCAACATAAAAAAGACGAAGTTCCTTATAATCCGCCGTCAATTATGTCAACATCAAAATGCAAGACTAGCATATAACAACC
Organism: Diabrotica virgifera virgifera; assembly: GCF_917563875.1. NCBI lineage: Eukaryota > Metazoa > Arthropoda > Insecta > Coleoptera > Chrysomelidae > Diabrotica > Diabrotica virgifera. The sequence continues at coordinate 53,188,950 of NC_065451.1, forward strand.
AAGATGTAGAGCGCGTAAGAAAGTTTAAGTACCTGGGAACCTGGCTATGTGAAGACTAGATGTCGGATATGGAAATTAAATGTCGGATAGAAAGAGCCAGAAGTGCATTCATGAAATTCAGAAACGTCTTTACGAACTCTGACTTTGACCTAAACCTAAGACTAAGATTCACAAAATGCTATGTATTGTCGGTGCTCCTATATGGCATGGAAGGATGGACTTTAAAAATAAACACAATGAATAAGCTAGAGGCATTTGAGATGTGGATCTATCGACGAATCCTTAAAGTTCCCTGGACCGCAAGAATAACAAATGAAGAAATGCTGAGAAGAACTGGTACAGAACGACAACTGATGTGCACAATTAAACAGAGAAAAACGGCATACCTGGGCCACCTAATTAGAACTGAAAGATACCAGTTTCTGCAAACCTTAATTGAAGGAAAGACCGAAGGAAGAAGGGAGTGGGCGGGAAGAAAATGTCATGGCTCCGTAATGTCAAAAAATGGACAGGACTAAAAAACATAGGAGACCTAAGGCATACTGCAAGGGATAGAGAAAAATGGTCAAACGTGATCGCGAACATCCATTAGTGGATTGCATAAGAAGAAGAAGAAGAAGATAATAAAGACCTTAAATTTACTTACCTCATCGTTATACTCATCGAAAGGATCCAAATTATTTCTCAATGTTCCAGAGAATAGGACTGGCTCTTGAGGAATAATGGAAATTTTAGATCTGAGTTTCTTCAAAGCCACAGATTTTGTATCGATATCATCAATGAGTATGCTACCATCGATATGAGTCAACCGGAAAACAGCTTGAATTAACGAAGACTTTCCTGCACCTGTTCTTCCCACTATACCCACCTTCTCAGAAGGTTGGATAACAAAACTGAGATTCTTAAGAACTGGGGGATCGTCGGGTGAATACTGAAGAGACATATTTTTAAATTCTACTTTTCCTTGATCTGGCCACGTCTTATCTGGTTCTGCAGTGTGATTGTCTTCTTCGTGTTTTAAGTCAGCATATTCTTGTACCCTTTCTACTGATGTCATTTGGTTTTCGAGTTCAGACCATTGTCGCATGCCCCATTGGAACATTCCCGTCAGACCTAAGGTTTGAGTAAGGGCAAGACCCATGTTTCCCCCAAATGTTTCTAAAAACATAATTTTATTAGTTTGTGTCAATAATTAATAGGCCAAGTAATGAAGCTTAAAATAGGACAAAACCTCGCAATTTTTACAGAATGGATCGATTTGCATGAAAATTTGAGAATAAGTAGTGAATAGTCCAAGGATCAAAATTTATATGATGCTAAAAGGCGCTTTTACCATGGGAGTGGTTGCCACCCCATCTCGAGGGTGGAAATTTTTTATTATATTTTGACAGCAAAAATTGGTAAAAATATTCATTATAAGCAAAAAATGTTCTATACATTTATTTGATAAAATTAATAGTTTTCGGTTTATTCGCTATCGAGAGTATTAGTTTTATATCGAAAAAATCAATGTTTCAATCAGTTTTCTGCTAATAACATAACTCAAAAAGTTTTCGTTTTATCAAAACATCTTTACTTACTTAACAAAAATGTACCTTTTAAAGAAATAAACAAAACTGTTTTTTTAATTTTCTTTAAGACCAATAGTAATCGAGCTATACTTTATTATAAATATGCTTCTTCTTCGTCAAATGCTGAATCTTGTAGTTTCAAAGTCAAATGACGCGAAAACTATGCATTTTTCGAGGATAACTTGTTCAAACTAATTTAAAGTATTTTAAAATATATATCTCCAGATAAAAGAAAAGGCTCTAGCTCAAAAATTAAGTGAATTATAATGAAAAGAATGTCAGTTAGTATTTTTCTTTTCAGCAAAAAATAATCGAAAACAACCCCCTAATCACCACTCTAATTAAAATTAGTCATTCGCCTGAGTTGTTCTTCTTTATTTGGGTATTACTAATAGGTTCTTAAAGTTTGATCAGCTTATAATGATCAGTTTAAAACAAATGGAGTCAAAAGCGAATAACGAGCTTTCTCGTTCAAATGATAACGTCATATCATTTGAATTAAATTTTTGAGATTTTTTTTGAATAGAACATAATTCAGTACGATACTTGAAAGGTAAGTTGTGCAAAATTGAGAGTTTTATAAGAAAAATTGTATTAGTTACACATTTTTAAATCATTTTTAAACAAAATTCATGTAAGGCTCACTTTCCGCCCCCACCGTATTTATGCCCATACATTTTATTTCTTTTTAGGATAACCATAATATAGCTTAATTATTCTTCTTTTAGGTTCAATTTGTAAAATTTAATTTGATCCATTAGTTAAAGAATTACATTAAAAAAGCTCAACCGTACACTTCGCCGTACGCTAGTTTACAGTGAGCCAATGTTTGTGAGAAGGGTGACTTTAGCGCTATAAATAAAAAATTATAGAAGATACAGATTTAATTTTAGAAAATTCTTTATATAAGGTTTTTTTTGTAAAATTTTCTGAATTTTTCAGTGGTTAAGTCAGTTTTGTTCTAAAATTTATATTTTCGGAGTTATTTAAAAAAATAACATAAAACTTCGTAGTTCATTTGTTTAATAAAAAATGAAGAGTAGAACGTTTTGATATGTTGTTTATTAAACATTTCTTAATGAAATTACAAAAAGTTCTATCTTGTTTGATTTTTTCCGAAGTGAAAATCTATATGCACTCTCCTAAATTCCTTCCTAACGATAATAATTTATACTTTCGATAATAATATATAATAATTTCTTTATAAAAATAAGGAGGTATTTTAGAATACTTCCCGCGATATAAACAAAATAAAAATAACACAACCCAACTAATCTCTTCTGTCAGTCAAAATAAACATAATTTGACCCTGATGCATTCACTGCACCCATGCGCAAGCGTTAATCACAAAATTCGGAGTTAAACCATCTAACGAGGATCGGTTAAAATCTTGGTTAACTTAAACGGGTTTAACCTCTAACATAGTAGTACTAAAAAACTGATTAACCATGAATATTTCGGTGACCGAAAAATAAATAGGTTAACCCAGCACTGAAAAACAGGCCCTAAGAGTTTTAAAATGAGTCGAGGTAAAGTTAAGAGAGAATCCAGGCAGCACACAGATTTGTGTATAGCCTCCACAACACTATTAAATTTCAGAGCCTAATACGAACATTAAAATGAGATTATTTATTATAACACAGCGATTAGACCGGTGGCGGTGCTCATGTATGGGTGTGAGACATGGATACTAACAAAGGCAATGGAATGAAAACTGCGGTGATTTAAGAGAAACATTCTTAGAAAAATCATTGGATCTTATCACGACCCGAATCGTAACCAATACCAAATGAGAGCAAATGCTGATATCAAACAGATATATGTCCACTAATGCGATGCAGAGATATGATAATATTATATGGTCAGATTTAAGAACAATGGGGCTACCCAATGACCCAACTATCATGCACGACCGTTCGAGTTGAAGCGAGTGCACCGCGAATTGTAGTGCTATGATAAGAAGAAGAATGAGTATTTAGTATAATCTTATTGCGATCTAATTGTCAAATTTTCAAGAAGCTTTTAAAAACTAATGTGGTTTTGAAGCTGAATGCTTTTATTTACTTACCGCTTTCAACAAAAATCAGCGACAATATAACTAAGGCAATGTATATTACACATATAAAGTCCAACCAGAATCCAAACGTTCTATTTGCTCCTAGATACATGAAAAATGCAGCGCTGTGAGTATTTTGGTACTTATCAAATTCAGTTTTGAGTATATCTTCAGCTTTGAATGCTCTGATAGTAGTCAGTCCTTGCAGCGATGCTGTTAAATGAGTGTAGATGGGACTTCGTGCTAAAAAATAGTATTTATATGATATGAATATACGAATAAACCAACTATGTAAATACAATATTTTGTCAATCGAAGTATCGAACTCTTCTCACTAGGTTGCACCTTGGTACTAGGATGCGGTTGATAATTTCAACATTTTTTTAAATTGCAACCGTAGGTACCTACGATCAACAACAAAACCAGTGAATTTTAAAGAACAGCTTGGATTAACATAAAATTTGGCCTGCATATAGCTAACCAGTTAAAGACAAAAAGTGATATTGTACCAATGTCTGCTTTTCCCCTAGGGGAAAACCCCTACTTGGGGGTTAAAAAATATACGTCCAAATAATTCCATAAATGGATAAATGGACTAATTCTAAGCAACTTTTATTCTATAGCGTTTTTCAATAAGTTAATACTTTTCAAATTATTTGTGAGTAAAATTACTTAATCACTATATACATACACCCCTTGATTAGCATCCCGAATGAAAATTATCGTTACGACTTCACACGTTGCTTTACTCGTATATGTATTGTTTATATGATCTATAAGTTTCATCAGTTCAAAGTACAAATTTTTGAAGGGACTGTAATTTAAAGGGCTTGTCCTTGTCAACAATCACTAGTGTATGCAAATTTTGAACAGCCATATCTTAACCAATTTTGGCCTTACAGAGAAACAAAAAATTAAAAATATTCAGAAAAGGAAAACCTAAATTTTTCTTCTCTTTGTGATTATTGGTATCACTAATAAATTTTAGTTTATTTTGAAAAAAAGCATTTTTTTTCGAAATTAAAAGTTAAAAAAAATTACTTTAAAGCCAATTTTTTAAATAAGCCCTTTGAACCTATGAAACTTACATAATATCATAATACATAATAAATAATTCATAAGTAAAATAACTTGTGAAGCGGTCACGATTAATTTGATTTTAAAAAACAGAAATTGTTATATTTTAAACACTATAAAAAAGTGATAATGAGTTTTCTACAAAAGTGCATTATTTTTGGTTATTTCACGTTGAAATATTCTCTTTGAAACTTGACGGATATGCAACTATTTTTCTTTATGCTACAACTTCAATTCAACCGTGTAACTTTTTAGAAGGTACGTTTTTACTAAGAATGTTTTTATCGATAAAATACATATTTTTTAAGTTATTTGCAAAAGTCCGCCTAAAAATGTGCCCTTTTTTGTTGAAAAATGAATATATTTACTCGCAAATAACTCAGAAAGTATTAACGTAGTGATAAAATGCTATAATACTAATAATATACGTTTATTCAAATCAATAGTTATTACAATAATTTACAATTTCAGTTTACTTACAATAAAATAAACGTAAAAAAAGTCTTAAAAACATAAACATGCTTGTTGACTTAATCTGTCTAATATTGACAGGTTTGTATTTATAGTTTTTTTACAAATCATTACGTATTTTTTATGGGAAATAAGCCACAATTTTACTAAAAAATTAATTTATTAACGAAATAAATTCAACATTTCAACAACATTCAAAACGACAAACACATTGAGATCTATTCTATCTAAAACTAAACCTAACAATGAACAAGAAAGAACAAAGAATTGCATTTATAGAATACCTTGTGAATGCGAACAATTTTATTTAGGTGAAACATCAAGACCATTAAACGTTAGAATAAGTGAACATCAGTCTTATATTAAAAACAGAGAATTTGATAGATCTCAGATATGTCAACACGCATGGGATAATGAACATAGAGTTCAGTGGAGAGATTCAAGTATAGTCCTGAAAGAATCAGATAGTAAAAAGAGAAAAATCAAAGAAGCGGCTCTAATTATGCTAAATGAAACCAATTGTGTCGCAAATTCCTCGGTAGAATGCAGTAGGATGTGGTTACCCATACTGAAAGAGGAAGTCAATAGAAAGAAAATACCACGATTAGTAAGTCAATAACATATCGAGTTAGTACAAATTTTATATTTTAGTATTACTTATTGTATATCTATGTAATATTAATATTATTTATAATTTAAACATATTAAAGTCAGAATTTGGTATTAGTTTTTTGAAGGTAGATTAATTGTAAGACCAAATACTTACGATGTCGGGATAGTAGTTTAGAGTTTTCCCTCGTGATTTACTATGGAATCTCTAACGCGAGAATTTTACTGTCATCGTTGCATTTGGTTGTCTTTTTAAAGACAGATCACATGCTATGATTTTTTGCGACGGATATTCTTGAGTTGGGATTGATTTCATGTAATCGAATGAACTATCTTTTAGTAAAGTCGTCCCAGGAACGCAACTCATAAATATTGGCGATATCATTTTAAAGTCTTCTACTTTAAAATGTATAATATACGTCTGAATTGCCAATATAATGAGTCAGATTAAATAAATTATTGAAAGAATTTTTTTACTTAGCAACAACATGTTTGTTTTATTTTAATAGTATTTTGTATTTTGACAACGAAACCCTATTTGGGCTTCGAAACGTTAATAAATTCATTTTTTAGTAAAATTGTGGCTTATTTCCCATAAAAAATACGTAATTATAAAAATGCCACAAGGAAATAGCTTCAGAACAACATTACAAATCATTATTTTATTTTTACAGTTTCTAATCTAATTTCTATGCTTTTTTTTATCTAGTATAATTTAAATTTATTAAATTGTTACACAACTCCCTTTTTGACTTTTATCCAATCAGAAGGTAATTCATTTTTTTTTAAATAAGAATTTTTGATATTTTTAAAATTTATGGGCAATTGATTGTATATTTTTGGAGCAAAATATTTAATTGACCGTTGCGTGATTGTTTTTAAAGTGTGAAGACATTCGAGATTCAATTTTCTTCTTGTTTCATAATATGACACTTTTACTTTTATAACATTAACACGTCAAATGCCAGTGCAACATTGATGGAAAATAAAATTTTGACAAGATGTTGATATGTCATATAAAGATGTGACGTGTTATGCCCTTTGGAGAACAATTGTCCACGGTAGCTCAGAATCGGAAGAGATGTGGGGTGGTTATTTAAGGGATGTTATTAGTATACTCTTATTAGCTTAGAAATAAAAAAAATAGGAAAATCAAAATAAGGATGTCAAATAAAAAGAAATGAGTGGCCTAATATCAAAGACGGACATGTGTCATTCGAGAAGAATTGAGATAAATGGGTTTTTGTATACAATGCAAATCTCACTTCCTATAGTTTTAGTTCATTGGTTGATTTCGCAGTCATGTGATCACAATACAGCATTCTCATTGGGCTGTTGGGGAAATGTCCGTTTTTGAAATAAACCTTCATAACAGGAGTCCGTCTTTGAAACAAACATTCAACTTTGGAGCTAAAAACAACGTACTTGCGTCCGTGTTTGAAGGAAAGTATTATCACCGTTGAAAAGAGCGGGAAAAATTTTATAAGAAACCACTTCTAACTAAATTTTCATGTTTTTACAAATGTCCGTCTTTGATATTAAGCCACTCAAATAAAATATTGGGCGCCACTGGTTGTCTTACGGAAACCAAATATATATAAAAAATAGAAATATTAAAAGAAAGATAGCTACACCAAAATAAAACAAAAACATAGTCAAATAAAAAATATATAAAATACTTTTATATAAAAACAAATAGGATGTGAAAACAAATATATCGTGACTTAACTTATCTACTCTATACTCAGTCAATTCTTTATTTTTCTTACGATACAAGAGAGAAGGAAAAGAGAAATAATAAATTTGTATTTTGCAAATCAAACATTATTTATTAAAACAAAAAAATGAATTTATGAATCCGTGATCTCATGTTGTTACAAATAGAGATCGAGATTTCCAAATAAAAAAAAAAAGTTTTATATAACAAAAAATAATACCTTGTACAATCATTTTTCTGGTTCTTCTTGGTGGTTGTTAAGTCCAAGGCGCGATTTAACTTCAATAAAATCACTTTATAAATGATTGATACAACAACTGATGAAACCATAGGTCATAGAAAAATTTTTATAGAAAAATTAGGCATTGTATGCATTCTGCATTCTCAAAATAAATTAGCACTACCCGAACAAAGTATTTAAAAAAAAGAATTTGTTATATAGTTCATTAACTGGATTCAAAATTATACAAAAATTAAAAGCAACTTCATGCTTTAAAAGAAAACTTTTACTTCTGCTTGCATGTCAAGAAAGATAGTACCAATAAGGGTACGAAAATATCGCGTTCGCTTAGAAACAGCTGACCGCAGTGGCCTGCAGATTGCTTAAGCCATACTCGAACAAACACTAACCAAACACAAGAACTTAAGCAATAAAATTGCACAACTTAAACTGGAACTTTACTACTAATTTTGCCGGCAACAGCATCTGGCGTCCCGAGGCACCGGCCACTTCTCTCTCTGCTAGACAAAACTTAACTTGATGGCGGCCCCAATGGAACTAACTGTACCGATCTCCACAAAACCTAATTTTCAAAATTCAACGCCCTCTCCAGAAATCATTCAATCTTTCTACCAACAATTCAACGACCAATTAACTGACTTCACACTCAATTAATCAAAATCTTGACAAATAGGAAATTGCCAATTACGCTCTGGGTTAAGCCTTCTAACGCATACCAAAACAGCTCGACCAATCACCAAAAAAAAAAACAAACAAGCAGATCTCAAAATTTCGTTCCACCTACTTTTCCCATAAAAAAAACGCTGACTTAGATGTATTCACAGCTAAGGTCCGTTCTCATATGCGTCATAAAAAAAACACTTGTTGTTGATCAGCCTCTAAGCTACTTACCTTTTAGATAAACATACAGCGACATTCCAACTCGAAGTAAACAGAACTCTGTCTCACAAAAACTTTAAATTACTTTGATGCTCAGCCGAAGACAAACAAATTGAGACACTTACGATATCTACGCCAAATTTCAGAGAACGGTCAAATAAACAGCACAACATCCGACGATCGACAAAATACACAATATTTAACATTGTGAGAAAACGAATTACGTAATACTCCGAAACACAACATATGAATCCAACTATTCTAACATACAGAGTGTAGCAAAATTAATACTAGGGATTCGAAAACGTTAATGACTTTTGTACCCGCCACACTTTAAGAGGAATTTTATCTTTATGAATATTTTTAAGTAGCTCTAAGCTACAATTGCCGAACATCAAGAACCTGAGTTTCATGAAAAAGTTGGTATGAGGGATATGTTTTTCGTTTTCCATATCGTTGATTGGGAAGAACAGTATGATAAGTCAAAAATAGTTCATTTTTAGTTTATATCAACAAACTGCTCAGAATGAATGGATCTATTATGGAGAAAAGTGTTGTAAGTGCAGTTTAAACGACAAGCACTAGATAGCTCTGTGACCAACTATGGCATCTCCCACTTCCACACAACCAGTGTGGAGAAGACTCGGGTAACTCAGTTGTCTACAGTTCGTGCTAAGCTTAGGTCATTTTTATTTAATCAATACTATTTATTATAAGTCAAAATATTAACACTGCTTGCACCTAATTAGTGAATATTTTTGGAGCAAGAGAATTAATATATTTCAAAATATACTCTTCTTTAACAGGTAAGCATTTATCTTTATTATAATTTTGGTCAGTACTTATGATGATTACAAATAATATGATACTTTTGAATAAAATAAGTACACCTGTGGGCATTTTATATTTATTTCATTTTGAGTTAACATAGTTTTGAATATAATTTTGCGCTAAGTATAACGTGATATTTTTAGTTAACATTGTCTTCAACATAATTTAACTCAAATCCAAGAAATTATTTCGTTTTATCATTATATTCCTTAAAACATTAGATACTTAATAACGCATTTTTTTTCACATACGCAGAAGAAAAAATTCGTGTTTGCAAATCCTTCTTTATGGCAACTCTTTGCATTAACTCTCAAGTAATTGAGACCATTTTACGCAAACAAAATAATGAAGTAAATGGAATAATATAGGCAGATAATCGAGGTAGACATGAAAAACATAGCAGTGTTCCTGAGGAGTTGAAAGAAGAAGTGCGTAGTCATATTCGATCTATTCCTCGAATGGAGAGCCACTACTGCCGATCTCAATCAAAGAAAGAATGAAGGAGGAAAAAGTATTGCCGACCTGCACAGAGATTATGAGCAGCGTTGTAAAGAACTCTGGTAAACCTAACGTAAACTACTTGATGTACTTCAATATATTCAAAAGAGAGTTTAATATATCTTTTTTTATTCCAAAAAAAGATAAGTGTGATTTTTGCCAGGATTTTACTAATGCCTTCGAGGTAGAAAAACAAGAACTTCAGGAACAGTACAATAACCAAATTGAAGACAAAGAACTGACAAGAAAAGAGAAGGACATGTATAAAAATTCTCCGGATAAAATTGACGCTGTTTATGATATGCAGGCAGCATTGCCATGTCCACAAGGGGACTCGTCTTCTTTTTATTATGTATCAAAGCTAAGTGTGTATAATTTAACATTGTATGAGCTTAAAAGTACGGAAGCAATGTGCTTTATGTGGCACGAAGGTCTTGCTAACAGAGGTGCAAATGAAGTGGGTTCGTGCGTTTGGAATTATTTGCAGTCTGTGAACGCCAAAAATACTGAAATGGTAGATGTTGTATTTTATACTGACAACTGTTTCGGACAAAATAAGAACCGCTTCGTATTTGCTTTATACATTTATGCAGTTTCTATTCTGGAAAATATTAGTTCCATCACCCATAAATTTTTAATTAGTGGTAGACCAGTAAGGATCTGTGAAAAAACGTCTATTTTTGGATGTGAAAGGTGTCATTCGGATTTTTGCAGATAAAGTTAGGTACGGTTATTCAGTAATAATAATTGACTTATGCTCCTTCTCAAATATGCCCGGAACATTAATAAAAAAATTAAAATATTTAAAAATTTCGGAAAACGTCGATTTTTTTCTGCTTTCTTTGCTCATAACTTTAAAACGATTCGTTTTGGAACAAAGTCGTACACAAATAAAATAAAGATAATTGAATTTTGTATGATATACGACTGGTCAAAAATGTCTTAACGTATTACCTTTTCTGCAATATAGCAATAAATACAAAATAAGGGGGCAAAATACGCCTGTGGTTATTCAATGTTTTTAACCACTTTGGTGACACTTAGAACCTTAGTAATTCGCTTAGGAAATTCTTTGTAATATACTTAAACCGTCTACTAAATTTCATTAAAATCGACCTAATAAATTTTGCATAATAAATTTGCAATCTAAATGTTTTTAAAAAAGTTCAAATTTTTTAAAATCTCTCTGAACAAAAAGTAGACCATTTAGAAGTTGTCTAATTTTTTTACATATAAAGAGGTGCTCTACCTATCTAATACACTTTACATAATTAAAATCGGATTATTTAAGGGGCCTAAAATAATAAAAAAATTAATTTTTAGCAATGCAAATAATTAAAACCGGTATAATTTGACTTAAACTTTCAAATTAATGCTGTCAGCAGAATTGTTATTTTATTTTTTAATCAAAAGTTATTCGCGTTCAAAAATTGTAATTTTTCGAATTTTTGAAAGTTTCACTGCGTTTATCTCGAAAACTATGCATCCTACGAAAAAACTTAAGAACATTTTTTGCTTAGAATTACCCAAGAAATACAAAAAAATGTTTTATTTTGCGAAAAATCGATGTTATGTAACTCCTCAAGTTCTTTGTTTATAACAATCTTATCGACATCCGGATCAACTGTTACCCAAAAAAATCGTGTTCTACGGGTCAAAAAATACATAAAAATCTTGGGTAAGTCCATCTAAATAAAAGAGCCCGTAGCACCCCCTCCTGGCCACAGGACTAATTTGTTTATAAGCCAAAAAATTGTTTATAACTTTAAAACATTGCTGAGGCTGCTTAAACAATCCGATTTTAATTCTGTAAAGTGCATTAGATAGGTGGAGTGCTTCTTTATATGTAAAAAATTTACAAATCTTTGGATGTTCTAGTTTTTGTTGTGCAAGATTTTAAATTTTTTAATTTTTTAAAAAAAGTTTAGATTGCAAAATTATTATTCAAAATCTAGTAAGTCAATTTTAATGAAATATGGTGTACGGTTTTAGCACATTACAAAAATTTTCTAAGCGAATTAGGAAGGTTCCAAGTGTAACCTAAATGATGGAAAGTCATTGAATAAGGACAGGCTTGTTTTGCCCCCTTATTTTATATTTATTGCTATTTTGCAGCAAGGGTGATAAATTAAGACATTTTTAACCAATCGCATCTGAGGGAAAATTTTATTATCTTTGTTTCATTCCAATACGACTTTGTTCCAAAATGAATCGTTTTACAGTTATAAGCAAAAAATAGAAAAAAAAAACGAAATTTTTTGAAATTTTTAAATATTTTATTTTTTTTATTAATGTTCCGGGCATATTTGAGAAGGAGCATAAATAAATTATTATTAAAAAAGTTATCACCTAACTTTATCCGCAAAAATCTGAATGCCACCTCTCACATCCACCTAAAAACAGATCCTTACTGTTCTATGGTAATACTCAGAACGAGGGAGACCACGTTCATTCTCTTATTAGAACGTTTAATTTATAAAACATATAGTGTTATAGAACGTTTATGTACCAGATAAATATGTTACATTGGTTAGACAAGCAAAAAAGCATGGAAATCCATTCAACGTATATGAAATGGGTCATGAGAATTTTTTTGATCTAAAACAACTATCAAGTGATATGAAGGATTCTTTTAAGACGGAAGAAGGTGGGTCAGTCCCTCTTTTAGGAACATGCGTTTTAAAAGTTACCAAAGAAAATCCTAGTCACCTGCTATATAAAATGTCGTACAAAGAACAGGAATTTAAAACCATAAACGTTCTTCAAAGCAAACGACGACTTCCATCAGCACGTGACGTTACTCTAAAACAAGTTTACAAGAAGAAAGTGGGAATAAGTGAAAAAAAAGAAAGCTGGCCTGCTCTCTCTTTTTGAAAAGAAAAAAAAATGTAGCGGTTATGCCACAATACTATAGGGATTTTTACGCTAACTTGTAGAGATTTTCATTTTTTTTAATGGGAGCCCAAATTTTTTGTTTTTTTTTTATTGGTATTGTACTATAACTGCGATTATTTTCATTCATTGTTGTTTAAACTCTAATAAAACATTTAAACTGTTCCCTGTTTTATTGTCCCTAATAACCTTATAATTGTGAAATAGTACAAAATGTTTATAAAGAAAAGTATTATAACTCAAAATGGTGATGAAAAATATGGGTTGGGGGTCGTATATGGATTGGATGTAAAACCCATATTGTCAGTTAATACTGTAAGTTTTAATTATTCTGATGAAAAGGATATTTAATATTTTATTGCTTAAGTAATCCAATCTCGTAGCCCATCTCAATCTTTAATTGTCTTTTCTGTAAACTTAATGTTTTTGAAATATCATACTATTCTTCCCAATCAACGATATATGTATTAGTTTAAGAAACCATTTCTGAGTATTTTGAACGGTCACCAGATGGCAATCAGCTACTCCACCCCATTCTAAAATCCCGTATACAAGATGAGATTGACTAGAGAGTTAGAATTAGTCAATTTATCCATTTCGTATATTTCTTCACCAGCAAGAAGGGGTGAAAGTCACCCCCAGGCAAAAGCATACATCAGCACAATATCAGTTTTCTTCTTTGACATGTTACCTATGTGGATGCCAAATTTAATGTCAATCCTACTGATCCGTTAAAATTTTGAGCAAAAACCGTGATTCAATGTACTATAGCGTGAATAGAGATTGGAAACCGGAAGAAACAAGACGCTATAATCGGATATTATAATATAAATTTCAGTATCGTTTTTATACTTACTGACGGATTCCACCCTCTTAACGTCTCGACTGGTTTCTAAAAATATGACCCTCATTACATAAAACAATATACCTATGCAGATAGTGGGTATCATGATCCAGTATGTCAAACTGCCTATCACGAAACAGATTGCAGCTACCTCGAGACCAATCTGAAAATAAAAATTATGTTAAATTGTGTAATCAATTATGTTAAAATACATGGAGAATGACTAAACAAACCTAGGACAAATAATTAGATGTTGAATAATTAAGAAATGTTAGATGAATAATGACGCAACTCTAGATAGGGTTGAAAATGGGGGGATTAAATTAAGATAATGAAATTCGCACCCACAGGGATAACAATAAAAGCCATCAGTGTAAGAATAAACACCATACCGATGGTCCTGGATGATTTTAAATATTAAAAAATCGTTTTTTGCTCTCCTGAAAAATTTGGCTTTAGCAGTTACGTCATTATTGTTCCGGACCGGCGGTTCGACCACTCATCTGCAGAAATTTTTCGTGCGGCAGTTTCCAAAACTACGTAATAAGACGGAGTAATAATAAGAAGAAGTAAGCCTTATACACAATACTGCCACTACAAATGTAAAACTATGGTAAACAAAAGAGTAAGTTTTTAATCTAATAGAACATAAAACAAAATTAAAAATGTTACTCTACATCTACATCCTACCTGACCGAAAACAATGGGAACCTTCTCTGGTTACACCTCCGAGGCTTCTACAATTTGCAAGCCATAACGGATGCTGAGACTAATGAAGATGAGGGAATTTTACAATTTATAATTCACGTTCCATCTGCTCAGCGCGGTAAAGTTCCAACGAGAATGGTTCCCTTTTTACTTCAATCAGAGTAAATGTAAATCAAAATGAATAACCATTTTCAATTTCGTTGCAACACGAAACTACAGCCGCATCATATTCTAGTCCAATCAGAGAGTCCTGTAAGCACCTCTACCGGTTTCGAAACTTATTAGTCTCTCATCAGGAGGCACATATGATGCCCTCTCTGACCCAACCAGGACAAACCCCGGCGTGCAGTCACGAATTGCAACGAACGAAATGGCAGGGATGTCCTAGCGACAACTGCTAGCAAAAGACTAAGTTTTCAATCTAATAGCACATAAAACAACATTAAAAATGTTACTTTACATTCTACCAGATTGAAAACAATGGGCAGCTTCTCTGGTTACACCTCCGAGACTTCTACAATTTGCAAGCCATAACGGATGCTCAGACTAAAAAAGATGAGGGAATTTTACAATTTATAATTCACGTCCCATTTGCTCAGCGCGGTAAAGTTCCAACGAGAATGGTTCCCTTCGTACTCCAATCAGAGTAAACATGTAAATGGTTATTCATTTTTGATTTACATGTTTACTCTGATAGGAGTACGAAGGGAACCAATCTCGTTGGAACTTTACCGCGCTGAGCAGATCGAACGTGAATTATAAATTGTAAAATTCCCCCATCTCCTTTAGTCTCAGCATCCGTTATGGCTTGCAAATTGTAGAAGCCTCGGAGGTGTTACCAGAGAAAGTTCCCATTGTTTTCCATCTGGTAGGATGTAGAGTAACATTTTTAATGTTGTTTTATGTGCTATTAGATTGAAAACTTACTCTATTGCTAGCAGTTGCCGCTAGGGCATCCCTGACATTTCGTTCGTTGCAATTAGTGACTGCACGCCGGGATTTGTCCTAGTTGGGTCAGAGAGGGCAGCATATGTGCCTCCTGATGAGAGACTAATAAGTTTCGAAACCGGTAGAGGTGCTTGCAGCACTCTCTGATTGGACTAGAATATGATGCTACTGTAGTTTCGTGTTGCAACTAAAATTTGTTAATTACTTGTGAGTAATTGTTTGTAGTTTGTCTCACAAAACATCAGATTATGCTGCTGACCAGACACGCTGACCAGTCATATTTCATAGCAACCATAGTCTTTTTTTCCTAGTCCTGTCTTTTCCACGAACTTTCCTTTTACTATTAGTAGAGTATATCTGTACATACTAATTATTTCTCAGTATGTGGCCTAGGTATGATGTTTTTCTAACTTTCACTGTGTTGATCAATTCTCGTTCTTAGCCTAGTCTATGCAGCACTTCTTTGTTTGAGGTATGCGATATCCAACAGCTTGGTGATAGACAATACACAGTGTGGATCCCGCAATAAACTTGTTTTCAATAAAGCAGTGGTTAATGCTGAATGTAGCATCAAAATTAATGGCGTCAATATTAATAATTTAAGATACGCGGATGAGACGGTATTAATTGCGAGGAATTATGAAGAACTTCAACATCTGATTAATAGGATTACCACAACGTGTGATGAATATGGACTCAAGCTAAACACCGTAAAGACCAAGATGATGGTTGTCAGTAAGACGCCAATACAACTGGAAGTAGTAACAGTTTATGGTGAAAACAATTAGAGAGAACTAACAGTATCACCTACCTTGGTTGTAATCTAAAGGAGAACATAGAGAAAGCCAGTCCTGCATTCTTTAAGATAAAGAAACTTTTATGTGGAAACAAACAAACACGCAATCTGAAAATTAGACCAGTGAGATGTTATGTGTTCTCTACTCTTTTATACAGTGTCGAAGGTTGGACTTTAACAGATACACTTCTCAAGAAATTGGCCGTTGAAATCTGGGTATATCGGATAATCCTTCGAATAATTTGGGTGGATAGAGTTCGTAACGAAGTTGTTTGGCACCGGATGGGAAAAGTCACGGAAGTCGTAAAAGCAGTTAAAAATCGAAAACTTGAATATTTTGGCCATGTTATGCAGCACCCAGAGAGAATGGATTAACAGATCCTCTGCATCCCTATTCCGACCTGCCGTCAACAAAATTACTATAGCCAATTTGATAGCCAACGCTTGATAATCGAGCACAGCACATGAACAAATGAACAACAAGAAGAAGAAGGACGTGGAACCTTCGATACTACTTCTGGCGTTTTGGTTTCAGTTTAAATTTTTAATAGTTTGGTGTCTTTCTCATCTAAACCGACTTCTTGCATTCATTCTAATAGTATATTTTGTCTTACTCTACCAAATGCTTTTTCGAAATGTCTACAATTACCAAACAACATATTAATTATAGCATTAGATTTTTATCTCATGTGTTTTGTTGTGTTACTCTAAATTACTCAGATACCATTATTCAGGTTTATTCGATTAATTAGTAATTAACAAAAATAAGCAAAATTTATATACTTACTTGAACAGTATCCATGAAAGTCATTGGTAAAACTTCATCTAAGGCACCGATATCTTTGGAAAACCTATTAAGTATTCTCCCAGAAGGATTTATAGTGAAGAACCTCATGGGACTATAAACTATGTTCTCGAACATGGTATTGTGCATTTTTGTTGAGGCAGTTATAGACCATGCGTAGAATGAAGACGATCTAATGTTCATAATAACGACCATAAGAATGTTTAGAGCGCTAAAGTAGATTACAGTGTTTTCGCTTATAAACAATGGGGTTAGCCACCAGTCTGCGAATCCTGTATGATCAACTGGTTGAGGAGAAGGACTGGTAATGTCTAACGGTGCAGTCATATTTTCTAAAGACGCAGGTGCTGTTGGGGATGCAATATTTTGCAAAGCTTTCCATTGTTGAATATTGACCCTGTGAATGAATAAGAATAAATATTTAACAGAATTAGTAATTGGACTATACTATCAAAATTAGTAAAGACAATTCCAGATTGTTTTTAATTTAAGCGATTTTTATGTATACAGTGAGGACATTTAGGTTGGAATAAATTCATTTTCTTGAGAATGAGCGATTTTGGAGAAAAATCCGGAACATGTCGATTTTTATTTTTAAATTATGATTTTTGGCATGTATATCATACTAGTGACGTCATCCATTTCGACGTGATGACGTAATGGATGAGTTTTTAAATGAAAATGGGGGTCGTGTGCTAATTAATTTGAAAGGACATTCAATTCTCTATTCAGTAATGAAAACGTATATATAAACAAGATAATTATTTATTCAGGGTGTCCAAAGGTGCAGTGGAACTGCACACTGGGGTCTGAAAAACCCAGACGCATGAATCGTTCAATGTAACTTGCATACGTCTGCTTTTTTGGCGATTCCTTGCACGTAAATTCAGTTAAGAGCCGACTACGTTGGAAGACAGTCGCTTCTCCACGTAAGTTTTTTGTATAGTTTGCTATGACGCTTTTACTGGAGCTGTGGGTACTTCGGATCCCAGTATGCACTTAAAGGGTGTTAACATTTTGAGGTGATGTTTTGTTATTTGCTAGTACGGCAGATTCTAAGAGAAACTATTAGCGTCCATTTATAACAAAAGAATTAGAGTGGGAAGCTGAAAACCTGTGGGCGAATGAAGATGAACCTGAGACCATCGAAGATGATTTTGGAGACTCATCAGATGAAGCGATGATTACGTTCCTGAACATCAGTCTGACACTGATAACGAACAAAGTGACGACGATAATGAAGTGGAACAAACAGAACCCAATACCTCGCAAAGAAATATCGCCAGTATACTGGGAAAAATTGTTTAGAACATCGTCCTGTTTAGAACATCGAGCTCAATTATGCTATGTGTGTCAGAACCAAAGTTGAAGTCCCTGGCTAAGAAAGAAATAGTTAGATTGTAACAGCATTTAAGTTTTATTTTAGTTTAAAGGGTTTTTAAGGCTATGGGTACATAATTCGCAAATATTTTACGTGTATCCCTACTTTTTCTGTCTTTACACGACAAATTACGTGTAGTAAAATTCACGCTGGTGTGGATATGTAAACATTACTAGAATGTCATTCTACTTGAAAATGTCATAATTAATTTAAAGAGATGGCTTTTGAATGTTCTTGGATAACTGTTATTTTTATAATTGCAAATTATTAATTCAGTTAATAAATGTGATAATTTTTTCACTAACTATGTTTTCAGTGATTGTAATAATTTATTTGTACAACAAAAACTAATAATCAATCGAGAAAAGAGGAAAAGTGTTAAAGTGATTTTTTAATAATATGTTGTTATTTTGGAACGCTTACAATTTTGAACATCTCTAACAACAAAATACTTGGATCACAGGATATATCTGATGTATTCTCTGCTTGGATCTTTCACAAATAATACACAATAAATAACTTTTTATTAAGTTCACGTCTTAAATCAATTATTTATCAAATACACTATATATCAATAATATTTAATCAATTTCTCAAAATATTCCCGATGCAATGTCAAATATTTAAAATTGTCACTGATTGTCAGTGTCTGACTGACAATATATGCTGACAATATTATATTCGGTTGAGTGCGTTGTAAGACAAAGACAGATTTGGAAAATATTACCACGGCATTGTGTTCATTTTTTTCAAATCCTGAAAAAACCAATAAATATTTTTGAAAAATTTAAACGCAGAATGAAAGACTAAATTATTACCGAGGGCCGAAAGTCCCTTAGAATAAATAAAAAGTTTATTTTGAATGAGATATTTGAATTTAAAAATCACACTAAATTTTCTCTTAGTTTTTTCACCCCTGTAACTTATTAAAATAAACATTGTAGAAGTTCTCAGGGACTTTCGGCCCTCGCTAATAACGTAATCTTTCATTCTGCGTTTAAATTTTTCCAAAATACTTATTAGTTTTCTCAGGATTTGAAAAAAATGAATCCCCATTTGAAAAGCATTGCAGCCGAAAATACGTTCCGATCCCTGGAATTTTGTTTAAAGTGTAATAAAAGCACTTGTTTATATTTTTTCACGTTTATCAGATCTAATGAGAAATGTTTTTTTTTTAAATAAACATATTTTGAAAATAAGATATTGTTGTATATTGTTTTGTACTACATCCGCAGAAAAAAATAAATAAATAACATTTATTACTAAAAAAACCGCTGATATTTAAGATCAATAGAAAACTAACGCAGTCTATACCAGCACAAAGCGGAGTCAGACAAGGTAACTCATTAAGCCCACTGATATTTAATCTAATAATGGACGAAATAATAGAGGCAGTACGTAAAGGTCATGGTTACAGAATGGGGAATAAAGAAATCTAAATATTATGTTATGCAGACCATGCCGCAATAATCGCCGAGACAGAAGATGATATCCAAATATTAACACACATAGACGAAGCAAGTTTTCAATCCTAATAGTAAATTAATAATATTGAAAAATATTAAAAATCACTAAAAGGTTTTTAAATTGAAAACTTATTGGTACATTTTCATGGTAACACCTCCAAGACTTCTATAATTTGCAAGTCATATGGATGCTGCAGTGAAGACGAAAGGGAAGGAATTCTACACCTTGCAATTCACATCCCCCGTCTGCAGCCGGCAAAGTTCCAACTGAAAAATGCACCTGGTTACTCTACGGAGTAATACGAAAAATAAAATAAAAATGTGTATCATTTTTATTCGGTTGCAATGCGAAGGCAAACCAATCTTACTTTTTAATTAGAATACAGAGTGCAGTCCAGTTCCTTTAACCGCGATTTTCTGCTCTTATTGGAGCTTCATCAGAAGGAACGTAGGCACTGTTCTCCATACTCCAACCAAATTGCATCGAGAGGTTTTTCCACACATCGCAACCAAAGTGATGATAATAGGTGGCAAGCGCCATCTGGCACTTGAAAGACGAAGCAAGTTTTCAATCCTAATAGTAAATTAATAATATTGAAAAATATTAAAAATCACTAAAAGATTTTTAAAATTGAAAACTTTTTATTTCTATTTATATATACTGAAAATTTTTTATTTTATTTTTCGTATTACTCCGTAGAGTAATCAGGTGCATTTTTCAGTTGGAACTTTGCCGGCTGCAGGCGGCGGATGTGAATTGCAAGGTGTAGAATTCCTTCCCTTTCGACTTCACTGCAGCATCCATATGACTTGCAAATTATAGAAGTCTTGGAGGTGTTACCATGAAAATGTACCAATAAGTTTTCAATTTAAAAATCTTTTAGTGATTTTTAATATTTTTCAATATTATTAATTTACTATTAGGACTGAAAACTTGCTTCGTCTTTCAATTGCCAGATGGCGCTTGCCACCTATTATCATCACTTTGGTTGCGATGTGTGGGAAAACCTCTCGATGCAATTTGGTTGGAGTATGGAGAACAGTGCCTACGTTCCTTCTGATGAAGCTCCAATAAGAGCAGAAAATCGCGGTTAAAGGAACTGGACTGCACTCCGTATTCTAATTAAAAAGTAAGATTGGTTTGCCTTCGCATTGCAACCGAATAAAAATGATACACATTTTTATTTTATTTTTCGTATTACTCCGTAGAGTAACCAGGTGCATTTTTCAGTTGGAACTTTGCCGGCTGCAGACGGGGGATGTGAATTGCAAGGTGTAGAATTCCTTCCCTTTCGTCTTCACTGCAGCATCCATATGACTTGCAAATTATAGAAGTCTTGGAGGTGTTACCATGAAAATGAACCAATAAGTTTTCAATTTAAAAATCTTTTAGTGATTTTTAATATTTTTCAATATTATCAATTTACTATTAGGATTGAAAACTTGCTTCGTCTTTCAATTGCCAGATGGCGCTTGCCACCTATTATCATCACTTTGGTTGCGATGTGTGGGAAAACCTCTCGATGCAATTTGGTTGGAGTATGGAGAACAGTGCCTACGTTCCTTCTGATGAAGCTCCAATAAGAGCAGAAAATCGCGGTTAAAGGAACTGGACTGCACTCCGTTTTCTAATTAAAAAGTAGGATTGGTTTGCCTTCGCATTGCAACCGAATAAAAATGATACACATTTTTATTTTATTAACACACATCTTCAATACAACCGCTAAGAAATACAATATGATAATATCAGCAGAAAAAACCAAATGTATGACAACATCTAATACGATGTAAAATCGAAATTAATGGGAAAATAATAAAGCAGGAAGCAAGGTATAGATATCTGGGAATAGATATAACCACTTACGGAGATGTTGAAGAGGAATTACGACAACAAAGCTTAAAAGCAAGTAAAGCGGCAGGATCTCTTTATGACACAATCTGGAAAAACAAACACCTAAGACACAAAAGCAAGAATCTATAATGCAGCAATTAGACCTATATTGACATACACGGCGGAGACAAGACCTGACACATTTAAAATGAGACGACTACTATAAACAACAGAGATAAAAATACTCCAAAGAATATCAGGGAAAAGTCTGTTGGAGAGGGAGAGAAGCGAAAACATAATAAGATCATGCAATGTAGAAGACATAAATGGATGGGTGACAAAACGGAAACAGAAGTGGAACGAACACACTAGTATAGTGGCAGAGGATATAATAGTACGAATAGTACGAAATAAGTCACCAAATGGACGAAGTATTGGCAGACCAAAAAAAAATGGTGCGATAACTTAAAAAATTTAGGAGGCTAATATTGAAGAAGAAACAGGTTTTAAAGCCTACATACAAGAAAGAAGAACAAGAAAGAAGAAGAAGAAGAATATATGTAAAATCTAGATGATGACAAATCTTGTAGTCAGTAAAGAGATATGCATAGGAACAAGAATCATAGACCAGTTGATAGCTTATAAATAGGTCATGAGATTCGTATAGGAAAAGATAACCAAACCGTTGAGCTTCTCCATCGTATAAGACTGAATGGACAGTCTTCGGCAAGCTGAACCCTATTTTCAAATCTTCTGATATACCAATATGTCTTAAAAGAAAAACCTTTAATCAGTGTGTTTTGCCAATGTTGACTTACGGAGTGGAAATGTTGACCATGAAAAAGCAAACAGTGCAAAAGATCGTGTGTCTCAAAAGCCCATGGAGCGTCTTATTTGGGCGTTTCACTAGGAAACAAGATACCATACCGCCAGATACGACAAACATCACGAGTGACTAATGCTTAGAGAGAATAACAACACTGTAATGAAACTGGACAGATCACGTGGCTCGAACGATAAATAACAGATGGACAAATTGGCAGGTGCAAATTGGCAAATTGACAAAAGCAGGTCAGGCCATGGAGCTGGGATATCTACATTGTAAAATGGCGTACATCCTATCCTCCATGCTATGGCATTCTGGACGAGCCATACAGCCTTTAGTCAACACCCCGAAGTATGAGCGGGAATACAAAGTGTAAAACTACTCATACGCTTATGAAACGCACCTGGCGGATCGTAAGGGCCTTCACATTTTACTCATTTTCAACTAGTCTTGAGTGAAATGTCTTTAATCTTTCCTATCAGCCTCTCTTGGCTAACTCTTGTTTCTCCTGACCCCGAATGGCTATTAGGTTTCCGAGGGCAGACGGGTCACTATATTTCTTTCTACTACATACTCTTCACCGAATGATTGCCAATATAAGCAATCCCCCACTTACTGACCAACGGCTTCGGGCGGATTAGCTGGTAAGTGGTAGGGCACTCTTTTGTCCTCGGGTCAAGAAATTGGCCCTAAAGGCGGATGACCCAATGAAGTGGTCAACGGCATAAGGATACGGAAGGGAACGGAAAACCACTGTATTAAAGGTTTAAAATGGCATTCCTAGACAATCATAATGGCATTTGAGAAAGCCCAAAGACACCTTACTGATCATGGAAGTCGGAAACCAGGACTCGGCAGGAGAGGTACACTTGAAGAATATGAGGCCTCTCAGGTCGTCAGCAAACGAAACCCCTTATAATCAGAAAGAAACCAAGAAAACCATTGTTTTAGAAAAAATAGAAAAAGGAAGAACCCTAAGACTGGCCACATGGAACGTACAGAGTTTGTATCAACCAGATAAACTCGATAACCTAACAGCTGAAATGGATCGCCTTAAGATAAATATATTCGGTATCAGCGACGTTCAATGGCCCGATTCAGGAAAACTAACCACAAACAACGGCATAATGTATTATGTTGGTAACAATGATCCAAGACATCGATATGGAGTTGCCATACTTGTAGACAAAGAGACCAATAAATCTGTCGTTCGTTTTACCCCCTACTCAGAAAGATTGATGATGATTCAGTTACAAACATTCTCTAAAAAGATAAACGTTGTCCAAATATATGCACCTACTGCAGACAGAGATGAGGCCGAGATAGAAAGGTTCTACATGCAATTGAACGAAATCATAAGATCCACAAAAAAGATGACATATTGTTAGTGATGGGAGATTTCAACGCTAAGATTGGAAAAGGAAAAGTGGATGGATGTGTGGGAGAATTTGGCTTGTGAGAAAGAAATGAAAGGGGGGACAGACTTGTCGAATTCTGCCAAAGCGAGGAGCTGGTAGTAATGAATACCTTATTTAAATTACCTAAAAGAAGACCTTATACCTGGATATCACCGGAAGATTCGGAAGATCACATTGTAAGAAACCAGATAGATTACATTTTAATCAAATCCCGATATAAAAACACTATAAAGTCTGTGAGAACATAACCCGGAGCTGACATAAATTCAGCTCATAATCCATTAGTAGGCGTAATGAAGGTAAAACTAAAAAAGATCCAAAAACAAACAAATATACCACAATTTGATGTCTCAAATATAAAAGAAGACCCTGTACGTCAGAGGCTAAAAGCAGAAATAAATGATAACTTAAATAAAATCAAACAAGACGTGATAAAAACAACAGATGTAAATGACAAATGGAACGTGATACAAGAAACGTTAGTAGAGGCAGGAAAAAAGATATTACCCAAAAAAATAATAAAAAAAAAAGAGATGGGTGACTTCAGAAATCCTAGAGCTAATGGAGGAAAGAAGGAAACATAAAGGCAGGAGTAAGGCAAAATACAAGGAAATCCAGAGATTAATAGGAAATAAAATAAAAGAGGCCAAACTCACATGGCTAGCAAATCAATGTAGTGAAATAGAAGAATATTCTAAAAAGTATGATAACTTTAACATGCACAAGAAAATAAAGGAAATCACAAATACACAGCGAAAAAAGAAAGATGGCCTTCTTAAAGACATAAAAGGAAAAATTATTATAGAAGTCAAAGAGAATTTAAAAAAGTGGAAGACATACATAACAGATCTGTTTGAGGATAATAGACAAGAACCGGAAGAAATCGACAGCGAAACGGAACAAGAGATCATAATGGAGGAAATCGAACAAGCAATACGAAACGCAAAAAACGGAGAAACTGTAGGTCCAGACGAAATACCTGCGAAATTACTGGAATGTCTAGACGATGAAACTCTACCGGTACTACTGGATCTGTTTAATGAAGTATATAAAACCGGAAAAATCCCTCAGAAATGGTTGATGTCCACTCCACCTTTGTAACAATACCAAAAACAATATACGCCAAAGATTGTTCGGACTATAGGACAATATCACTAATAAGCCATACCCTCAAAATATTTCTAAAGGTGATTCATGGAAGATTATACAGAAAGCTAGAATATAATATGGATGATACCCAATTTGGGTTCCGCAAAGGACTTGGAACAAGAGAGGCATTGTTTGAGTTTAATGTCCTGTCTCAAAGATGCTTAGATATGAACCTGGATATTTATTCCTGTTTCATCGACTTCGAAAAAGCGTTCGACAGGGTCCGACATGAAAAACTAATAGAATTATTGAAAAACAGAGATATAGACAGACGAAATTTACGAATTATCATCAATCTGTATTGGAGTCAAAAGGCCAATATAAAGATAGACGAAAAAGAATCCGACAATATCGATATAAAGAGAGGAGTAAGACAGGGTTGTGTTATGTCGCCGCTACTGTTTAACCTGTACAGTAGGGTGGAACGAAAAAGGTCAAAAAATTAAAAGAAAGGAAAAATTCTTGTACATTTAAAAGTTGTGTCAGGTGATGAAAATAATTGGTGCGAGAGCATTTTGAAATAAAAAAATATCTTGAGGTTCCATATTGGATTTGAAAAATGAAAAAACAAAAAAATTATTTTGACGAACAAATCAATATGGCTCTGATCAAATTTCAATGATCGTGTTTTGCCAACTAAGTGTGACATTCTAAAGTGCTTTCTCTTTATTCGTAATGAACTTAAGTTGACAAATAATAATAAAGATCCATCTATCGCCGACGTCTTGAATGCCATTGCAACGAAATTAGAACAAATATGAATAAAAGCTTCTATTCCAACATTATCGCGTAAGTGCATTCAAGATATGATTAAAAATATTTATACACAGTATCAAAATCTGCGCCTACTTTTGAAACGAAAGGTCGGGAGTTCAAATCCTACCAGGGGAAAAAATTTTTCATTTATTATAAATTAATAAATGGAAAATAGTTTCTGTCCTTGTGGGATCGGTACTCACCGGAGGGACCGCAGACGTTCGGAAACAATTTGCAAAGACAATGACGTCGACTTTGCAAAGTAACAAGACACTTACTCAACACACACACTACACATTACTCCCCTGACTTAGTGATAAGTTATACAATTACGTGGCTAAAGGTTCTAGTTCTAAACCAAAGCCAGAATCAGAGAAAAAAAAAAGTATCGAAATCTTAAGCGATAGGTACACAAAACTCAGTAAGCATCTGATTCATAAATAGAAAAGATTTGCCAGTTTAGAAAGGAGTGTAAAAGTTATTGAGTATCGCGGCTTGCAAGTGCAACAGGACTGTAAACGTGTTTGTACTTGTGATAAAATCAAGAAAGTACCACAAAATGAGCGAATTTTTCTTCAAGATTAACGATCCTGTCGAAAAATGGCAATTGGACCAGTGGATATTGCAGCATCTGCAGCAATAAGGAAGAAAATGGAAAGAAACATGAAAGCAAAGGCAAGCTCTCAAAAATATAATATGTACTGCCGAAATTGTTCTTAAAGCATGTACCGTTGATTCCTCTAATCCTTCCATAAGTAGCAGCTTGTCTGACTCAAATTCTTCTGGTGCAGATGATCATGAAGAAGAATTCATTGCTCCTTTGTCAACAGTTACAGTCCAACTATCTACGTCATAAATACTGCGGCACTTCACTTCAATGGCTAGTATGCTTATTTCATTGCAATGAGCTACCTCTACGTCATTTAATTCAAGAGTTAGATGGACGCACCAGTGGACCACTTGGTTTTTCAGGGCCAATAGGGAAACTTCTGGAACGCTGTGAAGAGAAGGCTGTTGTCGATTTTGTCGCAATAGAAAACAACCTAGCAATATTATTAGAAACAACGGACCTTAGTAACGATCAGAAGTACTTGTACCAAATCAGTCAAGCAGTTGCTGCGGGAAAATGTCCTAATGATTTGAGCCTTAAAAAACCTGGGAAAATATCACACGCAAGGTGGCTGACAGTTGATAATCGGTTGCTTCGATTGTATGTTGGAACTGAATGTCCCAGCCCCCAATTAATTATGTTAGTAAGTTTCATCCAAAAAGTGTATGAACCAGTTTGGTTTGATATAAAACTGTATCCTAGCTGTTCTGACGGTTCAAAACATTTATGGCGAATGATCCATTATTCACGATTTCTACCAGTTGACCAAAGAAAAACTGTCAATGCCGTTATCCAAAGGAATGCTTATTTTTCCCATCCCGAAACTGTATTACTGGGTATGATGAAAGATGAACGAAAACATATACGGGAGCTAGGACTACGCAGAGTGCCGAAAGCTAGAGAAAGTCAGAAAGAAAAAAAGGTCCGGAGATCCAAAATACCAACATTAAATTTTAATGCTGCAGATTATAATGACTTAATTTCTATTTCTGGATTCAAAGTTACAGCTCCTCCTTTGCTAAAACATATTTCCAATGAAGATGTAAGGGATATGATTGATTCTGCGAATTACAACAACATAGAGGTCTTAAACTGTACTTGTCATATAAAATCCGTGGAAAGAACTGTTAAGTTAGTAACTGAAGCATCAGCTACTGTTTGTGGACCAGAATCAAGGGATGGCTTTATTCGTTCAAGGTTGCAGTCTAGAAATATTATGCCGTTTTTTAACACAAAATCAGACTACCAATCTTAAAATGTATATTGTATCATTAAACAATTATTTAGATTCAAAGAACTGATTAAAAAATTAATTTAAAAATTTTTTTTTGCTCTTCCCAACAATTTAAATTTAATATGGAACCTGAAGATAGGGTCCAATATAAAAAAGATTTCTTACAGATTTGTTATACATCAAAGCACAACTTTTTCGCACTAGCCCCATAAAAAATAATGACTTCGAATTTTTCGTTCCACCCTACTGTACAGTGAAGCCATATTTCAGGAAGCGATAGCGGAGCTAAGTGAT
Organism: Diabrotica virgifera virgifera; assembly: GCF_917563875.1. Lineage (NCBI taxonomy): Eukaryota > Metazoa > Arthropoda > Insecta > Coleoptera > Chrysomelidae > Diabrotica > Diabrotica virgifera. The sequence goes on from NC_065451.1 coordinate 53,216,858, forward strand.
GGAATTTTTATAAACGGAAGAATATTAAATAACATAAGATTCGCTGATGACACCGTTATAATGGCAGACACCCTGGAATCGCTACAAGAATTGCTAAATAGAATTAGCGATTATTGCATTCGATACGGACTAAAAATAAACAAGAAAAAAACTAAATTTATGATTGTCTCAAAAACAGAACATGGAAATGAAAGGTTAATGATAGAGCAAACCCAAATAGAAAAAGTTAAGACATACAAATACCTGGGAACCTGGGTTGATGACAAAAATGACCAAAGCAAAGAAATTAAAGTCCGAATTGAAACTGCAAGGCAAGCATTTATAAAAATGAAGACACTGCTTACAAACAAAGACCTTCAGTTGCCTCTCAGATTGAGGGCTCTAAGATGCTACATATTTTCTATATTGCCATACGGAATGGAAGCTTGGACATTGAAGAGACAACACATAAGAAGAATAGAAGCGTTCGAAATGTGGTGTTACAGAAGAATATTGAAAATTCAGTGTTTTCATAGGATTACCAATGTTGAAGTTCTACGACGTTTAAATAAGGAGTTAGAAATTATGAAAAGTATAAAAACTAGAAAACTGGAGTATTTGGGTCACATTACCAGAGGAGAAAAATATGAGTTGCTGAGAATTATTATGCAAGGAAGGATCCAAGGAAGAAGAAGCATAGGAAGAAGACGTATCTACTGGCTGAGGAACCTTAGAGAATGGTTTAACTGTAGTTCATTACAACTAGTCAGAGCAGCATCCGACAAAGTGACCATAGCGATTATGATATCCAACCTCCGATAGGAGAGGGAACTTTAAGAAGAAGCAGGACAAATTGGATTCTTGAATGGAGACCAAGAGATGATGCCTACCGAAGCAGAGGTCGTCCACGTTGGACTGATAATCTAAAACTTTGTCATAGGAATTGAATGCAAGAGGCACGAGATCGAAACAGATGGAAAATTATGAGGGAGATCTATGTCTAGCAGTGGACAAGCGAAGATTGAACGATGATATTTTAAGAATATTAGAAGATATAGTATAGGGCTTCTTACGAAATCGAATACGTACTTTCTTAGTAAGATAAAGATCGCAAATGTAAACAGAAATATTGATATAATAATTAAATATTTAGAATTACTTACCAGAAAGTAACGAAATATTGGCACATACTCAACAAAGCTTGGCCCATTACAAACAGAATTATTAAACAAAGAGCCTTAAACAGATGCCCACCTGCTTGAGCGTATTTTAGATATACACGTCCAGAAATATTACCAGTACTCTTAGCTTCTCTTTGTAACACCTGCACTTCTTCTTCTTCTTCATCTTTCTCTTGTTTTGCTTGAACAATTCTGGATTTCCTTCTTATTTCTTCCTCTTCCTCTTCTATATTTGCCAAAACTTTACTGTAGTCTGTATTGGAGTTTCTTATGTCATCATATGATCCAGAAACAGCTACTTGACCATTCTTTAATAAATATATATTCGGTATTTTCTTTAAATATTGTAGCTGATGCGTCACCAAGACGACGCATTTGCTTCCAAGGTATCCACAGATACATTCTTCAAATATCTGTTTACCAACATGAGTATCAACGGCGGATAGGGGATCATCTAGTAAGTAAATATCAGCTTCTTTGTAAACAGCTCTAGCTAAGTTGATTCTAGCTCTTTGTCCTCCACTTAAAGTAACTCCTCGTTCACCCGCCAAGGTTCTATCTCCATGAGGAAATAGAGTAAAATCTCTTTGTAAGGCACACACTCGTACTACTTCGTTGTATTTAACTTGGTCGTATTTTTCTCCAAATAGAATATTTTGCCTTACGCTACCTCCAAACAGCCAAGGTTCTTGAGATGCATAAGAAATTTTACCACTTACAGTAACAGATCCACGTTGGAGCTCGAGCTCCTTCATTATTATGTGCAGTAAGGTTGTCTTTCCACTTCCTACAGATCCAACCACAGCTGCTAGATTACCAGGTGTTACATCCATGTCAATGTCTTCTAAATTGTTCTCGGGTTGCGACTTCAACCATTTAGCAGACGCATCTCTAATATGGATGCTTCCCTTATCGGAACTAGGTAATTCTTTCATAGCAAGTTTGCCGTTTTTGTTACCGTTTAAAAAGTTTTCAGGAATGAAATTAGCGTCAGTCTTGAGCTCATCATACTGCAAGAATTTCTGGATTCTCTTCATCGATATGTACATCTCGGAGCCTTGAGAAACGGCCTGAGGGAAGAAGTAAGTCAATGTGCCCATCAGACGGTAATATGAAGTAACTGTGAAGGCATAGGAAGCTGTTAGAGGATTTCCTGTCAAAACAAACGTTACCAAGCATATGGCAACAGCTACGTCATTTAAAGTCATGGCCAAGGACATCAGAATTGCACGAATGACGGATGTTTTCCTGATAAACTTTACTTCATTCCTAAAATATTAAATAATAAAATGTTATTTGTAATATATTATTAAAATTAGTAAAATTTCAATTTCAAAAACTAATATTAATGCCGAGATATTTGAAGAGATTATTTACAAAAGGTCTTAAATTTATGAAATGGTGAAACTCATGTTTCATAGATTTTTATAAAAAAAGGTAATTAAGATACACTTTTAGAAGAAGGTCTAATGTTTCAAAAATTATATTATTAATTTTTATACAGACTTACAAAAATTTTGAGCGATTCGATTTACTAGAATTAAAATCATGTGACATGGATTTAGGACATTTTGGGAATAACAATATTTAATATGATTAATATCAGGTAAATTTTAATTGATAAACTCAAGTAATATTAATCCACAATAGCTTTTAAGATATTCAATCATAATCACCGTTATTAGAAATATACATATAGTTGATTTTTGCATTAGAGTTTAATGAAATGGTAACAAATCAATTGGAAGTTCTGTCCGACAAAATACATGGAACATTTTCGTAGTCTGACGTTCCAAATTTTTAACCTGTCCCACAATTAAAACTTCCCCTCTTCCAGTGTTCCCATACATCAAAGTTTGTCCGACTGGACACCCTTAAGCTATTACCAAATTTTCAGCTTGTTATTAATCAATATTTTTGTGGTACGCGGGATCCAGGTCTAATATATTGGAAAGATTCGAGTAGCTGGACTTGTAACCGACTTCGTAACTTTTTATCTTTATGGATTTTATTTCTATTACTATTTGAAAAGTATTTTTAGCGAACACTTCTCAAGTACCGCTTACACATACTCGGATTTTGGTCGGTCGATTTTATATCGACCGTCCATAGAGAATCACATGTGCGAACGGGAAATTTCCCACAGGCCGACCGCATATCGGTGCCGGCGTGTGTAAAATGTTCCGTTCTAACATGTGGTTCACTATCGGAATTTGGACGGCCGATGTAAAATCGACCGTGCAAAATCGGTGTGTGTAGATATACACTCACCGGCACGAAAAACGGGCAACTATAGCCTCAGGTTTTCTTAACGTTCTGTTTTTTTATTTATTCGCTTATGCTGGATAATAAAAAAGTAGGAACTTTAACAACTAACCATGTTCTTTATCAATACAGGGTGTTTCTAAATAAGTGCGACAAACTTTAAGGGGTAATTCTGCATGAAAAATAATGATCGTTTGCTTGATAAACCTATGTCCGCAAATGCTTCGTTTTCGTGATACGGGATGTTGAATTTTTTCTTACAAATTAACGATTTATTTATTGCTCTAGAACCGGTTGAGATATGCAAATTAAATTTGGTAGGTTTTAAGAGGTAGGTATTTCGCATTTTTTGATATATAATTAAAAATGTTATATTCACCATTGACGTGCATACGGGTTATATTACCCGCATGCACGCCAATGGTGAGTATGTCAAAAAATGCGCAATGACTACCTCTTCTTCTTCTTCTTGTGCCACTCCTATCGGAGATTGGAAATCATCAAGGCTACCCTGACTTTATTTACAGCTGACCTAAAACGTTCATTAGTGGTGCAGCCAAACCACTCTCTCAAATTCCGCATCCACGACATTCTTCTACGGCCTGGATTCCGTTTTCCTTCTATTTTTCCTTGCATTATATTTTGAAGTAATGCGTATTTATGACCTCTCATCAGGTGACCCAAATACTCGAGTTTTCTTCGTTTTATCGTTAATAAAATTTCTGGGTCTCTTCCTATCCTTCGTATTACTTCAAGATTTGTGATTCTTTCAACCCAACTTATCTTCAGCATTCGACGGTAGCACCACATCTCGAAACTTTCAATATTTTTTATGTTGTTCTGTTTGAGAGTCCAGGCCTCTACACCGTATAATAGCGTGTTAAATACGTAGCCACTTAGCATTCTTAATCGTAGAGGGATGCTTATATGTCTGTTGCAGAAGAATTTTCTCATCTTTATGAAGGTGGCCCTGGCAATTTCGATACGTCTTTTTATTTCATTGTTTTGGTCTTCAGTTTCGTTTATTAAAGTTCCCAAGTATTTATAACAATACTTTTTCAATTTGAATGCCGTTTATACTAATATGTGCTGGTTGTGTCATGATTTTACTGAAGACCATATACTTGGTTTTTTTGATATTAATGTTTATGCCATAATTGTTGCAAGCAATATTTATGTTTGTAAGTAATCGTTGTAATTCTTCTACTGTTCTTGCAACTAGTACAGTGTCGTCTGCGTATCGAATATTATTTACAACCTCTCCATTGATTACGATTCCTTCATTTGCTTGCAAAAGGGCTTCCTGACAGATGCTTTCACTATATACATTAAATAGCAGTGGTGACAAAATGCATCCCTGTCTTACTCCTCTACGTATTTCTATTGCTTTTGATATCTCGTTTTCTATTTTGACTACCTCTTAAAACCTACCAAATTTAATTCGCATCTCAACCGGTTCTAGAGCAATAAATAAATCGTCAGTTTGTAAGAAAAAATTCAACATCCCGTATCTCGAAAACGAAGCATTTGCGGACATAGGTTTATTAAGCACACGGTCATTATTTTTCATGCAGAATTACCCCTTAAAGTTTGTCGCATTTATTTAGAAACACTCTGTATTGATAAAGCACATGGCTAGTTCTTTAAGGCCCTAACTTTTTTATTATCCAACATAAGCGAATAAATAACAAAACAGAAGGTTAAGAAAACCTGGGGCTATAGTTGGGTTTTAATTTCAATATTTTATAAAGGCTAGAATATTCCACAGGGTGTCGTGAAAATTGAGAGAAAAATCCAGATTGATTGGTACACCCGGTATACAATGAAAATTTACCTGTTTGGAAACAATATTATTACAGCGATATTGCTAAAGAATAAGGCTAGAGCATATTAAACAAATTAATTAAATCGGACAACAGGTTTAGGACACACGAGATATCAAAAATGACCCATTTTTTGGGATGCCCGTTTTTCGTGCCGGTGAGTGTATTTTAGCGGGTACACGACATTAGACCGAAATCATTATACCGAAAGCAGTAGACCGAACTCATTAGACCGAAAAGCACTTTACCGAAACCTCACTATACCGAACAGAATTCGACCGAAATGGTACATAAATTTAAAAAGATTGCAGTAAATTATGCTAATATTTTGTATATCTGTCTCTTTGTTAATTGTGTTTTTTTTTGTGTTATTTTATAGGCTGTGTACAGTACAGTACTGTATTGTACAGTCTGATATAAAATAATTTTCATCCGTTAAACAAATTAGTAAGGGTAAAAATAAATTAAGGGTAGAGTGACGTTAACACCATTTTAACTATTTCTAATAAGCATCCAAATGACATTTAGTTGTAATTACATTTGACTTATTTTTTTACTGTGACAAGTAAAAAGAAATTAAGGGTAATTTTATTTGCTTCTAATTTGAATTTCATGATTATGACAACAACCATTATGGATAAAGGGTGAAGTGAGGTTGATGTTATCCTTACTCAGAGTACAATCCTTTTTGAGCACCCTGTATTATGTACCTAATGCTTTTCGGTCTCCTACTGTTCGGTCTGAGGTTTCGGTAAAGTGCTTTTCGATCTAATGAGTTCGGTCTTAGCGTAACACTTTCTGAAACTTCATACATTAATCAAAATATTGCTTACTTTGCCCAATAAGAGGCCTAGGGCTTCTAATAAATATATTATAATTTTTTAATACGATATTTTTTCTAGAATTTCTGGAATTGTTGCTGTTTATGAATTTCCTTCATGTGAATCGTCTCCAAGGCGGTATGAGATGATAAAATATACTTGTATGACGTCAAACTGACAGTTTTTGTCGTCAATATACTTGTATGATGTCAAGCTGACGGTTTTTATCCTCTCGTATAAAAAAAATATAGTGTGGTATATTATGAACCCTCTGTATAAATCATAATTTAAATATGATGTTATTAACCTTTAAGGTATTGAACATACATAAAAACAATAGCTTATAGTTTGTATCACATGTTTATTACGAGTGAACTTGAACTATATTTGTTATGGTTCAGATAGGTATAAAAACACGCTGAGCAATCAGTATGGATATAGATATACAAATAATTATTAGAAGTTAGTATGTAGTAAGGCGAGGCGCTATGAATCATTAATGGCATTGTTTAGATATTGGATACCAGTGAATAAAATATAATGTATAGTAAGACGTGTTTAGTCTTTTTAATTAATTAGAAACAGAAGGCAGTAAAACACACTATTTAAAACATGGCTGATCCTGCAGATTAGAGGAGGTCTTCTGAAAGGAGCAGAGATGGCGGTAACAAATTGGAAACGGAGACGGCGAAGATGGACCAGGACGAAGATGCAGAGAACCCAGGGAACAAAGACAAAGTGATAAAAAATGTAAGTAAGAATGTCTATCTTTATTAAAAATGCTTCCCTCGTTTTTATATTAATATTGAACATTGAATATTTATCTTTGCTGATTTTTGAATAATTTATGAAGTATCGATTTTTTTTATCTATGAATTTTGAAACATGAAGTGATTTTTTGAATTGAATATTTTTATCAAAGTTTATTATATATGTTATTATTGAATTTTTATTGAATTTTGAATTTTTATTGAATTTATTTGAAAAATTCGATTTCGATTTTTAGTCCGGTTATTTTTGAATATTTTATGGAATCTCGAATTTTTTTTCAAAAATTTCTATCGAATTTTGAGATATGAACTGATTTTGAATATTTTTATCTAACTTTTGCATATGCTATTTTTGAATTTTTATTGAATTTTATTAGCAGTTGTTTTTGTTATTGATCTTTTAGATACATTTTTATCGATTTTGTGTTAAATTTTTTTATGATATGAACTTGAATTAATAACTTTTGTGTGACTAATGATATATAAATGATTTTTTTTAATGAATAATGATTAGGGATGACATACAACAAACATTGCTATAAGCAAGAGATATATTTTTAACGAACCGATCTGATGAGTCGAGATAAGGAATTTGAAGAAGAACTATATAGATAAGAAGAAGAACTAACAATATTATAAGCTAAATATTATGAGGCAACTAGAGACAATGAGAAACCCACTGCTCTTGTCAAATTAGGAAGGTACTAAGTGATTTATAGAAGCTTGAAAGCTTATTAGAGACCCACTCTGTGTGTTTGAAGGGTACCTATTTTATTCATGATTTTTCGTGAATAAACAACGGCCTCAAAGCAAGGGATTGAGGTTGTGATATTTTTAGAAGAATTTGAACCGCATAAAATACCTATTTCGTGTTTTGAGTTAACTATACCACCTTAATGGTGCGTACAGATCAGGGCGAAAATTCGGGTTAATATTGGCGGAGAACTAAGACATCCGAGTGAAACCTCTTTTATTAAGGTAAAACGAAGGTATCGGAGCTAGTATATGAAGTGATGATTATGATGTTATATGAAATGATATATGAGATAAATGATATATGATTGTTATATGAAGTATGTATATGAAGATGAATTATGTACACTGTAGAAGTGCTATTATATGAAGAAAAATGAATTATATGAGTTGTAGTACCAGACAAGAAGAAGAAGAGAAAAAAAGATAATTTTTTTTATTAAAATATGTGGGAAAAATGAAAGAAGACACATAAAAATTGCAAGAAAAGAAGCAAAATTAAGAAGATACTAAGCAAATAAGTAGCTAATCATTGAATTATGTCTAAGAATTAAAGTTGTAAATTTTTTTTGCTCTAAAGTAATGTAAATTATAAATAACTTATTTTTAAATGTATATAATGAATTCAGGTTAAATTTTCGCGGAAAATGGAAGTGTTTGAATTAAGGATAGACAATATCTTACAATAAGTGTTAGTAGATAGTAAGCAAAGGGACACAAAAAGTGAAATTTTTAGACATTCAGCAACAGAGATTAAATCTTTATTATAGGTACAAGAGAGTTATTAGAAGTTTTTAGAGACACATTAGAAGTTTTTTAGAGAGATTACATTTTTATTATAGGTACATTATTTTAAAGTTAGTAAGACATATATAAATAAATCAAAAAAAGACTGAAATAGGAATTATTAATAGAGTAAAAGATACATTTTTTTTACTTATTCGAGTAATACTAGCTTAGCTTAGGACTTTTAGTTAGATACGAGATTTTTAGTTAGGTAGATTAGATTATTCCCCTGCTTATAGGAGATGCATATAGGCACTAAAAGACTATATTAAAAATCCCGATAGGTTTAGTCACTGTTTTTATGTGGACACTGTTTTGTGAATGGAGAAAAGACTAAAAAGCAAGACGGAACAGAAAGTGAATTAGTGACAATAATAAACAATTTTTAGGATTAAAAAAAAAACTCTGAAACGTACCATGTTACAGTTAGTTAGCATAGTTAGGAAATTTAATTTTTGAAAATGGTATTAGGTACAATAACCATAAACATTTTGTAAAAGGGAAAGAGGAATATACCGTCAGATATTCTTCTTCTCTTCTTAGGACTTTCTTTTTTTAAAACGGCGGAGATGTGGTATATTATGAACCCTCTGTATAAATCATAATTTAAATATGATGTTATTAACCTTTAGGGTATTGAACATACATAAAAACAATAGCTTATAGTTTGTATCACATGTTTATTACGAGTGAACTTGAACTATATTTGTTATGGTTCAGATAGGTATAAAAACACGCTGAGCAATCAGTACGGATATAGATATACAAATAATTATTAGAAGTTAGTATGTAGTAAGGCGAGGCGCTATGAATCATTAATGTCATTGTTTAGATATTGGATACCAGTGAATAAAATATAATGTATAGTAAGACGTGTTTAGTCTTTTTAATTAATTAGAACCAGAAGGCAGTAACAACACACTATTTAATACAATAGCAATAACGAAAATTCCTGTATTAAACAAGGAAACATGAATATGAAGAAAGTCAGTGATTGCTGCAGACCATATTCTTGACTTGTTTTCTATATTTTATAATAATATAGTTAGTTGCCTTTTTTAATTTAACAGTTATCGACTACTCATAAAAATATACTTTAATTTTTAGTTTTTTATAGAATTATTGATAGTCCTTTAACCTTCGAGTGGTAACGTACGGTCCCTGACACCGACGTAATGGATTTTTCGCGGTAAAACTCAAATGCGCTTATTTTTTTGTCCGCGCGGCCAGGTAGCTTTCAAATTCTCATCACACTATTTCGTCTTGAAAAATCTATGGCCAAGTGTGGATAGTTCATATGTTATTTGACCTGACGGTGTGAGAGACCGAGGTTACCATTTATGTTATACTTAACGGTAAGTTTTTGTCGTTTTTGGTCCATAGTCAGTTTAAATAATAGATGTTAATTTTAGGAGTTGTATGTAAATATTGATTATGAAAGAGAACAAATCAGGTTGCAACAACTTTTTGACGAAATTGTTGCTAATTTCGAACCAGAACCGTACAGTGCGGTGCAGTGGAGTGTATAAAAAGTGAGGAAACAAACGGACAATAATTTCAGTTTGTGTTGGACATTTGTTGAATAATTTTATTTTTTTTTGTGACATTTCAACCCTTGTCGATATGTTTGTTGATATTTTGTATTCAAAAACTTGACATGTTTTTGTAATTTGTTTATCAATTATGTTAGTATCAAAAAGAAGACACTTTTTTTAATGTGCATTTTTGTCCCGAATATAAATAAATATTGATCATTTCTTACTATATTGTTATTTAAATATAGTTATATTAAACATTTAGTCACATTAAAATATTAACACAAAATCACAACCTAAGATATTCATTATTAAAAAAGTCGGTGTCGTAGACCGACGTTACCAACTATGTTACAAGAATTCACCTTACCGGCGGAAGGTTAAAATGGTTCAAATATGATTTACGCTTACCCAATATAGTAACTTGCAGTTTACTGCATTTTTTGACAAGAGTTATTTTTTAATATTAATCTCTTGCATTAAAGGGATTATATTTACAATCATATGTGAGACGAAACCTTTCCATTTGTGTTCAAAAAATTTAACCTTTCTGGTTAAGAAATGTATGAGAGTGAGTATGAGAAAGAAAGAAAGAAGTGAGTATGAGACTGACGAAATTTTGTTCGTAGATTGACGTTACCAAATGAATGGATTCATGAAATTTTGTAAGATCATACCCGACGAATATAGAGTATAAGTATTCAACGTATCTACTAATTATATTTGATTAGTGTTAATGTTGTGTAAATATTTATTATTTGTTTAGGTTCAATATAAATGTTTGTCATATAAAAATAGTTCATATAAATGTTGTTTGTTAAATAGTCCGGGTAGTATGGAGGCACGAACAATAATTAAAAACAATGGGTTACAATTAAATTATGGACAAAAATTCGGGAATTCGAAAATTTGGCATCATGTAAAACGGAGTTTTAGGTGTAATATGACTGTTACAAAGTCTTTCAGACTTAAAATATTAATTTTTCACTAAGTAATCGAGTCTTAAAAATGACAAATTTCGCGCTTTAGACAAGATGAAAACGGCGGGTTCTTTGGAGAAAATATTTCATGAGAGTTTTTTGCATAATCAGATTCGTGAGACATTCAGAATGAGATTCAATAAGTCGCCCACGCGAAAAGTGGTCCAAATTTTTTTTAACAATTTTTTTTTAATTAAATTGTAAACATCAATATTTTCGGCCCGGACAATTTTTTCAGGTGCTTTGGACCATTCTGGATAAAAAAGGTCTCTTATAATTTTTCTCTAAAGTTGATCGTTTTCGAGATAAAAGCATTTTAAAATTGAAAAAAAAAACGAAAAATGGCGATTTTCAAGGCTTAATAACTCGGTTAAAAGTTATTACTATGAAAGTCAGAAAGCGACTAAATCAAAGTTTAAATCCCTTCCTACAAGATCCTGTAGAAATGTTTGCCATTATTTGATTACTAAGTTGTTATTTTTTAGTTATAATAATGAGCAGCATGCACGTATTAGGCGGCCGTCCATGATGAGTGCGAAAGAGATGACTTCAGGCAGTCCAATGGCGAATCTCACTCGCACTCACATTTACAGCCGCGTCAATACGATCTTATCGCTCATTATTAATAATTAAAAATAACAGCTTAGTAATAAATTAATGACACAAATTTCTTCAGGATCATGTAGGGAGGGCTTTAAATTTGATTTAGTCACTTTCTGACTTTCTAAATAATAATTTTTAACTGAGTTATTAAGTCTTAAAAATGGACATTTTCGCGCTTTCCAAATTTTAAATTGCTTATAACTCGAACGCGATCAACTTTAGAGGAAAATTACAAGAGACCTTTTTTGTCCGGAATGGTCCGAAAAATCCAAAAAAAAATTAGTCTAGTTCGACAACATTGATTTTTGCAATTTGATTAAAAAAAATGTTAAAAAAAATTGGACCACTTATCGCGTGGGCGACTTCTTGAACCTTATTCTGGGTTGTCTCACGAATGTGATTATGCAAAAAAATCTCATGGGAATATTTTCTCCAACGAACCCGCCGTTTTCGCCTTGTCTACTTATTTAGACTTTAATTTATTTATAACCCGAAAACGAAATATTTTAGTTACTAAAAGTTACTAATAATATTTTTTGCTCAAAATAGGTGAAATAATCTGAAAAAACTTATTCAAGAAAAAAAAACGAAATTTTCCAATTATTTAAAAAAATTATTTAACCAAATTTTGACCATTATTTTCCTGGAAAATGCACCTTTGTTATAGGGTGACTATTTTAAGTAAGATTGTGTAAAAACAGGAAATAATATTTTTCCCAGCTGTGCACTTATAGTACCCAGACTAAAAAAAATTAATTAGCGTGTCCACTTCACAAATTGTGTAAAATATGAAGTTAAATTTTTCATATGTATAATGTGTTTGGATATCAATTTATTTAACTAAGTGAGTCAGACTTAAATTAGTAAGCTATTATAAACAATAATTGGTAATGTTTGTAACAACAATTTTCAAAACTTTCCCAAAATTGTAGATTTTTAGCTGTTTGATTTTAACAAAACACTATCACCAAAACATTTTTGGAAATTGAAGAATAGAGGTAAATTACAACCATTGAAAACCACAGTAAATTCTTCTTTTTCTCCCTGTTTCCAAAATAAGGTTTGATTCAGCACGTAATTTTGCCATTCTATCTGCTCTAATAACGGAGCAGTTCTGTTCACGGACAGACATACGGACGGACAGACAGGCTTAATTCCGGAAGAATATATTTCTTGTCATCTTGCAGAGGCACGTCGAATAATATATATCGATAGTAGTATTTCGACGATTTTAAAACAGTACTCATGTTGCAACTCTGGAACCAAATGTCGTAGGTCAAATTTTTTCCCTCTAGTACCATCCTTGGGTTACTTATAAGCTCTTAATAGACACATTATATGCCATTCTATTGTGGAGTTGTGTTTTCATACGAACCAACAGACATGAATAATTCAAGGTTTTAATATTTTAATACGGATGTAAATGGTTCAAAATAAGAGTAATATTTACTGACAGCTCAAAAATCGTTCTTCCCCCTATACGTCATTTTTTAAAACACGTCAAAAAAGCAAACAAAAGTCAAAAAACAAACAGCTGTTAAAAAGTACTACTGGCTTTCTAGAGCGAATGGTTTTTGAGATTTCAGTGCCTTAATCAGCAAAGGCGGTTACTTATATAACATATACATTTGCGTTTGACTCCCAAAATATACAAAAAGTAAATCGTAAAATGCCACTAAAAATTACTTAAAAAGTAAACTTGATCTACTTACCCTCTAACTAACTCAACTAATTTGGCAAATGGGTATTCCCAAGTGTACATTTTGATTACTTGAATTCCAGATATGATTTCATTCATTAGCCTTACCCTTTCATCGGTACGAGTTGCAGTTTTCAATCTGAACTGCGAAGTTTTCTTGCCCAACCATGCTAAAAATAATATAAGTTTAAATACAATGAACATAGTATTGCGTGTTAATACAGTTTTAAAAACATAAGAAATTTAGAAAAAAGTTTAGAAAAAAAGACAACAAATGCAACGCAAAACTGAAAAAGTAGCTGAGGTAGGGAAGAAGGTCAGACTTAACATAGACGTCAGAAAAACTAAGATAATGAAAATAAATACACCAAGAGAAATGGGAATATCACTGGGAGGCACAATTTTAGACAGAGGACGTAAAACGGAGAATAGGAATAGCTAAAAAGCATTCAGTATGCTAAGGAAAATGTGGTCTTCACGTCAGATGACAAGTAAAATCAAGATACGATTATTCAACAGCAACGTGAAGACTGTGCTACTATACCGAGCAGAAATTTGTGCAAGTGTCAAGAAAATGTATCGTGGAGATACAGGTGTTCATAAATAAATGCCTAAGGAAGATTCTTAATATTTACTGGCCAAACCGTATATGAAACCAAGAGTTATGGACAAGAACTAAATGGAAACATATATCTAAGACCATACGCAAAAGGAAATGGAGTTGTATGGGGCACACACTAAGGAATTGAAAAAGACTGTATGACTTGTAAACGCTTCTAAGTAGGTCAAACCGGCAAACAGGTGTACGTTCTCAAAAAAGCTGATAGTGTGTAATAATTTTTTTATTAATTAGCTAAGTAATTTCAGCACATAACGTGCCATCATCAGAGCTTCGTCCTATAGGTATAAATCCTTCATTGAAAAGTAATTGCCAAACAACACATTAAAATGTATAGATGCTGGGCTAAGCCACAGGTCTCAGGTGTAAAAACCCTTTACAATTAATAAAATCACATCCAAACTCTTTTTTATTTTTAAAAAGACAATAGGGCTGCGCTAAACCATTGTGAGTTCAAGTGCACAGCTGTGAACTACATTTTAATGTGTTGTTTGCGAATTACTTTTCTATGAAGGATTTATACCTATAAGACGAAGCTTTGATAATGGCACGTGATTTGCTGAAAATACTTAGCTAATTAATAAAACATTTTTTTTCTTACTATCAACTTTTCTGAGAACATACACCTGTTTGCCGATTTGACACACTAAGGAAACCTGACAGACCTAGCGAGAAAGCCCTAGAATACACACCACACGAAAAGATAAAATCAGGTAGACCCGTCGAAACGTGGAAACGAAGTGTCGAGAAAGAAATTAATACTATTGGGAAAACCTGGGCATAAATAAAGATTGGTACAAAGGATAGGACATAATGAAGGCAGAGAACTGACGCCATATGCTCCGTTTCGAGTGAAGAGGAATAAGTAAGTAAGCGAGAACTTTAGAAATAGCGGCTTGTTTTGCAGAAAGTTTGTGAGCTAGTTGCTAGGAACTCATACATGCTCGGAAATCATAGGTAAGTGAGATTACATTATGGAAAAGAGTTTAGGATAGTTTAAACCAAAGAATGTGTAGTGGACATATAGAAAAAGGACAGACGCTAAAGTGTCAGTTAACGTCGCTCTCCTTTTTAATCGCTTATAATAAAGTGTACTGTCAGGAATTTATAGTTTTGAGATTTTCTCGATGACGCATTTCCAAGTAACTTGTGTATCTAGTGTCATTCATACCTGAAATGCAGAGTTATATGATAGAACTACTACGGATCAGTCGAATTGCAAGACTAATAATTTCCTAATATTTTTATATCATTGCTTTAAGTAGATTCCTAGACCACGGAGCATCTGTAAAAATATTAGTACATTTGGATGTTGAGAGGTGGCTCATATGTTTTTGCCAAAACTGCTTGAAAATAATTCATATAATAATATTTGAGTTATCCTCCCACTCAAAACGGTCCGGAACATTGTTTAAAAAATCAAATTGTCAAAAAAATTAAGGAAAAAATCGATATTTTTCTTCGTTTTATGATTATAACTTTAAAAGTATTCATTTTCCAGAAAACTTGCACTGAAATAAAAGTTGCGTAATTAAATTTCGTACAATATAGGATTAGTTAAAATTTTTAAAAATTGTCACCCTTATTGCAAAATAGCAATAATTGCGAAAAACCATAAAAAACAAGTATTCGAATTTTACGTTTTTCAACCGTTTAAGCTACGCTTAGGACCTTCAGACTTCAACCAGAAAAACTTTATAATATAGTAAAAAAATACTGTAAATTCCATTAAGATCGGTTTAACAGATTTTGCAAAATAAATTTCGCAATCCAGCTTTCGCAAAAAAAAATATTTTTTCAAAATGTTGCAGGACTGAAAATAAAGCAGACAGCAAGTTGAATTTTCTTTACATATATAAGAATACTGTACCTTTCATTTGCAATTTGCAAAATTAAAATCGGTTAACAACCACGACGCCAGGAATTATTTTAAATAAACGTTAATTTTTGGTGCTACGCGCAGGACAGCGTATACGTTTGCTCTGATTGGGCATTCCAATGACCTTTGATAATTATTTATAAATTTTTATTTTTATTACATTTCGATATAAATAAATACATTTGTTTATTGTCAGATAAAAACACATACTCTGTCCTTTGAAATAACACTTTTTTAGCAAAAACTTTCTTTGTTCATATATTTTAACTTAGAGAATGAAAGTTTGTTATTTTTAAACATATGCAATTGTTTAAAGAATATTTCACAAACAATAATCAAATTAGTTTGATTTTTGTGGAATTAAAATACAACAAAATATAGAGTCAGAAAATAATATAATAAATAAAGATTGGAAGAAATTTTGGTGGAAATCAACTTGTGTAAATCGAACACCGCTGTCCTGAGGGTAGCACCAAAAACGAATGTGTGTGTACTTTGTACGTACGTAAGAAGATCTTCTTCTATTATATAGGTAATTTCAACGAAGTAAATATACTTAACAGGTTATTTGTATTTTATTTAAAAATTAAACTAACTTTCTTATCTACCACTTTCAAATTTTTTTTATTAAAACAACCAAAAAAAAAAGAATTTGTGTATACTTTGTACGCAAGTAAGAAGTTATACTTCTATTATATGATTTAAACGAAATTAATATACTTTTTATTTATATTTTATTTAAATATTAAACTAATTTATACTTACTACTTCTCAAACATTTTTATTAAAACAGTGCCAAAAATTAAAATAATAAAAGACTAAAACACACACAAACACATTAAAAATGCCACAAATGATTTCTGAACATTAATTGTCGGAAAATTTTTTAACTAAATACGTATTTTCTGAAAATAAAATTATATAATAAATATACTTACAATCATAAAATGTATAAAGAAAAATAAAATAATAAAAGTTTCTATTGGGATTCGAACCAGCTTATCAGCGCGGTTGGTATTGGCGTTGTATTGGGGTTCATTCGCCTTAAACGCTTCGCCACGGAGACAATGTGTCATTATATGCGAAGATCGACTAACTAAACGGATTAAACTTTTGAAATTTTTGAATTAAATGAAAGTATTTTGATTTTGACTTGAAATGATTTAGAATTGAAAAAATACAACAAAACATAGAGTAGGAAAACAATATATTAGGTGAATATTGATAGAAATTTTGATGGTAATCAAATTATGTAAATAAAAGTATTACATACTATGTATTTTGGTAGGTTCAAATAGGTAGGTACCTATGATACATTTACAATTATTACGTACCTGTTGCTTTAAAAACTATTTAAAAGTCACTACAATTTTAAACTTTTTTGTTTCTGTCCTCATAACAATAAAACTAATATATTATACATTTTTTGTTTACCTTCATATTGAACAATTATTTATTATTAACAGATCATTTCAACACCCAATCAGAGCCCGTATAACGACTAATACCATACTGTCGGTGTGCGCATGCGCGCAGATTAATATAAATTCACCCTCAATCTCAATCGCGCCTAAAGAAGTATAACTTCAATAAAAAAAATATGAATCGCCCAGGATTCGAACCCGCGTCATTCCAATCTCGGAGCTAACGCCCTAGCAACTACACCAGCGAGGTCCTTCTAATTGACATGTAAGTTTCGGATTTAATTACACAACACGGCGACAAGAGAAATATTATTACATATAAATATTACATAATATAAATATTTTACTACAGAGAAACACAAATCCAGAAACACAAGAATTATAATAAATAATACATTTATTAAAAACACTAATATATTCTTTTAATGACTTATTTGCACGGACACAGATACATAAACACCTATCTTGAAAGATTAGCAAGGAACTACATACTGTCTTTGTGCGCAGGCGCGCAGATTTATGTACAATTTTACCCTCAATCGAATCGCGCCTAAAGCAGAATATTTTCAAAAATTAATGTTTATTTAAAAAAATTCCTGACACCGTGGTAGTTAACCGATTTTAATTTTGCAAATTGCAAATTAAAGATACAGTATTCTTCTATACGCAAAAGACCTTCAACTTTCAACTTGCCACCTGCTTTATTTTCAGTCCTGCAACATTTTGAAAAAACGAATCTTTTTGCGAAAGGTGGATTTCAAAATTTATTTTGCAAAATCTATTAAACCGATCGGAATGAAATTTACAGTATTCTTTTACTATATCATAAAGTTTTTCTGTGTAAAATATGAAGGTCCTAAGTGTAGCATAAATGTTTGAAAAACGTAAAATGCCAATACTTGTTTTTTATGTTTTTTTCGCAATTATTACTATTTTGAAACAGGGGTGAAAATTTTTAAAATTTCTAACCAATTCTATTGTGCAGGAAATTTAATTACGCAACTTTCATGTCAGTGCAACTTTTCTCGAAAGCGAAGACTTTTAAGGTTATATTCAAAAAACGAAGAAAAAAATCGAATTTTTCCTTCATTTTTTGACATTTTGATTGTTTAAACAGGACTTTTATAACCCGAAACCCGGACCTTTTTGAGTGGGAGAATAACTCAATTATGATTATATGAGTTAATTTAAAGCAATTTCTGCAAAAAAATATGAGTCACGTCTCAACGTCAATCTCAAAACTGATGCGCCCTGGACTAACTAGCTT
Organism: Diabrotica virgifera virgifera; assembly: GCF_917563875.1. Lineage (NCBI taxonomy): Eukaryota > Metazoa > Arthropoda > Insecta > Coleoptera > Chrysomelidae > Diabrotica > Diabrotica virgifera. The sequence goes on from NC_065451.1 coordinate 53,235,242, forward strand.
TATACTGAAATCCAAAGTTGAATTATATCTTACATTAATACTTACATTGTAAGGGTATAGAGAGTAACAAAAATAATGTTCCAAGAAGGGCTGTCCATCCAACAACGACATATAAAAACACCATCACAATAAGTGCCTGTATTGGAGCGATATAGAAATAATGAAGATGATGTACAGCTTGATCAAATCTTCCTACATCATTAGAAAGTAAATTTACCATTTGCCCAATGGTAGTTTCCGCTAGTGCAGATTTGCTAAGTCTTAAAGCTTTCCTATATATCACAGAACACGAAGCTATTCTCATCTTCATACCAACTTGCATCATTGCCAAATTGAATCTATGGAGCAGGATTACGTTGACAAGTGAAGTCGCTACTATCAATCCTGAGTACAAATAAACATCATTGATGTTTTCTTTGGGATCTTTTTCATAAATGGTTAGTAGTTTTGATATTATAAATGGTTGGGCCATTCTGAAAAAAAAAACATTGTTTTAACTAAACTGAAGAACGTCAAACTAAATAAAGAATTAAACGAAGAAAATTAACAACAGATCAATAATATAAATAATTATAAATAATTTAACAAATGGAATAATTCACTTAGAAAGTGAGCATTAATTTAAGGAGAAACATTAGATCTAAATCTTCTTATTGTAGTGCCTATCAGTTTCGGATGTTGGCGACCATCATGGCAATCTGTACTTTGTACACTGCTGATTTGAAAATATTTGTGGTGGTTGTGTTGAATCAACTACGTAGATCTTTCAACCAGGATATCCTTCGCCTCCTTGGTCATCGTTTTTCTACTTTTCCCTGTTAAGTAGAAGATAAGTTGCAGCAGTCTCCCCGAGGTATTATATTTTGGCCGTCTTTATCGTAGTTAATAGCTCTTTTCCTATTTGCATTCTCAACAATATACCCTGGTTAGTATCGTAATCGGTATAAAATATCTTTGGACATATAAGATATCATGAAGCCACATTTGGAAAAATGGTAAATAAATAATGTCATGGATCGAATTTTTTGCACACGACTGTATTTTCTTCTTTAAGTTTTCGATCTTGCGCGACATATAATAATTCCCCTGCTGATAAACCAGTCCACTGACGAAGGTTTTGGAGTCATGAATATTTCTTCCTACCAATTCCTCTTTTCTCGTCGATCTTTCCGTTTATTATTAGCTGCAGTATCCTATATCTGCTACCTCATTATATGCCCCAGATATTCAAGTCTTCTCTTTTTTATCGTCTTCATTAAGTCACCTTCGCCTTGACCTACTCTGTTTAAGACTTCTCTGTTCGAAATGTGTTGAACCCAAAAAATATTCTGAGCAGTCTACGATATGACCATATCTCGAAGGCTTCTAATTTGTTCATCATGTTAACCTTGATGATCCAGGTTTCACATCCATATGGTAATACAAGATACACATAACATTTTAGGAACTTGATTCTTAGTTGTAAATTCAGCTGATAATTGCTCAAAATAGATAAAAGTTTGCCTCTTTTGCAATTTCTTTACGAGTTTTAATTTCTTCATCCGGATTTAGTGTCTCATTTATCCAACATCCTAGGTATATAAAATGGTTAACTTTTTTGTTATTGGTTCATTACTGACAATTAGTTGCATAGGGCCGACGTCTTTTTTACTAACCACAAGTAACTTAGTCTTTGTTGTATTTATGCTAAGTCCGTTATTAGAGCATTCTCTAGTGACTCGATCTACAAGGAAAATCTTCGATACTTTCAGCCATGATTGCATTGTCATATATGCATATCTGATGTTGTTAATAGTTTCTCACCCGATTCGAACTCCACATTGCCCTTCTGAGGCTTCGTTAAAAGTTATTTCCGAGTAAACGTTAAACAAAGTTGGGGACAACACACAACTCTGTCTGACACCTCTTTGAATGCAAATTTTGTCTGTATCTTTGCCGCCTACCAGAATAGAAGCTTCTTGATTCCAATATAGAAGTTGTAAAAGTCTCAGATCTTTATCATATATTCCAATCATTTCTAGATATTCAAACAGCCTATCATGTTGAACCCTATCAAACGCCTTCTCAAAATCTATAAATGATTGCGTTTGATCAAATCTTCCTACATCATAAGAAAGCAAATTCACCATCTGTCTAATCGTAGTCTCCGCTATAAAGCAGATTTTCTGTCTTAAAGCTTTCCTATATATCACAGAACACGAAATTATTCTTATCTTAATACCAACTTGCATCATTGTCAAATTGAATCTATGGAGCAGGATTACATTGACAAATGAAGTGGCTACTATCAATCCTGAGTATAAATAATCATCTATGATGTTTTCTTTTATATATTTTTCGTAAATTGTTAGTAGTTTGGATATTATGAATGGTTGGGCCATTCTGAAAAAAATAATACCTTTTTATCTTAACGGAAGAGCGTCAAACTACTAAATACTACTAAAGCTAAGAAAATTAACAACAAACATCAATAAAATAGATTGATACAGATTTAAAAAATGGCAATGGGATAAGATAGGGCGATTCCTTGAGTCCTTTATTGTTTAACCTGATCATGCATGAAATAATAAAAAAAAACTAGAACTAAAATAGGATACCAAATGGAAGAAAAACAACTTCAAATAAAGTAAAGATGATGGTGCAACGTATGCTGCACCAATTTAACATAACCGCCAGAAAATTTAACATGTTAATTTCCCCCAGAAAAGACAAGAATGCATGGTTATGGCAGCAAGTCCAATAAGATGTAAACTGGAGCTGGAGGGTAAGATAATAGAAAAAGTGATGTAGTTTAAATAATATCTAGGCATCACAGTATATAGTTACGGGAGGCTCGAAACAGAAGTGGAAGAACAAGTGAATAGAGCAAAGAGAGCCGCAGGTTGCCTGAATGACACAATGTGGAGAACTAAAAATATCGGAAAAAAAAATGAAAGGCAGAATCTACAAAACAGTTATCAGACCAATAATGACAAAAGCGACAGAAACACGGCCCGACAGAGAGGCGACAAAAAGATTACGCGAAACAGCGGAGATGAAAACATTTCGAAAAATCGATGGTAAAACACTATGGGATAGAGCTAGAAGTGCAGATATACGACAAAGATGCAAGGTGGACAACATTAATAACTGGGTGAAAAACAGAAGAGTAGAATGGAACGACCACATAAGCCGAATGACAACAAAAAATAGAATAGTACGGTCGAAGAGAGACGGAAACTAAACATCAAAGACTATGCTAGACTTACGTGAAACCCTGTATATTTAAATTTATGTTTTTAAACCGTCCATCTTAATTTAAAAGTTGAGGTATCCTAGGGTTTTTTATGATTTTTTCAAAATAATGACACAAACAATTTTATTCCATAAGTGGTGTACCAACCTATATATTTTATTCCATAGATTATATTATGTAATTTTAAAATTTCACCCCGTGTTGTTTATAATACACCCTACACAATAAAGTTCGTTTACATCAGGTTGTTAAGCAGCTTTGAAAAATATAAAAACATACAGGGTGTTCCATTAAAAATACAGCTTATGAACTAAGCTAGTTTTGCGTGAATCATCCTGTAGATTTAAATGTATGTTTAGAAAGTGTATATCTATATAAATAAAAATGAATATTTGTATGTATGTATGTATGTATGTATGTATGTATGTATGTATGTATGCATGTATGTATGTATGTATGTACCTTATAGACTCGCAAACTATGCATTTCATCATATGATGACCTTAATGAAAGTTGTTGTACATGAACCCGGGATGGTTTCTGAGTTGGTACCACCAACCTAAGTAAAAAGGGGGCTTGCCTCCCCATAATTACTTTTTATTTTTTTTGACAAACAGTTATTTTTTAATTTTATATGATGTAGAACCAAAATATGCATTCAACCCTAAATTTTCACTTTTCTAGCAGCAACCGTTATTTTTAAAGCCATCTAAAATTTACATCTTCTCTATGTATAAATAAAAATGAATGTATGTACTCGCAAACTATGCATTTCATCATATGATGACCTTAATCAAAGTTGTTGTACATGAACCCGGGATGGTTTCTGAGTTGGTACCACCAACCTAAGTAAAAAGGGGGCTTGCCCCCCCCATATTTCTTTTTATTTTTTTGGGCAAACTTTTCTTTTTTAATTTTATATGATGTAGAACCAAAATATACACTCAACCCTAAATTTTCAGTTTTCTATCACTAGAGCTCGGGAAATATGCACTTAAAAACCCTAAAATATGCATGCAAATATGCACAAAAACAGTTGAAATATGCACTTAAATATGCTTTTATGCATTTAATGCATATAAATAAAAAAACGCAGTAATCCTTGTTTTGAAGGTATTTAATTATTTATTTGATGCCAATGAACTGCCGAGGTATTTGCTAAAAAATATTTATTTTATGCTGAAGTCATAAAAAATATTTATTGAAATTTGTACAACTACATCATTATATTCATTTTTTATTCTTTATATTTATCATCATTCTTTATTATTTATTATTACAATTATTAATAAAACTATACATTGTAAAACGTTTTTCTAAATTTTCTACAGATAAACAGTCGTAGGTATATCTGATTGTAATTGTTTAAGCATACACGGAAAAACTTCTTTCTAGTTCACATGAAGTTAAAGTAGCAAACTTAAAATATTGTTTAATTAAGGGTTCTACCTATAAAATTAAATTATCTTCACATTTCCCCATCTTAATAATATTTTTTTAATTTTTGTTTTGATATCCCTCATTTTTCTTTAACACCGTGCAGATTTATGATACACTTTATTGGTTTCATTAAGGTGTTTAATCATTTCATTTAATGAATTGATAATTTCAATACTTTGTTCTAAAGAAATGTTTCGCTTTTCTAATTTAGTAATTGGCTAAGCAACATTTACAAAAAATTTTTGAATTTTGGATATGTGTCAAATTACTTTTTAATAACGGTTTTCTTGAATCATCCACACATTTTTCAGATCACCTGAGTTATGTCTACATCGAAACTACAAAAATGACGTCTCTAATTCCCTCAAAATTATCGGTTATAAAATTTACAGAATTTAACCATGTTCTCCATCTAGTTATCACGAGTTCAGGTGGTAAAGGCACATTAGGTAAACGATCTTTATACACATATACTCGCAAAAAATGCTTTTAAAAATATGTTTTTATATGTGATACAAGGGTATTGACCATTGTAAATTCCATCCTTACAGTTTGTAGCATCCTGCTACTCTATTTGTAGCAGACGCGTGCTCTAGACAAGTAACAAATTTGAGAAACATATTTTTAAATGTTGTCCACCCTTGTCATATGGCGCAGCATCACTTAACAATAACAAAATGTTTTCACTAACAAAATGTGACTGCATATTGTAGAGTCCCCTTCGTCTCCTTTATTCGTCGCCTTATAAATTGTAAACGGCAGATATTAAGGATATTACCGGAAAGTGGTTCAACGAGAATTTTCAGATTTATTGTTTAGATCTCTTTAAAATGCATCTATGCAAAAAAAAATGCAAAAAAGTCTAAAAATATGCAATTTTAATAAATGCGTAATATGCATAGTTTGCGAGTCTATAAGGTACATAACTACATTCATTTTTATTTATATACAGTCGGAAAAATGAAAGATTACCCACTAACGATCACATCAATCACTTATTTTGTATCTGCTGTCTTTTTCTATAACAAACTTTTGTTATTTGTAAAAAAAAGACAGCAAATACAAAATAAGTGATTGATGTGATCGTTCATGGGTATTCTTTCATTTTCTGAATATTGAAGGGGTAAATTTTAGATGGCTATTAAAAAATAACGGTTGGTGATAGATAGAGCTCGGAAAATATGCAAAATGCATATTAAGTGCATATTTGCATATTTTGGATAAATTTTTAAGTGCATATTGTGCATATTATGTTACACTTATAGCACTTAGAAAATTTATCCAAAATATGCAAATATGCACTTAATATGCATTTTGCATATTTCCCGAGCTCTATCTATCACCAACCGTTATTTTTTAATAGCCATCTAAAATTTACCTCTTCAGTAGTCAGAAAATGAAAGAATACCCATGAACGATCACATAAATCACTTATTTTGTATTTGCTGTCTTTTTTTACAAATAACAAACGTTTGTTATAGAAAAAGACAGCAGATACAAAATAAGTGATTGATGTGATCGTGCGTGGGTAATCTTTCAATTTTCCGACTGTATATAAATAAAAATAAATGTATGTATGTACCTTATAGACTCGCAAACTATGCATTTCATCATATTATGGTGCCCTAAGCAAATTTTGTTGTTGTCGCGGCGGAAGGCGGTGGCGGAGAGACACTGGGGATTTGTCGAGGTTCGACAAAATTAACGAATTAAAATTAAACAAATTGTGCGATATTGTAAGATTTGTGAAAAGTTGAAAATGGCTATAGCTGGGATATTCCTAAAGGCAAGAAGATACAAAGACAAAAACGAAAACATTACAATAGATGCTGACAGGCAGACGAAAAAAAAATGGTTGTTTGACGTAGAAGACGACTTGAAAACTATAAATGTAAGACAATGCATTAGAAGGACATAAGGAAGGCCTAAATGGAAGGGCATAGCAAGACAGACAAAGACCCATCAATGTTTATGGTGTAAAAAAAAGAAGAATAATTAAAAATACGTACAATACCTAATGTTCTCCCTTTTATCACCTATCCCTATTTATTAATAGCCATATTAGTAATTTAATTATTTTTAATCGTGTTCGATAATTGACCAATTATGACTAGACCAATAATCCCCTCCAGGCGTCTACCGGTGTCACTTCTTACTCAATAAACAGCAATAATATTATTTTGTGTATGTACAGGGTGGGGCATTAGTGTGACAAAGTCCAATTACTCGTTTGTTGTAAGAGATACAAAAAAAAAGTTATTTAGATAAAAGTTGGGGCACACATAGTGTCATATTTTAAAAATATTTTCAAATATACAGGGGCGTCCGTATTGACAGGGTGACACAAACTTATGTTTTTTTAAATGGAATACCCTGTATATTTTTACATTTTTGGATTCTCCTCGATTTTTCCTTTCTTAAAATATATGGTTTTGTAATATTATACGAGGTAGTTTAAAAGTTAATTACGTTTTTTTGTTAATTTCGTAGCAAAATCTACACCCTGTCGAATTGTAGTGATTTGACATCAAATTTTCTATTTGCATTTAAACGATTTTTAGTATAGTCTACTACTGTTAATCATTAATAGTATAGCGAAATGTTTAATTTTAGTATACAGGGTGGATCGAAACTCGGAATGAGTATTTTCTGAGTTTTCTTAAATGGAACACCCTGTATTTTAGTATTGTAATAAAATTATATTTTATGGTACTTTCTTATTTCTTAAGCATTCCCTATACCTAAGTGCTTTAATTTGTAAGTTATTCGTCATTTTTTAAGCAAACATTAATTGCAACAAAAACTACGTAAAATTTCATTAGGTAGCCGTAAAAATATCCAATCAAAAGTAATTTTTCGAAAAAAAAAAAATACATATTAATCTAGCCTGATCCTTAATTTATTAATATTGGATGAGATATCCAAATACATTCGTAGTTAAGGTTGTTGGTGCTTAAAATATGAATCAAACATACAAAATTCTGCCTAGTTGGCTATGACACAAAATTTGCTTAAACATTTGACATTACACTATTTATATAGTTCCAGTTGATTTGATACCATTACTAATATTAATTTTTCTAATGAGGAACGGATTAAAATGTCTTTGTGCTAGGAGAGTATAACAAAAATGAGCTACTTGCAATAAAAATGTAGCATCAGCAATTACCTGATATACGACAAGCAAAAAGAGAAACTTTTGAAAGTATACTAAAACGGTTTCAACAGAAAAGATACTTAGATTGTAAGAACGATTGTACTAATATGCAGATCCTCAGTGACACTAAGGATTACATTTAATTGTTGTTTTATTCACTTACAATAGTTTTTATTCGAGCAGATTTATCATAATCTAAGTGATCAGTCCGTTGAAATCGTTCTAGTATATTTTTAATCGTTTCTCTTCTTAGTTGTCTTCTATCAGGGAATTTCTGATAAAAAATTCTTATTGCTAGTAGCACATTTTTGTTATATTCCACTAGCACCAAAATCTTATTAATCAGTTTCTCATAGAAAAATAAATATTAGTAATGGTAACAAAGCAACTGGACCTATAAAAATAGTATAATATCAAATTTTTAAGGAAATTTAGTGTCATAGCCGACTAGGTAGAATATTGTATGTTTTTATTAATATTTTGCGCACCAACAACCTTAACTACGAATTTATTTGGATATTTCATCCAATAGTAATAAATTAAGGATCAGACTAGATTATGATGTATTTTCTTTTCCAAAAATTATTTTTGATTAAATATTTTCACAGCCACCTAATAAAATTTCACGTAATTTTTCTTACAATTAATGTTTGGCTTAAAGAATCACGAATAACTTACAAACTAAAGCACTTAGGCATAGGGAATTCTTAAGAAATAAAAAGGTACCATAAAATATCATTTCCTTAAAATACTTAAATACAGGGTGTTACATTTAAGAAAACTCAGAAAATACTCATTCCGAGTTTCGACCCACCCTGTATACTAAAATTAAACATTTCGCTATACTGTTAATGTTTAACAATAGTAGACTATATTAAAAATCGTTTGAACATAAAATAAAAATTTGTTGTCAAATCACTAAAATTCTACAGGGTGTAGATTTTGCTACGAAATTAACAAAAAAACGTAATTATCTTTTAAACTACCTCGTATAATATTACAAAACCATATATTTTAAGAAAGGAAACATCGAATAGAATCCAAAAATGTAAAAATATACAGGGTGTTCCATTAAAAAAAACATAAGTTTGTGTCACCCTGTCAATACGGACAACCCTGTATATTTGAAAATATTTTTAAATTATGGTACCATGTGTGCCCCAACTTTTACCTAAATAACTTTTTTTCGTATCTCTTACGAGAAACGAGTAATTGGACTTTGTCACACTAATGCCCCACCCTGTATATATCGAGCGTAGTAGTGACGTTTTGAATTGCAAGTTTTTTGGGAGTTTGGCGAATAAACTTTGAGTGTCCATTTTTCGGACAAGGAAAATTAATCATGCATTGAAAAACCGCCATCGTTTTATATTTAGGCACGAAGAAAATATTGTTTATTAGAATGAATTAAATTGATACTTTTATATTGGGTAATATGTATTAGTTTTTAAGTATTTTTTGAATGCTCCGTTAATTGCTATTTATTGAACTTTGACACATTATTGATTTATTTCTAAGGCGGTACGAAGTTCGCCGGGTCAGCTAGTTTATATAAATATAAAAATCGATGAGTCACAGCGTTGTTTATAATTTTATAAAACAAGGACAGAAATAATTTTATTCATAAGTGCGTTCCACCATATATGTAATATGCTGTATAACAAGTCCTAAGTTTTAAAACTCACAATAAAAATTATAATAATTATGTTATGGATCGAATTTTTTTAACATGACTGTATACTGTGTATATCTGTGATCTCAGAATGTGTTTTTATTAATGACAGGACGTTAAGGGCGCTCGCAACTACAACCACTTTTAGGCCAGGGTAATAAGACAAAAATATACCCTGTGCGTGACACTTCAGCAGCCAGGGTACTGAAACGTTTTTTCGACAGGTAATACTTATAAAAATAAATTGTAACTATTTCCTGCGTAGGATCTGGCGGCAATCTTTATTTATAAACAATTAACTGTCAAAAATGGCATTTTCCTATTTTTTTTTCAAATCAACGAAAAACAGTGAAACTTATGATTTTTTTAGTATAAATATCTTCGAGATTATGGAAAAAGCTTTAAAATGACGTATTACAAAGTTTGATATACTCATTTTTTGTTAATATAATTGCCAAAAAAGTAGAAATTGCAAAAAAAAATATTTTCTCAATAACTGTTGTAAAAATTAGTGTACAGCTTTGAAATTTTTGCCAAATGAAGGTTCTTTAGTGCTTAATATGTCATAAAAATTTCAAAGCGTTTCATTGAATTGTTTAAATTTTATTCAAATTGTTTTTCCCAGAGAGCATTTTTCTGCAATAACATAAGTCAGAAAAAAATGACCTTAGAACCATTCCACAGGTGTCAAATGAAAGAGCATGAGCTACATTTTCAACATGGTTTAAAAAAGTTTAAAAAATGCATTTATTAGTAATAAATAATTATGCAAAACTATCGTCAATTTTTCTTTATAAACTTTTTGAATAATGTTTCCAAAAAAATTAACATTTTTACCCTGTTTTAAGTGCACAACTACCAAGTAATATTATCTATATCATAATTGATAAAAAATTGTAATAAATATGTATAATTTCTTATATAACAAAATTAAAAGTTTATAAGGAAGGATTTACGATACTTTTGCATAATGATTTATTACTAATAAATGCATTTTTTATTCACTTTTTTAAACCAAGTTGAAAATATAGCTCATGCTCTTTCATTTGACACCTGTGGAATGGTTCTAACGTCATTTTCTTCTGACTTATGTTATTGCAAAAAATGCTCTCTGGGATAAACAATTTGAATAAAAGAACCTTTATTTGACAAAAATTTCAAAGTTGTACACTAATTTTTACAACAGTTATTGCGAAATTTTTTTTTGCAATTCCGACCTTTTTTCGCAGTTATATTAACAATAAATTAGTATATCAAACTTTGTAATACGTCATTTTAAAGATTTTTCCACAATCTCGAAGACATTTGTACATAAAAACCATAAGTTTCCCTGTTTTCCATTGATTTGAAAAAAAAAAGTGAAAAATGCCATTTTTTGACACTTAATTGTTTATAAATAAAAATGGCCGCCAGATCCTACGCAGGAAATAGTTACAATTTGCTCTTATAGGTATCACCTGTCGAAAAAACGCTTCAGTACCCTGGCTGTTATTTTGGATTATTATTATTATTATTACCCTGGACTATTAATTGTGGTAGCCACGAACTTTAAGTACCAGAACCGGCCACCGCCGTAGCTTGTCGCTCGAAGACTACCGGGAACACAGTGTGTGCGCCGATAACATTTAAAATACATACAAATCTCATTCAGCAGCGTGTAGTAGCCACTAGTGGCGACCACAAGTAGCTGTGTTTGCGAGCAACCTAAAAGTTTATAATAGCCCAGTCGGGATACCATTTGACCTTGCATTAGGAGCTGCCCCAAATTTTATTTTTCTAATCTTTAGGGAGGGGGGGTCGATAGTATATACTACTTTACTATACATTTTTGTATAGGTTAGAATTTGTTGTAAAAGTAATAATAAACGAGATAATTCAATAAATCAGTAATTATGCTTTAACTGTCACTGTTTTTCCCCATAACTCGGAAAATATGGACCGCATGAAGACAATTATAATAAACGAAATTATAGAAAATCACATTTTCAACAATTTCAGTTTGTATATTTTTTGTCGAAAAGTTGAAAATGGCGGAGATATTGAGGAAAAACGGTTCTCGTTTAAAATCAAGATGGCGGCTAACGCAACGGTCAAATTCAGTCGAGATTTTAAATTTACACTACTATTGACCCCCCTAAAGATTAGAAAAATAAAATTTGGGGCAGCTCCTAATGCAAGGTTAGGCCTGTTATTCGTCTAACCCGACTGGACTATAATACGTTCCACTCTAATATCTCTCATATCGATACTAATCGGAGAGAAAGGTCAATAAAGTTTGTATCACATTTGAAATTAATAACTTTGAATGACATTTCTATCAGTATAATATTGATATCAGAAACGTAAATAATGTGATAGTAATTATGTAAATACAGTGTTATCGTTCGATTGCATTGCCTAGTTGTAAAAAATTTATGAATCATTGTGTGACACTTCTTTTGTGACGAGTATATGGCTTATATAAATTATGTCACAACTTATGGTATGACTCCTTTGACTTATAAAATCTAAATTATCACAATTTACCAGAAATTTACAAAAAAAAACGATGCACGTAAAAAGAAACATCTGAACATACATAATTAAATAAACAAGTGGAGAACTGTCAGACATCACAAATTAGGAAATTGCGCAAGCATTTAATGTTTAGCAAATGAGAGGGAGTCCCTTATAGCAGGCAAAATGCCCACGGGGGTAGGAAATTTCGACACCAAGCAGGTAGCGGCTAAAATTTAAAGGCAATTTTCGACACCAGCCCCAAAGGCCGGTTTTTATCTTACAGGAATATTCGACACCAAATAAATATAGTTGCCGTATAAATAAAATATCAGATAGAGATATCATACTCGTACATCCCAGCCCAGGGGATTTGTGTATTCCAATGGAAAAGTGGGACCAACATGTCCGAAGATCAAATCGGTCACACTTCGTAATGGAGTGGTACCTACCTGATCCCCAAGCTGTACCACCACCCCTCCCCATCGAAGGACATACCGAATAGAGAAGCGTTGTATTTACCGTTACTTTGGAAGACCTGGGTAATGTGATATCCTCTGTATTACTTTATGTGGTTAAGCCAACTGATTTTAGAGGCAGCTAGAAGAGTTTTTCTTCATATTAATGACTTAGTTAATCTATTACTTGACTTTGGATTTGTGTCCTAAAAACGTGTGTGCCGAGCATCAAGGCATCGATCTGAATCGGTGTCTCGCTGTCCAGACCGTATGTCCTCGGTCACTCAGCTGACGAATTTACAAAATAAATTTTGTTCTCGACGGCTGAGCGCCAGAAAGGTGTGGCCATCAAGCCCACGTCTGTCGGTACGTGACCTTGATGCTGAACTTTCGCAGCTGTGGCCAATTTGGCCTACCTGAAGGGTACTTAGTGCATGAAGGGCGAAAACGTAGGGGTTAGATCAGAACAAATTTACTTACCTTATCGCCTCTATTATTACAACAAGAACATTGAGAACAAATATTTCCCAAATAAATGTTCCTATTAACACCTTATAATATGCGGGATTCTTGTTCTTAGCTACGTGTTTGATCCACCTTTCCTCCAGCCTTTCTCCAAGCTTACTGGAATCATGTTCACTTCGGTGTCTGTACATATCATCTTCGGTTAGTTCTCGTTTGTAGCCTTTAACGAAGTAAGGAAGTAACCAACTGTAATAAAATAAGTAATTTTAGAGTAAATACCTACAGAAAATATGAGAGTTTTTGTTTTAGACTAATTAGAATTTCGTTTTTGGTTTTTGATCTTTTTAATTGCTACAGTTTGACCATTCCCATTAAATAAAATGTAGTGTGACGCTCCTAAAGCCCGATCGACCGCCGAAGATTCCGGTCTATTATCATATTCACATCTAAACAATTTTTTGTCTACTTAAGCAAGAATTTTATTACCTGTTTGATTTATGATGTAAATATACTATTCATTACATAGCTTTGCCGATTGTACTAGTATATTATTTTAAAGATGTTTTGATGTATTATGTAAATAATTCTTAACCCGTCGATTTTACTAGAAAAAGGTTGTTTGTTTTATGAATATTCGAGAAGTATTTATGCTAGTATAAATAAGAATCGATTTTATATTGGAGATAGTCTTTCTTTAACCCTTCAATCGGCAAAAAAGAAATATGGGGTTCAACTTTCTGAAAATTTTGGTTTCCGGACAATTTTGCTACGTGAAACACGAATGAAAAGTTAATTTTTTGATATCGTTATTTACTCAGCCACAAAGTGAAAAAGAAAAATGCCGGCCGTACGGCCGGTACATCGTTCTACAGGGGAAAATTTACTATATAGTGCTTTTTTATTGCTTATAAAAACATTTAAATTGTTACTTCGTCTTTCAATGCCAATGGCGCTAGCCACCTACTATCATCACTTCAGTTGCAATGGGTGGGAAAACCTCTCGATGCGAATCAGTTAAAATATGGAGAACAGTGCCTACGTTCCTTCCGATGAAGGCTCCAATAAGAGCCGAAAATCGCGATTCAAGGGACTGGACTGCACTCCGTATTCTAATTGAAAAGTAAGATTGTTTTGCCTTCGCATTTCAACTGAATAAAAATGGTATCCATTTTTATTTTATACTCGTATTACTCCGTAGAGTAACTAGGTGCATTTTTCCGTTGGAACTTTACGAGCTGCAGACGGGGGATCTGAATTGCATAGTGTAGAATTCCTTCCCTCTCGTCTTCACTGCAGCATCCATTTGACTTGCAAATTGTAGAAGTCTTGGAGGTGTCACCAGGAAAGTGTACCAATAAGTTTTCAATTTAAAAATCTTTTAGTAATATTTTTAATATTTTCAATATTAATAATTTACTATTAGGATTGAAAACTACTTCGTCTTTCAATGCCAGATGGCGCTAGCCACCTACTATCATCACTTCAGTTGCAATGGGTGGGAAAACCTCTCGATGCGAATCAGTTAAAATATGGAGAATGCCTACGTTCCTTCCGATGAAGGCTCCAATAAGAGCCGAAAATCGCGATTCAAGTGACTGGACTGCACTCCGTATTCTAATTGAAAAGTAAGATTGTTTTGCCTTCGCATTACAGCTGAGTAAAAATGGTATACATTTTTAATTTAAATTGTTATTGATATAAACTTGAAAAAAAATTAAGCTTCCGTTACTTGCGCCAATTTTTTGTGATCGCATACTCGCGCACGGTGTTGAAGGCCGGGTCCTAAAACATGGGTCAGCAATATTAAATTTTTTTTTTTTTGCAAAATTCTGTACAATTATTTTATCTAATTAATCTATGATCATATAATTTTGTAGATATGCGTTTGTGTCAACATTATATTACATTAATCAAAAGTAACTTTGTTCATCATCATCTTCATACGTTTCCTCGTCAGTCGATACTTCCTCAAATAATTTTAATAATCTTTGCTTCTCCTTCTCGTAATCCATATCTAAATATCTCTCCCTCTCTCGTTCCATCCCTCCTTGTGGAGTATTGGGCGCTTATGCGTTTCTTGTCCAAAAGTGTAAGATTGCTGTCTGGCCGGGACCAGCTTCTTTTGTTTTTATTTTCTGGATAAATTGTGGACTAATTTCCTCCACTGTTTTCTATCTTTTGCTCTCTTTATGACTTCGCCCCATCTTAGTCCAATTTTTTCGAGTTCTCTCGTTGTTGTTCTTTTCCAGCTGTTGTCTGGTCTGCCCCTATTTCTTTTCCCCTCTGGTTGGTATTCAAGTGCTTGTCTTGCTATGCTGCTTTGGTCTTTCCTCAAAGTGTGGCCGATCCATTTCCATTTTTTTTCCTTGACTGTAGTAGATATGTTAGTTTGCTTTGCCCTTTCCCATAGTTCTGTATTGGTTATTTTGTTTGGCCAATATATTTTCAGGATTTTTCTTAGAGATTTGTTTACAAATTTTTGTAGTTTTTTAGTTGTATTTTCGTCCTGTGTCCATTTTTCTGCTCCATAGAGCAGTATACTTTTAATGCAACTATTAAAGGTTTTAATTTTTGTTGTTTCCGATATTTCGTTTGTTTGCCAAATTCTATTTAAAGCGTTGAATGCGTGTTGCGCCTTTGTTATTCTCGTCTCTATATCCTTTTTGCACCCCCCGCTTTTTTCCATGACAGATCTCAGATATGTGAACTTGTCTACCTCTTCTACTTCTTTACCGTTTATCATTATTTTATTATTTGGATGGTTATTATTTTTTTTTATAATAATATCTAACTATAAATAAACAAATATATAAACATTGAAGATAAGGAAATGAGCTTAAATTACATTACTAATTAAAACTATCGATGTCTGATCCGAACACAAAAATTTGTGCACAAGTACTCACACCCGGTGTACCACACCGTGTTGCCTAATAATAAAAGTACAATACTCTTTTTTACACTGCACGTGGACTTCACCCACAGTTGAATGATGACTGAAGAGGTATATGCAGCCGCAATTCAAAATCTCCACTAAAATCAGAGTTATAGGAAGTTATTTACATGGCCGGTCTCACACACCGTGTGCGAGTAAGGGAGGGTTAACAGGTAAATACTAATGAAAGAAATACATTAACGACGGACGTAGTAGTCTTTCCAACAATTCTTGGCACCGGAATGACATACATGTAGTTGACATTTCAGGCAGAAAGTGTGTGTTTCTGATTTCTTGTAGTATTTGCAAGCCTTTTTACTACCTGGAATCCATTCAGGAACATGATCTACTCTATCGTAACATACGTCTTCAACAGGATGAAGACGCCTTTATGCCAGCTTTAGTACTATTAGTAATGAGCGGTGAATTTGAATGTCGACCAATGGGTCTTTTCTGAACAGAAGAACACAGAACTTGAGCAATTTTCACACGAAATTTGAATAGTCTCATGTCTTTTTCTTGTGAAGCTCCTACTTCTTTAAAATCTGTTTTCACGGCATCTTCATTGTATGATCTGATACAAAATTAACGAATTTGTGACAGCCATATCCAGAAAATGGTCAAAGATGCGTTTCATTGCATCCATTGTTTTAATGCGCCATTTACTTCGCCCCATATGAGATTCAATGAGGTCAGTTCAAAGAAAGAGAAACAATTAGTATTGCATTGTGACTTTTCGTGTTTGATTAGCATGCCTGTGCCAGTGAAGTACCCGCTGGTGGTACTATTTGTGGTCCCGTAGCTTCTACAGTCGGTAACGGGGATTTAGGTCTTTTTTGGTTTGAATTTAGTGGTTGTTGCTAGTTGTGTGGAAGTTGATGCAAATGATTCTTTTGATGCTAACGGTACGGGTGATACTAAAACGTCCATTGGAGTATCCGGATTAGTAGTTGGAACTTCTGGTGATATATTTTCTGATATTATAAGTTCCGGCAAAATTAATGTTGCCATTGCAGAAGTAGATATATTTTCATGTGGTTCTGAAACACATACTAAACCTTCACTAACATCAGTGATATTACTTAGCTCCCACGGAAGGTACGTGGAGAGCTCCAAGTCAATGATATTTTCACATAAACAGGAAAAAATGGTCTCATCGTTTTCGGCTGTGAATACATCCGCCTTGTACTCATAATCGGGATCGGCTATGCTATCATCATCATCTTCGTAAACTCTCTCGTAATCTGAATCAAGATTAGAGTTCATGATCTCGTCGATTTGTTCATCGATTATTGTGGAAAGATCGTATTTTGTCCCTTTTTCCGCGTCTGTCAGCTCATTATAACTTTTCGCACCATACTTTCTTCGTTTTTGAGATCTATTATTTTCCATGTTCTACAATAGAAAGAAAGAAATGTATAAACAACAAAAATTAAATTATACAAATATGTACTTTTATTCAAATACGCGAAGGACTTATTTTACCGTACACCGACAAGCCGGCCAAAAGACGGGTATTACTCAACACTCAAAAAACAGCAGTAATTTTATATTTCTCACCAAATACGCTAGTAAAATATCAAACAAATACTACAAGTACTTACTAAAAAAATATGAAATCAATTGGACAACTATAACTATTTTATTTTACGGTTCGATTACACGTGTCTACGTACGATTCACTTGCATGTTTCCACGATTCCACGTTGAGCATAATATTATTACCCGTGTTGAGCTGCCCCCCCCCACTTGCAAAAATCCAAAAACAAATAGGCCTGATTTATGAGCTAATTATGAGCTCTCATATTCCGCTAACTAAAAATTTTGAACTCGTTCCACTGAGTAGGAATTTAATATTTTAATGGGGGGGGGCTGAGTCAGCCCCCCACTACTTAAAAATAGAAATATTGAATCGGTTTTTGCGGCAGAATTACGAGCTATTTATGAGCTCTTGAAATTATATAGTTTCGATTTTTGAGCTCACCCCCTTCACCCCCAAACAACCCTTTAATTGATTTAACTTAAGAGAAAAATGCTGAGAAAACTTAAAATATATCGTATTGCGGATATAATTCCTATAGCTTATATACTCTAAGAATAAACTATTAAATCAAGTGCATTTCCATTATTGAGCTACAACCCTTTCGCAAGAAAACCACCCTATCTTCCTGGCTTAAGAGAAAGTTGTACTTAAAATGCATTAAACTAATTATTTGGCGACTACATATCATTTAATAATGTATAAGCTTCCAAATTACGCGCATTTAGATCAGTAAATTGCAATTTATTTTGTATAGTGCAGTCACTGAAGGTAAAAATTAACGATTACCTTCAATTTCGGTGAACTTTCATCGATTTTCACGAAAATTGGTCAGTGGTTAGAGGATACGTCAAAAAACAAAGGTGACATGGTACCACCTTGCGCCTTTACCCTGAGGGTAGATACCTCCCCTTCTCGGGGGTGAAAATTATTTTATAAAAAATAATTGCACAAATCAATAAAAGAACAAATTAAATGCAAAATTTATTATATAAAGTTAATAAAATAAGTCAATACTTTTTAAGTTATTAAAGATCAAAGATTTTAATTATTCGTGAAAAAAATGCATGTTATGAAGCGGTTTTTCGTAAATCACTGAAAAACTGTAAGTTTTTACAAAAAAGTTAATAGTAGTATAATTCGTATAGCTTATATTTTAAGAATAAACTCTTAAATCACGCGCCTTTCGATTATAGAGCTACAACCCCTTTGCAAGAAAACCATTCCATATTCCCGGCTCTAGAGAGAGTTGTACTTAAAATAATTTAAATTAATTATTTGTCGACTACATATCGTTTAATAATTTATGAGCTTGCAAAATATACGCATCTCAATTATTGAATTACCATTTTCTTTCTATAGTGCAGTCACTGAAGGTAAAAATCAACTATGACCTTTGATTTCGGTAAATCTCCATTCATTTTCACGAATTGACAATAACAACTTGGCGTTTTAATCTTACTTTATTAAAAATAACCCCACAAATTGAGAGAGGGACAAATTGTAAGCAAAATTTGTTATATAATGTGATTAAAATAAATCAACACTTTTTGAGTTATTAAAGATCAAATATTTTAATTTTTGTGAAAGAAAATGCATGCTTTAAAGCGATTTTTCATAAATAACTCAAAAACTGTAAGTTTTTACAAAAAAGTTTTCATCACTAAAATTGAAGCTTATAAAAAATATAATAAATTGCTTACTTGAAAAACCCTTTATAATGTTAATTTAAAGTAAGTTATTGGTGATTAAATGTATATTTTTTTCTGCGACTGTTCAAATCTAAGGATTCAAGCTTAAATAACGGGAAAGAGATGCATTTTATAACACTTAGGAACTAGATACTTGTCAAAGTACTTACAAATACCTATCAAAAATGAGCTCCAGAAAAAGTTTCTGGCATCAAAATCCGCTTACCAATTTTCGTGAAAATGAATGGAGATTTACCGAAATCGAAGGTCGTAGTTGATTTTTACCTTCAGTAACTGCACTATAGAAAGAAAATGGCAATTCAATAATTGAGATGCGTATATTTCGCGAGCTCATAAATTATTAATCGATATCTAGTCGCCAAATAATTAATTTAAATTATTTTAAGTACAACTCTCTCTTAAGCCGGGAACATGGGATGGTTTTCTTGCGAAGGGGTTGTAGCTCAATAATCGAAAGGCGCGTGATTTAAGAGTTTATTCTTAGAATATAAGCTATACGAATTAAACTACTATTAACTTGTTTGTAAAAACTTACAGTTTTTCAGTGATTTACGAAAAACCGCTTCAGAACATGCATTTTTTTCACGAATAGTTAAAATTTTTGATCTTTAATAACTTAAAAAGTATTGAATTATTTTAATAACTTTATATAATAAATTTTGCATTTAATTTGTACTTTTATAGATTTGTGCAGTTATTTTTTATAAAAAAATTTTCACCCCCGAGAAGGGGCCGTATCCACCCTCAGGGTAAAGGCGCAAGGTGGTACCATGTCACCTTTGTTTCTTGAGGTATCCTCTAACCACTGACCAATTTTCGTGAAAATCGATGAAGGTTCACCGAAATTGAAAGTAATCGTTGATTTTTATTTTCAGTGACTGCACTATACAAACTAAATTGCAATTTACTGATTTAAATGCGTGTAATTTGGAAGCTTATAAATTATTAAATGATATGTAGTCGCCAAATAATTAATTTAATGCATTTTAAGTACAACTTTCTCTTAAGCCGGGAAAATAGGGTGGTTTTCTTGCGAAGGGGTTGTAGCTCAAAAATCGAAATGCACGTGGTTTAGTAGTTTATTCTTAGAGTATATACGCTATAGGAATTATATCCGCAATACGATATATTTTAAGTTTTCTCAGCATTTTTCTCTTAAGTGAAATCAATTAAAGGGTTGTTTGGGGGTGAAGGGGATGAGCTCAAAAATCGAAATTATATAATTTCAAGAGCTCATAAATAGCTCGTAATTCTGCCGCAAAAACCGATTCAATATTCCTATTTTTAAGTAGTGGGGGGCTGACTCACCCCCCCTCACTAAAGTATTAAATTCCTGCTCAGTGGAACGAGCTCAAAATTTTTAGTTTGCGGAATATGAAAGCTCATAAATAGCTCATAAATCAGGGCTATTTGTTTTTTAATTTTTGCAAGTGTGGGGGGGGGGCAGCTCAACACGGGTAATATTATTTCTCAAGTAACTGAACCTACACCGTTACCACTGACTGGTCGACACTATTCTTGCCGAAAAGCGGTGTAGTCGATGTGAGAACAAATAAATTTTATATTTTAAAATAGTTCGATTATTTTAATGCTGGCCTTATGGCGGGATTACCGGATTACCGATTAAAGGCGTAACCGGGTACTGTTCTCTAACGAATGTTTTGGCGGTATTTTTGAAATTATTTGTAAATAGACAATTTTGTGATATCAACATCATCAATGGCGTTACAACTCTTCGTGAGTCTTTGCCGCGTTTATTATTGCCTTCCGTGTTTGTCGGTACTGTGCCACTAATTCAATTTTGTAACGTATAATATAAATTATAGTCCGTCCGCTATAACTTTTCCCATGCGGTACGATTCACTTTCAATCAAATTAAGTCAAAACATAAATTGAAACGAACGTCGATGTGTATATACATTTTGTATACTGTATACTATATACTACACACATCGGCGTACGTTTCACTTTCTGTTTTGACTTAATTTGATTGAAAATGGTTCGTACCGCATGGAAAAAGTTATAGCGGACGGACTATAGATACTTGTCGTAGTATTCCTAATAAATTAATTGTTAAGCGTTCATTGGTTTTGTAAAGTTAGTGTTGTAAATAAATTAATATGAAGTAAGTCTTTTTTTATTTAACTAATTAATAGTTAGTGTCTAAAAATAAATAAATAAAGTAAAAGTAAAATATTACAGTCAACCGCGTAATATTACAGTAGAATAGAGAAAGCAAGATCTGCATTTTAAAAATTGATTAAGTTATACAATTGTCATCTTTTATCAATACCCATAAAAATCAGGTATTATAATATCTTTCCTAAGCTGTGGTACGGAATTAAGTTGAGGACTCTGACAGACGCCGCCTCTAGTAAAATTGGGGTTTTCGAAACTCGCTTTATCGTGGAATCCTGAAGATATCGTACGACCACGTTACTAATAAGGGTATTTTATTAAGAACTAGCTGACCCGGCAGACTTCGTACTGCCTCAATAGATAAAAACAAACTTTTGTATAAAATAAACTTAAAATAAACAAAAGGAATCCGTAATTAATAAACAAAAAATGCTCGATGTGAATGAATTTTTATTATTATTTTTAATGAATTATACATTATGTTTGAAGTAATAAAGTTTAGTTAGAAGTAACAAAATAAAGTTTGTAGTGCAACAGTTACAATCTTAAATCTGTTTATCTTATAGTGAATATAATAGCTTTATTTTATTTACATTCAAATTAACCCTATATTTATAATTCGCTTCGGGGTTTTCCAACTATATAAGTGTTGATTAATCAAAATAAAACTAAATTAAAGTTAAATATGATTAAATAAAATGAAATAAAATTAAACAAAATTTCATAAAATTGAGTAAAACTAAATAAAAATAAATAAAACTGAATAAACTTAAATAAAAATTATAAATAAATTAAAAAAAAATAATAAAATGAAATAAAAGTAAATAGAATCTAATAAAAATATTTAAAATTTAGTAAAATGAAATAAAATAAAAAAAATGGAATTAAAAAATGAAATAAAATAAAATAAACGAAAATAAATAAAATACTTAAATTAAATAAAATTAAACAAAGTTAATTAAAATTAAATAAAATTTCAAAAATTTGCTGCTTGTTCTTTTCGTATGTTCAGAACTTTTCTCCTACTTCAATTCTAATCCTAAAAAATTCATATTTTGCCCACTTTAAGTCCAAAAGTTAAACAGTTGCACCTTTCTTCGATGAAATTTGTTGCTCGTTCTTCTTCTGTCCTCAGAATATTTCTACGGCTTAAGATATTGTATTTCGAACACAGATTGCGCAATACGGTTCTGTTCGGGATTCAGCAAGGAGTCTACCTACTTAATTTCGTATTTTTCACTATTGTCATTATTGTGAGAGTTATGGCTCATGGGTAATCCCCTTATGAGGTACGGGTATGAAATATAGATAACAACCTACTCCCAGCCCAGTCGAATATACCTGCCAAATTTCATAAAAATGGGTAAAGTCGTTTCGGAGGAGTATGGCAACAAACACTGTAAAATGAGCATTTTATACATATAGATGTAAAAATGTTGGTGGCTACTAAAATGACTATATGAAACCGTATAAACCTTCCCTAAACTTCTACAAATAATTAAACATCAAAATTAGCTAAATCGGTCCAGCCATTCTCGAGTTTTAGCGAGACACACGAACAGTAATTGATTTTTATATATAATATACAAAAATATAAAGAGTTTTTAACCACAATAAAAACAGCCAAAATCGAATACCTTGGTTACATCATGAATAACAGCGAGAAATATGGGCTGCTGCAATTAATCTTACACGAAAAAGTAGAATGAAAACGAGGACAAGGTAGGCATATAATTTTCTGGCTGAAAAAACTACGTACGTGGATCAACACGACATCCATAAATGATTTTAGAGCAGCAGTGTGCAAAGTACAGATTGCCATGATGGTCGCCAACATCCGAAACAAATAGGCACTACATGCAGAAGATGGTTTCATCACCATATTTATGGGAGATTGTAATTCAGACCACAATGGACGTAAATGCAACTATATGATTAAACTTCGTCAATATGCAGATGACATAGGCCAGGCTAATAAGACAAAAATATACCCTGTTCGTGACACTTCAGCAGCCAGGGTACTGAAGCGTTTTTTCGACAGGTAATACTTATAAGAGCAAATTGTAACTATTTCCTGCGTAGGATCTGGCGGCCATTTTTATTTATAAACAATTAACTGTCAAAAAATATCATTTCCCCCTTTTTTTTCAAATCAACGGAAAACAGTGAAACTTATGATATTTTTAGTACTAATGTGTTAGAGATTATGGAAAGAGTTTTAAAATGACATATTAAAAAGTTTCATGTACTCATTCATTGTTAATATAATTGCGAAAAAATGTCGGAATTGCAAAAAACAAAAATATTTTCTCAATAATTGTTGTAAAAATTAGTGTACAGCTTTGAAATTTTTGTCCAATGAGGGTTATTTGGTGCTTAATATGAGGAGCTGAGTGTCAAAGACGGACTACTCCATTTTGTACTTTTTTCAGGAAAGCTGAAAAACTGTAGCGCCTTATATTCTCGACATCCAATTGTGATTTTTTTATGAATATACTTCTAGCGTCTCTGAATACTTCTGAATAACGAAAATGTAAATATATTTATGGTTTATTCCCTAAAATCAATAAAGAAAATGGAGTTGGCCGATCTTGCAACCAAGCTCTGGAGCTGTCCGTTTTTGAACCCAATGTTGACCATTTTTGTCAAATAATCTCTTCCTGGCTTAATTTTTATATGCTTCAACTACGTTCACTTGCATTTTTCGGAAAAATAACGCGAAAATATTTAAAAAAAACACACAAAACGGTTAAAATAACGTCGTAAACTGTTGCAAACTTAAAACGCAATGGCCACTCTCAGTAGGTTTATTCTAGTGCGCATGACAACGTGACGGAAATACTACCATTCGATTGGCTGTAACGGAGTTGTCCAATTCTGCTACAAAATCAAGTTGGAGCTGTCCGTTTCTGAAACTGATGCTCGTTTTAAAATGCAATTTTTTGCATTTTCTAGCCGCTTTTGAAACTAAAGCAATTCAGAGTCGAATTCCTCGGAAAAAATCCTATAAGACTGTACCTTTAGCTCAATTATGAAAAAAATGGAATTGTCCGTCCTTGATACCAAGCTCCTCATATGTGATACAAATTTCAAAGCGATTCATTCAATTGTTTAAATTTTATTTAAATTGTTTATCCCAGAGAGCATTTTTTTGCAATAACATAAGTCAGAAAAAAATGACGTTAGAACCATTCCACACATGTCAAATGAAAGAACATAAGCTATATTTTCAACTTGGTTTCAAAAAAGTGAATAAAAAATGCATTTATTAGTAATAAATAATTATGCAAAGGTATCGTCAATTTTTTCTTTATAAACTTTTTGAATAACTTTTTCCAAAAAAATTAACTTTTTTACCCTGTTTTAAGTGCACAACTACCAAGTAATGTTATCTATATCATAATCGATAAAAAATTGTAATAAATATGTATAATTTCTTATATAACAAAATAAAAAGTTTATAAGGAAAGATTTACGATACTTTTGCATAAATATTTATTACTAATAAATGCATTTTTATTCAATTTTTTGAAACCAAGTTGAAAATATAGCTCATGCTCTTTCATTTGACACTTGTTGAATGGTTCTAACATTATTTTCTTCTGACTTATGTTATTGCAAAAAATGCTCTCTGGGAAAAACAATTTGAATTAAATTTAAAAAATTGAATGAATCGCTTGCGTCAAAAAAATAGCATTTCCCCTTTTTTTTTCAAATCAACGGAAAACAGTGAAACTTATGATTTTTTTAGTACTAATATCTTCGAGATTATGGAAAGAGCTTTAAAATGCTATATTAAAAAGTTTGATGTACTCATTCATTGTTAATGTAATTGCGAAAAGAGGTCGGAATTGCAAAAAACAAATATATTTTCTCAATAGCTGTCGTAAAAATTAGTGTACAGCTTTGAAATTTTTGTCAAATGAGGGTTATTTGGTGCTTAATATGTGATACAAATTTCAAAGCCATTCATTCAATTGTTTAAGTTTTATTTAAATTGTTTATCCCAGAGAGCATTTTTTTGCAATAACATAAATCAGAAAAAAATGACCTTAGAACCATTCCACAGGTGTCAAATGAAAGAGCATGAGCTACATTTTCAACATGGTTTAAAAAAGTGAATAAAAAATGCATTTATTAGTAATAAATAATTATGCAAAGGTATCGTCAATTTTTTCTTTATAAACTTTTTGAATAACTTTTTCCAAAAAAATTAACTTTTTTACCCTGTTTTAAGTGCACAACTACCAAGTAATGTTATCTATATCATAATTGATAAAAAATTGTAATAAATATGTATAATTTCTTATATAACAAAATAAAAAGTTTATAAGGAAAGATTTACGATACTTTTGCACAATTATTTATTACTAATAAATGCATTTTTATTCACTTTTTTGAAACCAAGTTGAAAATATAGCTCATGCTCTTTCATTTGACACCTGTGGAATGGTTCTAACATCACTTTCTTCCGACTTATGTTATTGCAAAAAATGCTCTCTGGGAAAAACAATTTGAATAAAATTTAAACAATTGAATGAATCGTTTTGAAATTTTTATCAGATATTAAGCACCAAATAATCCTTATTTGACAAAAATTTCAAAGCTGTACACTTATTTTTAGAACAGTTCTTGCGAAAATATTTTTTTTTGCAATTCCGACCTTTTTTCGCAATTATATTAACAATAAATGAGTATATCAAACTTTGTAATACGTCATTTTAAAGCTTTTTCCATGATCTCGAAGATATTTGTATTAAAAAAACCATGAGTTTCCCTGTTTTCCATTGATTTGAAAAAAAATGAAAAATGCCATTTTTTGACACTTAATTGTTTATAAATAAAAATGGCCGCAAGATCCTACGCAGGAAATAGTTACAATTTGCTCTTATAGGTATTACCTGTCGAAAAAATGCTTCAGTACCCTGGCTGTTCAAGTGTCATGGAGAAAACCTTATTACCCTGGACTAACACCATTAATATACAAATTCTAATTGAGACCTCACAACTTTTGAAACATAGCCACGTACTAATTTATTTCGCTGTAACTGCCTATGTTTATTCTTATTAATTATGGACTGTTTTTTTTTGGCTCATTTTGTCAATAATTTATATTTGATTATTTTATGTATACAGTCGGAAAAATGAAATAATACCCATGAACGATTACATCAATCACTTGTTTTGTATTTGCTATCTTTTCTATAATAAACTTTTGCTATTTATAGAAAAATACAGCAAATACAAAATAAGTGATAAGTGAGAATAAGTGATAAACGTGATCGTTCATGGGTATTTTTTTTATTTTTCCGACTGTATTTTTATATCTATAAGAGACTGAGAGAAGCTCAGTCATTTGAGATTCGCAGATGATAACGTTCTTGTAGTTGATCGTATGGATGATGCAATAATAATGAAAAATGTTGAAAATGTTGAAAAAATTTATCACGCTTCCTGAGATGTTGGTCTGAAGATTAACATGAACAAGGCATAAAAATAATTTCTTACATGGTCCGAAATCGTAATATTGTTGTTGATGGAAGGGATATTAAGCAAACTGCATCGTATAAGTAGTTGAGATATAGAATTCGGTTGGGCAGAGATAACCAGACATCTCACATCGCATAGGATTAGCCTGGGCAGCGTTTGGTTAAACTACGTATTTAAATCGGACTTACTCATACGCTTCAAAAGAAAAATCTTTAGTGTGTGTTATCTGTACTCACTTATGGAACGGAAACATTAACACTCACAAAAAAGGTAGTGAAAAAGATTCGCTAACTCAGGGGGCTATGGAGCGCCGAATGTTGGGTTGTATCACAACAAATTAAACAAACATAAATTTATACTGATAATATTGTTAGGTGTTAGATCATAGGCTTGATAAACTTTGTGCTACATAACTTTTCGTAATACCCCGGTAAGCTACAGTCTCAGAGAATTTAGGGAGTGAGTTTTTGAAATAATATTTATTATGAAAAAAAAAACTATTAATTATTGGGCGCCATCAACAAATCAAAATATACTGCTATATGCCTATACAAAAATTACAAAAAAAAAGAATGTCTGTGTACTTTGTACGCACGTAAGAAGTTATACTTCTATTATATGATTTAAACGAAATTAATATACTTTTTATTTATATTTTGTTTAAATATTAAACTAATTTTTACTTACTACTTCTCAAAGATTTTTATTAGAACAGTGCCAAAAATTAAAATAATAAAAGAATAAAACACACACAAACACATTAAACAAGCCACAAATGATGTCTGAACATTAATTGTCGAAAATTTTTTTAACTAAATACGTATTTTCTGAAAATACAATTATATAATAAATATACTTACAATCATAAAATGTATTAAAAAAAAAAACAAAAAAGAAAGTTTCTATTGGGACTCGAACCAGCGCTGATAAGAGCGGTTGGTATTGGAATTCATTCGCCTTCTCCCCTTAGCCACGGACACTATGTGTCATTATTTACGAAGATCGACTAACTAAACGGATTAAACTTGTGATATTTTGATATTTTGAAAATTGATCAAATTATTTTAATTTTGAATTGAAATGATTTAGAATTGAAAAAATACAACAAAACATAGAGTAAAAAAACAATATATTAGGTGAATATTGATAGAAATTTTGATGGTAATCAAATTATATAAATAAAAGTATTACATACTATGTATTTTGGCAGATCAAATAGGTAGGTTTATACCCATGATACATTAACAATTATTACGTACCTGTTGCTTTTAAAAACTATTTAAAAGTCACTACAAAATTATAAACTTTTTTGTTTCTGTCCTCACAACTATAAAACTAATATATTATACATTTGTTTACCTTTACCTTTACCTCCAAACCACAGCTGCCATATCGGATAATTTTTGACATGTCATTTGAACATCCAATCAGAACAAAGTTATAATGCGCATGCGCCGGGCTGATAGGTTTTAACATATAAAAAAATCACCCTCTATCGCCGGTAAAGAAGTATAACTTCAAAAAAACTACTTGCAATAGCATTCCATTGAATAGAAATCGGTACTTACCATTGCGGTCTGCGGTAGTCTGTATGTTTTATGACAATAAGGATCAGAGATAGATTGATTAAAATAAAAAGACATATAAGTTTAAAACATATTCATTGCTTATTTATAGAAAAAAATGGTTAAAATGCAAAACTGAGTTGGCAAGAAGTGAATAAACATATTAAGTCCTTCACGTTCTCAAAAGTTCGAAGAAAAAAGGAATAAGCAGTTGGTTTCATATACCTGATAATCTGCGGTTGTACTCTTGGCTACAGTTTCGGATCAAAAGTACTATTTCACAAATTGTTTTTATACGAAAAATAAAATTCCATAATCTTGTTTTATTTTTAAAAAAGTAATTGCTTAGTTTGATTATCAATGAAGCATTGCATCAATTTAATGATTAAAAAAATTGTTTAAACAATTGATCTTTAGTTAAAAGGTCGGGAAACACGTCCTGCGAAGATTGAATTAAGTTATTCTTGAAAAAGGCATACTCTACGCCACTACCAGATACACCGTTCCATTTATTTTACCGAAACAATGACACAAAATTATACCGGTATGGTATTTACGACAAACACATAGCTCTTGCTACTTTCACTGCAGAATTTACTCAAGATTCCATCTGAGCCTAACTTTGGCACAGACAAAAAAAACTGGACTTCACTGCATGTCTGATCAAACTTAACTGAATTTTCTTGAGAACTTTGACTTTCTGTCCTAAGCTCTGTTCCCTCTCTTTTAAGTCACCGAATTCTCTTTTTTGACCAATAAAAAATATCTGAGCCTCCTACACTTATTTATTAACCAATAGGAAAATCAAAAAACATTCTAAAGCGATCCTTACTTAGCTCCAACATTTTGAAGAAAGGTATTGCTGAGTCCTCAATTAACACCCGCGCTTTCTGATATTAATATTAGCACGTATATGTATCTAACTACCAGGACTACTGGAGCCAAAACGATCATTAGCTACATTGTAACTATTTTTTACATCACAAACGGAATACAGCGAATCGAATATATGACCGTAAAATATAATAACGTCTTCCTTTAATAAGACAGATAAACTTCAAATTCTCACGTTTAAATAAATTCCTTACATTAGCTTGGCATATGAAGCTATATTTTTATGTCTACAGGATGGGGCAAAAATATGTTACGATAAATTTACAATTTGGGTTTCTGCATAAGGCAAAATAATTGCGTTCGTTTGAACCTTTTCAGGGTGTCTTCCTGAGAGATCAAATCTCAAACAAAGAACTACGTCGTAGAACAAAAACAACAGACGCTGTCGAAATAATCGCGTCGCTAAATAGGAATAGGGCAGGACACGTCGCTAAATTATCAGACAACCGGGGCACAAAACGTATTATATAGGCGAGCGACTATGCAGCGCTACTGAGTGGCTTAGACAGGCGATTTTGTAGCTCCAATGATTTTGAAATGGACGCCAGTAACAGCGAAGATCAGCGACAGTGGCCGGCCACTGTCGCTCGTCTGAAGAAATGCCACGTTTAATTTACATAAGGATTTAAGGCTAATCATCGGAAACTACTTTGTGGCGCCACCAAGTAGTGTTGCAGAGTGGTTCATCTGTTTCTGGGGTAACTGGACGCAAGTCGCACAAGACATAAACAGATGGAATGATCTGAGGGAGGCCTATTTCCAGTAGCGGTCGCATACTGATCGATCATGATGATGATGATGATGATATATTTATGTCGAATAAAAGTTACTATAACAAGAGTAAATGACCCAAGATTGTAGATCCATGCTAGACTTAAATAATTACAAAAAATTCTTCGAATTTTCTACCAAAATTTTAGCCTTATCCTTTAATAAGCGAGAAAATTAACTTGCTTCTTCCAAAACACACGAATGTAAAATTTAAAAGGAAAAATCAGTTGATTTACCTAATAAAAATTCATTACTGAAACAGTATTGCCTTTGATTTAATAAAAAACAGTAAATTTTTACAAACAGTTGAATACTAAATATTTACTTGTGATTTACTTACCAAAATAATAAATTGGAGAAACAACTTGATCGATCTCTTGGATTAAGTTTTTGCTCTGCAGTCTGGCCTTTTGATTCCTCCATTTTGTAATTTTAGCTCCAACTGAAAAACATAGATGAAATATATGAGTTTCGTTACGTAATTACTTAATTAAATACTTGCAAATTAAGAATGGTCATGTAAAAATAATCTTAGCAATATATCTCTTATCTTGATAATGATAAGGGGAATTTTAGCAAAATATATTAAACAAAAAAAAAAGAAAATCACTGCATACACAAATGTGAGTACAAATTGAGTTTTCAGTAGTAATTGCACAAGAGCTCTGAAATTATTGAATTTTTCCCGAGTGACACTTTGACAGTTTTAATGTCACGAGCCGAAGGCGAGTGAAATTATGCCAAAGTGTCACGAGAGCAAAAATTCTATATTAATTTCAGAGTTCGAGTGCAATTTGTTGCAATTATTTCATGAATAAAACTGTTCAAAACCAAAATTTTATTGCAATTTATGTATGTAAGTACAAATTAGTACCATTAAACACACAGTTTTTATAAATATTTGACGATTGAAAGTCATCACTTTTATAATTTTTAAAACATTAATTGTCATTAATGTCACTGAATGTATTTTTTCGTAGAAACGAAGGGCATCTGACGTAATATACTTAACGACGGGAGATTATCAAAAATTATCGATTTAATTCAGATTTCTGTAGCTTTCTATTGGTCAGAATCTCCTATGAATGGAATAATCAGAATAATTTATCAAATTAATACACTCCTATCATAGTAAAAAATGCATATTATAGGGTGCCGAAAAGTACCTTTACTTGAATGATTTCTATTGTTGTACTTCTTCTTTTTCTACAGCACTACAGCCCAAATTGAGACTTAGCCTTCTTTACTTTTTGCCTCCACCCTTATTTCTCTGTGGTTGCTCTTCTCCATACGCGGACTCCTAAAAGGGCTTTAGCCAAGTAAATGAACGGGAAATACGGCGATACCGTGTAATTTTCAGGGGCAACTCCGAATTGCCTGAAAATTTGGATTTCGGTTCTACTTACCCTCCACTTCAAAGTTGAAATTGTGCCGTTGGTTGCTTTTACTTGAGGGGTGACAGTGCCCCTTCTCGGGGGTGAAAAAACATACGTTCAAGATAAAACCGGAAATGGATAAATTGACTCATTTTAAGCAACTTTTGTTCTATAGAGTTTTTTATGTAAGCCAATACTTTTCGAGTTATTTACGATTGAAAATGTTTATTTTTCGACAAAAAAACTACGGTTTCAGACGGCTTTTCGCAAATAACTCAAAAAGTAAATATTTTATCGAAAAAAATATTCTCAGCAAATGTGTAGCCTATAAAAAACCGAAAAAAATGGTGTGTCAGTAAAGTCTATCAATCGAGTTAAATCAAAGTTGTAGCTCATGAAAAATACGTTCTTATTCGTCTAATTCCAAATCGAATATTTCAAGGTGAAATCCCTGAAAAATTAAGCACTTTTCGGGAAAAACCCATTCAAACTTTTTTAAAGTGTTTATAAAATGCTTTATTTTAATTGTTTACAAACGTTTCTAGCATTAAAAATAAGCGAGTTACGCTAAAAATAAAGTTGGCCAACTCTCTTTTTTTTTGGTAAAAAAATCATTAAAATCTCCCCGTGTTTAGCTCCCCAAATGATATTAATCACAATCACTACCGCTTTACAAACAATTAACTTACTTATCTATTTTTTATATGACTGTCAGTCTCACAGGTTTAAAGTGCTTATTTTTAAAAGGGTTATAGTTGAAAAAGTTTGAACGGCTCACTTATAACGAGTGTATGCAAATTTTGAACAGCTATATTTTAACCAATTTTTGTGTTACGGAAAAACAAAATGAAACTAGCATATTTATAATAGCAAAACCTACATTTTCTTACTCTTTAAGAATTTTCTTATCACTAATACTTTTTAAGTTATTTTGAAAAAAGGAAATTTTTCAAAAATTTTTAGAAAATTTTTTTTTATTATAAAACCAATTTTTTTTTAAATAAGCACTTCAAACCAATCAAACTTACATATCATATAAACAATACACACTCAGTTCAAATAAATGGTAAAGCTGTAACAATTAATTTTATTTAGGATGCTAAGTAGAGGGAAGTTTTCACGATTTTTTTTTTACCAAAAAAAGGGGCCAACTTTTTTTTTCAGTGTAATTTGTTTATTTTTGATGCTAGAAATTTTTGTAAAAAGCGAATATGATACGAATTTTTAGATACTTTAAAAATGTTAATAAGCTTTTCCCGAAAAGTGCTTAATTTTTCGGTGATTTCGCGTTGAATTATTCGATTTGGAATTAGACGAATAAGAACGTATTTTTCATGAGCTACAACTTTGCTTTTACTCAATCTATGGAATTTACTGATACACTTTTTTTTTCATTTTTTTATAAGCTGCACTTTTACTAAGATTATTTTTTTCGATAAAATATTTACTTTTTGAGTTATTTGCGAAAAACTGTCTGAAAACGTAGTTTTTTTGTCGAAAAACCAACATTTTCAATCGCGAATAACTCAAAAAGTATTGACCTACGTAAAAATTGCTATAGAACGAAAGTTGCTTATAATTTCTCAATTTATCCATTTCCGGGCTAATTTTAAAAATGCGTTTTTCACCCCCCGAGAAGGGGTGACTGTCACCCCCCAAGTAAACGCAACCAACTGCACAAATTCAACTTTGAAGTGGAGGGTAAGTAGAACCTAAATACAAATTTTCATGCAATTCGGAGTTGCCCCTGGAAATTACACTCCAAAATGGCCATTTATTGGGCTACTTGTGCGTCGCTGTTTGCTGTGTCTTCCCAGCGCTTTCTTGACTTTCCAACCATAATTAAATATATAAATAAGGTCGCCGGAAAGTCTCTTTCCTTGAATTAATTGTTATTGTTGTACTGCAAAGGGAAAAATAGTAACACAATTTTGTTTGTGAGTTATTTATGATTTCTATATTTATCTAAAACATCGGCGTGCATACCTGCATTGTCGCAACACAACTTGGTACGGCGCCATGTTCGTATGCTCATCCGTCTGAGCATGTTCAGAGTTACTGACGTAAAAGCTTGGCGAACTCTATTTCATTTCTTTTCGACGAAAAGTTCTCATTTCAAACATATGTGCGTTTTCTAACCATCTATTTAATGAAACCGTAAAGTGGATTGTCCGTCGTTATCAAATCTGGAATTTTTGAAAGCTAAGGAATCGGAAAACCTATCCCAATCCATCGATCTGGGAAGATTCCATTTTGGTGACTGCCAACAGCGAGAGGGAAAGAGGTGAAGCGTCATCTTGTTGAAATTAAACAAGGCGTTGACTTGAATATTTTTTCGAATGTAATCTTGCATTCTTGACTATTGAATACCAAACTCTGCAGAACGTTTCCGCGTCGACTTCATCGATGAACGTTTAATGGAATCCTTAATTCCGCTACAAATTTCAGCTCTAGTGCTTGGTCTTCCACTTCTTGGTGTATCGAGAACGGTTCCCAATGAAAAATCCTTCTTCTGCCACGATATAAAATTTGGTATGGATGGTGATGTTTATTCAAAACGAACAACGAAATCATTGATAATGCCAGCCATTGTTTTAGCCAGGGAGGTAGCGTCAAATTTGACCGGAGCATTTTAGCATGGCTGGTTTCTTTTTATTTAGGTAGGTGTTCCAAAGCTTATTAACAAATGATGTGTTAGCTGGCCCAAAACCGGGGATTTTAGACAAGAAAAGGTAAAATATGAAAGTTGATGGACAAACGCTACAACTTAAATGTCAAATATTTATATACGTTATTCAATACATTTGATAGCTTTGCTAACTTGGCTTTTACCTTTCACTCAAGAGATCCAGGTTCAAATCTTGACGCGGAAAATTCTTTTTGTTTTTTAAATTGACATTTTATTTTGAAAAATAATTATTTTTATAATACCACGTTTTTATTATTTATACGAGACAATATAAAAAAATCTGTTTGTCTTTTATAGGATCGCAAACTATGCATTTTTGTTCATAATATTATGATTGATCTTAATAAGCAAATTTGTTGTACATGAACTTCTGAAGGTTCCTGAGTTGGTAAGACCAACAATCTAAGTGGAAAGGGAGACATTATTTGTTATTTTTTTGGACGAACTGTTTTTTCTTAATTTTATATGTTGTAGAACCTAAAGATACAACCCTAAATTTTCACTTTTCTCTCACCAACCCCCATTTTTTAATAGCAATCTAAATATTTCCCTATTCTCTATAATACATAAAAATGAATGTTTGTCTGTACCTATGTCCCTTATAGAATCGTAAACTATGCATTTTGTAGAAAAAAGTATAGGTACGCAATATTTTTTAGTATTTTTTGGCTTTCTGGTAATTTTTAAGTATTAAACTTTCAAACATTATTTAGTTTTAAGGCGGTACGAAGTTTGCCGGGTGAGCTAGTTAATAATAAAAAAATATTCTTGGACTAGTGTGGCAAAGATTAAAAAGTATAAATCAATAATTTATGAATTTTAGATTGTAATAAAAAAGCGTCAGCTGCATCATGTACGTTGCAAAAAATGTTAGCTGGCCAAGTGGACATGCCGTCGTATTATAAAAATAACTATTTTTCAAAATAAAATGTCAATTTAAAAAACAAAAGGAATTTTCCGCGCCAGGATTTAAACCCGGATCTCCTGAGTGAAAGGTAGGAGCCAAGTAAGCATGTCTATCAAATGGTCTAAGTAACGTATATAAATATTTGACATTTAAGTTGTAGCGTTTGTTCATCAACTTTCACATTTTACCTTTTCTTGTCTAAAATCCCCGGTTTTGGGCCAGCTGACACATCATTTGTTAATAAGCTTTGGAACGCCTACCTAAATAAAAAGAAAACAGCCATGCTAAAATGCTCCGGTCAAATTTGACACAACTTCCCTGGCTATTTTGTTGTTATGACGACGTTCGTGTATCCATACTGCAGCGACCAAACGCTCTTTGAAATATTGTTATTATTAAAGCAAAGGGACTTTCTGGCCACCCTATAGAGGTACTTTAAAAAATGAATGACGAACATTTTTGATGTTGTAGAATCGTCACTGTTATCTTGTATTTATTTGTTATCTGTAAATATGCATCGAGGTGAAATTTAAAGACCTGTAAAAAATTGTTTTTTATTTATTTTCTGTCAAATTGATCATTATTTCTCGAATTGCACATGCGCAAGTATAGTCACTGCTGCCAACAGAAGAAAAAAATTGGTTAGCTAACCGAGCTTTCCTTAACTTGGTTTAAAGCACTGAAAAACTATATGAGGGTTAAAATATTGGTTAAAATTTAAACTAGGTTAGCTAACCAAAATTTTAACCGATCAGTGAAAAACTGGGCCTTAAAATTTTTTCAAATGCTTCATTTTTTACTGATTGACGAAAAAATGAAAAATTGATCTTTTTTGACCTTAATTTGTTTATAACTAATTAAGTTAAAACAGATAATGGAAAAATTCTGGGAATATGATCGTGAGCTGCATCAGAAGGTCATAGATTTTACACAAGCAGTTAATAGAGTATGCAAGCCCAGACTCTGAAGAGCGAGGCAGGAATTTGGCTTTCCAAAAAAACTAGTCAATTAGATACGGGTGCGTATGGAACGGTTACGATGTAAGGTGAGAGTTGGGCAACAAAATTGAGACATTTAAAATAAACAATGTACTAAATCAAGGAGACGTACTTGCACCACAACTCTGGAACACATAATCAGAAGAGCAAAAATCGAAAAACCGACTACAGTATTTCATTGAGAAGGACGAAACTTACTGTTGACATTTTCAGACGATATCGATCTAATAGGAACAGTGGCGTAGCAGGCAGGCCCGCAGGGCCATAAAGCCATCAAGCTTAATACTTCTACTTTCTTTAAATTGGGGACCAAAACATATTTTCCTAATACGCATCAAAATAGGGAATTTGGAAGGAAGTAATGAAGCGGGTAATTGACGTAATTCTTGCTCTGTCCGGGTGTAATTTAGCATTTCGTGGACATGTTAGTAGTTTAGACGAAAGTAAATCCCAAAAATGCAATTTTTTGTCGATGGTTCGTTTACTAGCTAAATATGATCCTGTTTTAGCTACATTAATCGATAAAAACTAACTTAAAAACAAATTACTTGAGCCCCCAAATACAAAACGAAGTTATAAATTTGCTAGCTCAAGAAACTAGAAATAATGATTCTTGATACTACTTAAGATATTTCAAAACACGATCAGCTTAGTTTTATTTTCCAGTATGTAAAAATAACTTGCGATGAAAATAATTTACCTTCCAAAGCAGAAGTTGTTGAAAGTTTTTTTAAATCTTTTCGCATATTAGAGGAAAGTGCAGAAGGTCTTGTAAATGAAATTCTAAAATTTATACAATCAAAACACTTTTCTGTACACCACTGCAGAGGAAAGGGGTATGATGGGGCAAGCTTCTGACATTGAAAAACAGCTTTCAATATGATCATTGTGCATCCCATAATCTGAACCTAGTGTTGAATGATGCCGTTACTGGTGTACAGAAGTTGTTTTTTTAGGTTTTTTTTTAGTGCAAGTATTAAAAGATGGGATGTACTATGTACTATTATGACTTTGGATTCATCGCGTTTGCCAACACTTAAAAGGTTATGTGAAACCCTGTGCTCATCCAGACATGATGTTGTTAACGCTTTGCGTCGAGCTTTCCGACAAGTAATAAATCTTTAACGAAAATTTCATTGCTATCTAAAAACCGATGGAAAAGAGCATATTAATTTGTTTTATGTAATTATGTTTATTTACAATCTACATCATTAAAAGAGTATTAAGTAAATTTGTTCCATGTTTTTGGGCATGAAGAAGAGACTTTCAATGATGTCTCATCTTATTCTATTTATGTTAAAGTTTTAAAATTGGTCCTGAGGTCAGGTTCTATCTAGTCTACTTGTGACAGGACCATTATGGAATAATTACCTTACTAACTCATTGTCATGGTGAATGGTACGCTCGCTTTGTGATTCCGAGGCTCGATGGATTTCTTCTCTGATGAAAGGTATATTTAAGTCTTCGTGAAATGTTTGATTAGTTACATACCATGGTGCATCCACTATTGATCTTAGAACCTTAGACTGAAATCTTTGGATGATATTCAGTGATGTTAACTTTGCACAGCCCCAGAGGTGTAGTCCGTAGTACCAAATAGGTTTGAGAATTGCTTTGTTCAGGAGAATTTTGTTTTGGATGTTGAGTTTTGATCTGCGTCCAAGGAGCCAATACATTTGCCGAAATTTTAAGTCTAGTTGTCTTCTTTTAGTCTGTATATGTTTTTTCCAAGTAAGACGTTGGTCAAGGTGGAGGCCAAGGTATTTAGCGTCTGTTACTGTTGGTATTCGTACATTCTCCATTCTTACAGGTGGGCATGTGTTGTGGCGGTTTGTAAAAAGAGCATATGAATAATAACTTTGAATTTGTCGTTAGCATTAGGTACTATTCAATCTAATATACGTAACTTTATTAATCTAACATCAAAACTTTTGCAATTAGTCCGTTCTTTAACGGTAAAATATTGCAAAACCTCTAAATTTTAAAGAACCGCTTGGATTGACATGAAATTTGGCATACACATAGCTAACAAGTCAAAGAAAAAAAGTGATATTGTGCCGATATGTGCTTTTGCCCTGGGGGTGGTTTTCACCCCCTCTTGGGGGTGAAAAATATTCGTCCAAAGAAAGGCAGGAAATGGACAAACTGGCTAATTTTAAGTAACTTTTGTTCTATAGAGTTTTTTTACTAAGTCAATACTTTTCGAGTTATTTGGCAGTGAATATGTTCATTTTTTCAACAGAATAACTACGCTTTAAGACGGTTTTTCGCAAATAACTCAAATAGTAAGTATTTTGTCGAAAAAACATTCTCAGCAAAAATATAGCCTGTAAAAAATTTAAAAAAATGGTGTATATATCACGTCTCTACACCTAGTAGAAGCAGAGTTATAGCTAATGAAATATAGGTTCATATTCGTCAAATTCCAAATGGAATACTTTAACGTGAAATAACCAAAAATGAAGCATATTTTGCGGAAAACTCATTACAACTTATTTAAAATGTTTAAAAAAAGCTTCATTTTTGTTTTATAAAAAAAATTTCTAGCATCAAAATTAAACAAGTTACGCTCAAAATAAAGTTAGTCCCTTTTGGTTTTGGTAAAAAAATCGAGAAAATCACCCCCTAATTAGTATCTTAAATGAACTTGATCGTTACGACCTCACAAGTTTCTTGACTCATGTATATATTGTTTATACGGTTTGTAAGTTTCATCGGTTCAAAGTCCTTATTATTGAAAGGGCTGTAGTTAAAAGGGGTTGAATGAGTCACTGATCACGAATGTATGCAAATTTAGAAACACCAAATCTTAATCAATTTTTGTCTAACAGAAAAACAAAAAAGTACATGATATTTAGAAACGCAAATCTGACTTTTTTTGTTTTTCGAGATTTTTGGTATCTCTAACAATTTTTAAGTTATTTTGAAAAAAAGCATATTTTTCAAAATTTAAATTTTTAAAAATTTTATTTTGTAACCAAATTTTTTCAAAAATAAGCACTTTGAATTGATGAAACTTACAGATCATATAAACACAACACAAGTAAAATAATTTGTGGAGCGGTAACGATTAATTTAATTTAAGTTGCTAATTAGGGGGTGGTCTTCCCGATTTTTTTTTTGCAAAAACAAAAGGGACCAATTTTATTTTGAGCGTAACTTGCTTAAATTTAATGCTAGAAACTTTTTGTAAAAACGTAAATAAAGCTTTTTTTTAACACTTTAAAAAAGTTATAATAGATTTTCCCCAAAAAGTGCTTAATTTTTTGGATATTTCACGTCGAAATATTCTATTTGAAATTTGGTGAATATGAATCTATTTTTCATTGGCTATAACTCTGGTTCTACGAGATGCAGAGACCTAACGCGTACACCCTTTTTTTACTTTTTTATAGGCTATATTTTTGCTAAGAACGTTTTTTTCGACAAAATACTTACTTTTTGAGTTATTTGCGAAAAACCGTCTAAAAAGGTGGTCATTTTGTTGAAAAATGAACATATTCACTTGCAAATAACTCAAAAAGTGTTGACTTGGCGAAGAAGCTTTATAGAACAAAAGTTACTTAAAATTAGTCAGTTTACCCATTCCCGGACGTATTTTGGACATATATTTTTTTATCCCCAAGAGAGGGTGAAAGTCACCCCCAGGGCAAAAGCACACATCGGCACAATATCACTTTTTTTCTTTGACATGTAAGCTATACGTATGCCAAATTTCATTTCAATCCAAGCGGTTTTTTAAAATTTAGAGCAAAAACCGTGAAAGAATGGACTAATCTGAAACGGCAGAGTCAAAGGTCGCCGCCCTTCAAGTTTTTGGAAAAACTAGTGATAATCTTCGAGAACTGAGAAATTCGTTTTCCGAAACTTTAGCAAAAGTAGCAGGAATAGCAGAATAGTTGGGTATTATACCGGAATTTAAAAATAAACGGATAAAACGTATAAAAAATTTTACGATGGGCTCAGCTGCGACAAAAAATAACTTGTAACAAAAAAGTTTTGAAGTTAATGTTTTCAATGTCAATGTAGATGTAATATTACAACAAATTACTAATAATAGGTTTGTCCGATTAAAATAGATGTATAATAGGTTTTTATGTCTATTCCCAAAAATTTATGAACCCTAACTACTGATGAAGACTTATTAAAGAAAGGCCAAATATTGTCATTTACACATATTTTAGTAATTATATTATTAGTTGTCGTTATGTTTATAATAGGGGGCCCACAAAAATTGTCGCGGGGAGGCCCCCCAATCTTCAGCTACGCCACTGAATAGGAAACACCAGATTAAGGAAGAAGAAGACTTTCGTCAGGTTCAAGAGAAAAGCGGAGAAGATGGTGCTCCTAATCAATGAGAGTAAAATGAAATACATATTATGTATAGTATATGAGCCGCAATAACCAAAGCAGATACAGGATCGGTCAAAACATCACCATCGTTGGTGATGTTTTGAAGACAATAACTGAAGATAATAAGGGATCACACGAAATGAACACTAAGATATAAGCCGGCAACAGATATCTTCTAACTAACATGACCCACATAGATAAAACTACCCAGATAGCACAAGTACATTTTATGGACATCCAATGGACGTACATCTGTGTACATTGGAACGTCCAATGGACGTCCCGCTAAGGTACAATGGACATCCGATGGACGTCTAACGAACGTCCAGAGTTCACAAAACTGAACACGTACAGTGTACGTTGTTGGAGCTTTCAGTATATGCCTTACGTACATTCAATGTACCTCTTATTGACATTTTTAGCCCACTTTTCACAAAGCAATCTAGTATCTATTATTTTGTGAATACATAGCAGAAAGCCTTTAGAGGAAATAGTTCCTTTAATACTAAAACTTATACATTAAAATATTACACAAATGACGTTTTTTTTATTTTTCTTTACTATAACAACTTTATTAGAATATATAGGTACTTTATTATAGGCACTTCATTAATGCACGACTGAACTTGCACGATAAACAGCAAACACAAGGGTATTATCACGGGATGTATTATATTGTATGTAATAACTTAATAAAAACGAAATTAAGTTGATGGCGGCGTATGCAGCAGCATCCACATAGAAAAATTGTTTAGTTTAGCAGCTTGAAGAATGAAGATGAAGTCATGAAGATGAAATACGCCGCGCCGGGCCAGTTGCTAACCAGCGTTGCCAAAGTTGGCAAAATTGTACCAATTTGATACAATTAACAACCAACCTTTTGATACTAAAGTATCTTAAAGTAAAAACCTCAAATTTTGTGATATCAGAAATTTGCTTCAAATAACATTAAACGACGTTCTTTTAAGTTGTTATACAAAATGTGTTGGTTTAGTACATTTTGTGTCACTATGTCAGTCATTCCAGTGCATTTACAAACATTTCTCTGGAAACACTGTTGGTAACTAAAAAGACATTCGATGGCGCGGACAAATATTGCAAGGCGGGAAATTTAACAGTTACAAATGCACATTTAAGATTTAAATTTGTAGTGTCTAATTCTTGAAAGGTCTATATTTACCGATGTAGCTCTGTTATACTGAAAAAGTTTACGATCATTGTATCATCTTCTAATATTATTATGTAGGTTTATTTAAAATAATTTTAGTGGTTCAGTGTGTTTTAATTCGATGATAAAAAAATATGTGACTGTATTTATTGGAAGCTTTTTATATTCTACTAATACTATTTCTTTGATTAAAACAAGAAGCTAATAATTACTCATAATAATCGCGTTTTGTGTAAAATCTCCATGGACCAAAAAATGGATGTCCAATGTACGTTGAAATAAAACGTACAATGGACGTCGCGTAATAGACCAGTTTTTGTCCATGGACGTTTCAACTTTAAATGTACGGTACATGGACGTCCATCGGACGTTGTGTGCTATATGGGTATATAAAACAATCATTGGCCTGTACTGACGTACGGCAGCGAAACGTGGACCATAACATAGGTCAATGAAGAGAAACTACTTGCTTGGGAAAGAAAAATCCTAAAGAAGATCTTTTGGCCTGTACTTGATGAAGCAGCAGGACAATAAATATATGATATGAACTAACAACGAGCTCGAGGAACTATACCCAGACGCCAACATAATACAATAAATAAAGTCCAGAAGACTACAATAATTGGCAGAACACCTCAGAGGGCATTCTGAAAAAATAACAGCAAGGCTGGTTTGATGAAAAGAAGCCCAAAGTGGCGAGATAATAATATACTCGTAGCAGGACAC
Organism: Diabrotica virgifera virgifera; assembly: GCF_917563875.1. Classification (NCBI taxonomy): domain Eukaryota; kingdom Metazoa; phylum Arthropoda; class Insecta; order Coleoptera; family Chrysomelidae; genus Diabrotica; species Diabrotica virgifera. The sequence goes on from NC_065451.1 coordinate 53,277,428, forward strand.
CTGCTATTCAGTCAGGCCATGTAGTTGAAGTTTGCACATTGTTAAAATGGCGTGGACCCTATACTACATGCTATGGCATGCTGGACGAGCCATACAGTCTGTAGTCAACACCCCGAAGTATGAGCGGGAATACAAGGCGTATCAATACTCATACGCTTATGAAACGCACCTGGCGGATCATAAGGGCCTTCACATTTTGCTCTTTTTCAACTTGTCTTGAGTGAAATGTCTTTAATCTTTCCTATCAGCCTCTCTTGGCTAACTCTTGTTTCTTCCGACCCCGAATGGCGATTAGGTTTCCGAAGGCAGACGGGTCGCTATATTTCTTTCTACTACATATTCTTCACCGAAAGATTGCCGGTGTAAGCAATCCCCCACTTAATGACCAACGGCTTCGGGCGGATGAGTTGGTAAGTGGTAGGGCACCCTTTTGTCCTGAGGTTGTGAAATCGGCCCCGAAGGCGGATGAACCAAATATTTTGGTCAACGGTATAAGGATGGGGAAGCACAAGTAGGGCAAACACCCCATTAATGATCCAGAGCGATACGCCCTAGTGAATCAATCATGGTAATGCTCAACACTAAAATAAATTCCGGAGTAAGTCCTCCGATCGGTTCTCCGGGGAGGACAGTTTTCAGTTCACCACAAGATAATAAATTGAAGTGTAGAAAGAATATCAAGATTTGTACATGGAATGTCAAAACCTTATATAAAGCAGGGAAAATCCACAATGCAATACAGGAGATGAAGAGAATGCATATTGAAATCATGGGAATAGCAGGAATGAGATGAATAGCAGAAATGAGATGGCCAGATTCTGGGGAAATACAAGTGGAAAATTACTAGGTATACTACTCGGGAAAAAGTGATGGATCACATGAATATGGAGTCGGATTTATCGTATCACTTTAAGTTGCCAAATGCGTTACTAACTTTAGGCCAATATCAGAGAGAGTGATGTTACTACAAGTACAAGCCAACCCCGTCAATATAAATATTATCCAAGTTTATGCTCCCACTGCAGGCAAAGAAGAGGAAGAAGCTATTGAGTTTTATGAGAATATCAACAGAATTATACAGAAAATTCCACGACAGGACGTTCTTATTATTATGGGAGACTTTATTGCCAAGATTGGAGCTGGAGATAAGACGCAGTACATCGGCGCACATGGACTTGGAGTCAGAAACGACAGAGGAGACCTCCAGAAAAATTCGCAGAAGACTCAGAACTCGTTGTCACTAACACATTTTTCCAATTACCACCTCGAAAGCTGTACACATGGAAATCCCCTCAAGACAAACCCGGGAGAATTATTAGAAATCAAATAGATTAAATTTTAGTAAACAAAAGATTCCGAAACAGCTTTATATCTGTCAAGACTTATCCTGGAGCAGACTTAGAGACGGACCACGTTCCACTGGTGGGAGTATTTCGCGTCAAACTCAAAATAGTGCAAAAAAAGAAATCACAATCATACGACCTACGTATGCTAAAAGACCCTGACACGAAAATAAGGGTCCAAGCCACGTTAAACGAGCAAGTGACTGCAATTAAAGACGCATCGAACGAAGAACAAATGATCAAACAGATGACCGAAATAGTTCAAAATTTAAAGGATAGACACTTAAAGCAGATAAATTAACCAAGAAGAAATCATGGATGACAGATGAGATCCTGAAACTAATTGACGAAAGAAGAAATGCCAAAAATGACCCCGACACATACAAAACAATTAATATATCAATAAGAAGGAAAATTAGAGAAGTGGAAGAAAAAGAAGCAATGGAGAGATGCCAAGAAATTGAGATTCTACAATATATGTACGATAGTCATAATGTACATAGGAAAGTTAAAGAACTCACAGGTGGACTAAGACGGAGACAGGGAGGAAATATAACTGATTCTGACGGAAACATCATCTTAGATAAACAGAGTAAAATTATAACGTGAAAATAATATCTAGAAAAACTGTTTGAAGACCAAAGAGGTAACACCTTTGAGCTAGAAGAAGAGGTAAATGATGGACCAAGAATATTACAGAAGGAAGTTTATTCTGCCATAACACAGCTTAAGGATGGCAAAGCAGCAAGTCCCGATAATATACAAGCAGAACTATTCAAACTGATGGACAACAAATCAATAGCAATAATCACAAAGATATTCAACAACATATACAACTCTGGACAAATACCAACAGAATGGCTGAAATCTGAGTTTATTGCACTTCCAAAAAAACCAGGAGCCAAAAAGTGCGAAGAATACCGTACGATAAGCCTGATGAGTCATCTCCTAAAATTGTTCCTAAAGGTAATCCATACGAGAATTTACAAGCTATGTGAAAGTCAAATTTCGCCCAACCAGTTCGGGTTCATAAATCCTGTTGGTACGAGAGAGGTTTTGTTTTCAATACAAGTCTTATTCCAGAGATGCAGAGACGTAAACTGCGACGTACACGCATGCCTGGTTGATTACGAGAAGGCGTTTGATCGAGTACAACACGCCAAGATGATGCAAATACTAAAAGAAGCAGGAATTAACAACCAAGATCTGAAAATAATTAGAAACCTTTACTGGAATCAGACTGCAAACCTCAGAGTTGACGGTGAACTCACCCAATATGTCAAAATCATGCGTGGAGTGAGGCAAGGCTGCATTTTGTCCCCCCTAATTTTCAATCTTTACTCTGAAAGAATATTTATCTAAGCTTTGCATGAAATTGAAAAAGGTATTCTACTAAACGGGTACCGGCTAAATAATATCAGGTATGCAGATGACACCATAGTATTTGCGGACAACCTAGAAAACCTACAAGTACTCATGGACAAAATCACGTATTACAGTCAGCAATATGGACTCAATACAAACGTAAAGAAAACAAAGCTTATAATCGTCAGCAAGAAAAAGATAACAGAAGGTCAACTCTATATCAACCAAACCCCTGTAGAAAGAGTGAGGCACTACAACTACCTCGGCACCATAATAAATGAAGAATGGACCAATAACCAAGAAAAATAAGAGCGCGCATCGGAAAAGCTAGATCAATCTTCAACCGTATGGGGGCGTTTTTCAAGAGCCACAACCTTTCTCTTGGTATAAAAGTAAGAATGCTGAGATGTTACGTCTTCCCTGTCCTTTTTTATGGTGTTGAATCATGGACCTTGAACGAGGATATGTGCCGAAAGTTGGAAGCATTTGAGATGTGGCTATATCGGAAAATTCTTAAAATCCCATGGACTGATAGGGTCACAAATGAGGAGGTTCTTAGAAGAATGGAGAAGAACCGAGAAATACTAACAACCATCAAATCTCGAAAGTTGGAATACTTTGGACACATTATGCGAAATGAATCCAGATATACCCTCCTACAAGCAATCCTGCAAGGAAAATTATTTGGAAAGCGAGGTCCAGGAAGAAGAAGAACATCCTGGTTAAAAAACCTCAGAACCTGGTTCAACACAACATCTGTGCAGCTTTTCCGCGTTGCTGCAGATAAAGTGAAGATTGCCATGATGATCGCCAACATTCGTCACGGGTAGGCACATCAAGAAGAAGAAGGACACTTGAAACTCATGAGTGTGAAGAACTGGATGGAGAATCCTTATTACGGAGAAGAGTTGAGGCATGTTGTCGAGTCAGCTAAAATCCACGAAGGGTTGTAACGGTCAGGCCCCGATCTAGGAACCGCGAGACCCTGGAGGGGCCCTTATGCAACAAACAAATGGGAAACAATAAGCTGTATTTATTTGAAAAGCTGATAAGAAATTTGTTAGAAATTAAGATTTTGTTTTATGGTTTATATTGATAATAATAATTATTTATAATTTTCAACGTTAATAATTATTCTTACATAAGATTCTAATAAATTCTTACATAAGATTCTAATAAATTCTTACATAAGATTCTGTATAAGAATTATTCTTACAACGTTTAAAGTAGGCCTACACATATTATTATATTTACGTTTAAAAAATCATCAGTGTTGTACGGTGGTGGTCACTTGTCTATTATGAGACTCTAAGTCTCAATGTCTCAATGGCGCAGACTCGCAGATGTATGTAATCAACGTCAGATTAGTCAGATAAGAGACCAGCTGCCATACAGACAACCAAGCCTACCCGACTGTCTGTAACGTGCTTGAGATAAACAACATCGTACCCCTACCCTACCTCTGCTCATTTATTTTAGCGTGCTGGTGTATATAATAGAGGAAGGAAGTGGTGCAGCCTAAAGACGTAAACGTATCTGAAGCCACGACAACAAAATCAAGTCATTATTTTATGTCAGCAAAACTCAGATCTGATATTCTGAACAACATTAACAAATCACAGTTTTATTCTTTAACCCGGCACCTGCCACGTGGGGTGCTACCAGCACCCCATAACACATTTTTATCAAATATTTGGTATTTCAAGTTTGGTAACCGAGCTGTGCGTCATAATAGCTTTCTATAATATTATATAGCATGTATGTGTTAGTGTTTGAAGAGGTTATTTAGTGTCATTCTGAACTTATAGCTCTAAAGTCGAATTGGGGTGTCATCATCTGGCACTTTAAGTTTAAATTTTTTTTTGTATTTTTGATAAACAGGTCAAATTTACGTTTTTTTATTGAAATAACTGATTTAAATTATTAATATAGACTCTATACTCACTAAATTTTAATTTTTTTAGATATTTTACTTGACTTCATTTATTATGGCTTGGTACTTGCTAATTTGCTTATAACACCTTTTTCATTTTATTGTTCAACTTTTATAACATATTAGTGGCTAATAAGTTAATAAAACGTGTTTATTTATATTCTTGTGTTACCTAACACATTATTTTGTTTTTTAAACAAGTAGATAACAGAAAATTTTTAAGGGGTGCTGTGAGCACCCCACGTGGCAGTTGGCGCCTTGCAAAGCCACGTGGCAGGTGCCGGGTTAATTGTCAATACTACACAAGATCTATCTAAAAAAGATCAAATAAGTTTTGTTGTGCGTTTTATCAATGATAATAATTATCCAAAATTATTATTAAAAATCAAAGAAGATTTTCTTGGATTTTTTTATGTTAATGATGCAGATGCCCAAAATATTTCTACTTTAATATAAATAAGTGCAGAAGCCAAGGATATGATGGTGCCTCTGTGATGTAGGGAGTATACTCAGGCGTGCAGACCAGACTTCGGAAAATTAAAGAACACGCTTTATACATTTACATACATACAGCTCATAATTTAAATTTAGTTATCAATGATACAGTTGGAAGCAGTAGCGTGCTGGAACTTTTCAAGCAGCCCGGTGATTTTATAGAAAAGCGGCCTCCCATCCTCTTTTACCTTCCATTATCAAGATTTTTACTCGTTATTTATAAAACAAAAATATAAATTATTTGTAAATCAAACATAAAACTTTGAATTGAATTATTTTTTTTAAACTTGCTATGTTTTTTTTATTTAATAATAAACAATCTTACAAATAATAAATATGATCACATGTATGACAATATTGTTTGTAGTAAGGCAGAAATCATAATTTCCTGAATAAATAAATATGAATTTTTTGTAATTAAGATGAAAATAAAATAAAATTTTGAGAATTTTTCAATTAAGTTTTCAGTTGAATTTTAGTAAATCAATTATACAAGAGAGTACCAATACAATACAGTACAAATGCTTTAATGTAACAATATTTAAATTTTGCAACGCGATAATCTGAACATTATTTTTTCGAGCAGTAGATTTTTGAGCAAATTCGTCGATTACTTCATCATTTTTAAGCTCATACAAAGCGTCTTTTTCTATAGCTATTAGCATAAATGTTTTCAAGTGATCTTATTATGTTACAGTACTTATTAACCCATTTTTTTATGTATTTCAATGTTCAAAAGCTTCTTTCACAAGATAGGTACTTGTGTCACTGAAAGAGTTAATAAATGCTTATATACTACATTTAAATTTGGATAAGCACAATGATATAAGTTGTGCTTATGCAAAACAGCATAGCAGCAAGTTATTCCATGGAATACCCCCTTATTAACTTCTTTATTTTTAGCACGTAAGCAAAACGCTCGAAAAGGTCAATTTTTAAAATAATCATAGTATATTATAGCATCAACGTTTCGAACTTTACGCGATACCTCTTCAGGTGACAGGCATAACTTTGATTTTTTTTAAATGGGAATAAAGTACTTCATGTAACACCTCATTTAAAAGCTCTTGAAATACTGATTACAAAAATTTATAATACTGTAATCCTATTTGACAGCGTAGGCGCAAAATTTTAATCGAATTCCTTTTAAACGCATTAATTTTTTTCGAATCCTGAGAAAACTAATAAATATTTTTGAAAAATATAAACGCAGAAAGAAAGACTACATTATTACGGAGGGCCGAAAGTTCATTAGAATACACAAAAAGTTTCTTTTGAATGATATACTTGAAACTAAAAATCAGACTAAATTTTCTCTTTTTTCACCCCTGTGACTTATTAAAATAAACATTATAGAAGTTCTCAGGGACTTTCGACCCTCGATAATACTGTAATATTTCATTCTGCGTTTAATTTTTTCAAAAAATACCTATTAGTTTTCTCAGGATTCGAAAAAAATTAATGCGTTTATAAAGAATTGGACCGATATTTTGCGCCCACGCTCTCAAATAGGATTAAAGTATTCTACATTTTTGTAATCAGTATCTCAAAAGCTTTTCAATAAGGTATCACGTGATGTACTTTCCCATTTAAAAAAATCAAAGTTATGCCTGTCACCTGAAGAGGGATTGCGTAAAGTTCGAAACATTGATGCTATAATATACTATGGTTATTTTAAAAGTCGACCTGTCCGAGCATTTTGCTTACTTACGGGCTAAAAATAAAGAAGTTAATAAGGGGGGCAACACTTATTCCACCGCACTGTAGAATCTTTACACTTGTTAGTACCACACGGAGGTGAGGCTTTCACACGGTATCAACAACTTTGTCATTTGTTACTTTATGTTCATTATCACTTTGATTAATAATAGCATCCTTCATATTTTCTGTAGACTGATACTGATCAACGAGTTCTTCTCTAATTGCAGTCGCAGATATGGAAAGATAAAATGTCTTAACTTTTCAGTGAATTGTTTAAATGCCGTTAAAGGTATACATACCATTTTTTATTGTCGATGTAGAGTGCCGGATGTAGATGACGATTTGTCTCGATCAAATCGTTTTTTGATACTTTTAAAAATTTGAATAAGTTTATCATTAAGTTTCTCATATTTGTGGAAAACTTTTCAGAAAATATCTGTATTCATTTACTTAAACTGCATTGAACAATTAAATAAGATTTAAATTTTTCTTGAAATGTTTTGTTAATATCATTCGATTAGAAATTAAAAAAAAATTTGTTACATCTAAAATTTTTTGTGAAAAAAACTTATTTGACCGGCCTCAAGGGGCCGCGGCCTCTCGGTAATTGCACCGTTTCATTTATATGGCCAGCACGCCACTGGTTGGAAGTGAAAGGGATGTAGCGATACTTCTCTCTTCTTCATATTATATATTTTATTTAGCCACAGTGTCAATAGATGGGACGTACTGCCTTCATCGACAGGAGGAACCGATGTGACTTTGAAGAAGTTAAATCCAACAAGATGGGCCTCAAGACATGCATGTATTTTGGCAATACTTGATTCACAAACAGGATACTTTTTTTCTTTCCCTGGACTAATAAATTTGCATTCGAGTTAAACTCGATTTATGACGAATTTAAATATAGACTATCTTTCGAATCAATGCTTCAATTAGTATATTACATAAATCAATAGTATATTACATAAATCAAATGGAACAGATATCACATTTTTAGTACTCAAATTTCAAAGTGTATTATAAACAAGTTAAGTATCATTTGAATACGTTGGTGCAATGTATTCAATCTATTTTTATAATTGTATGAAGGAAGTAAAAGAGAGAGGTAATCTCAAACATTGAGATATAGTGCAGTCATTGAAGTGTAAAATAGGTTTTTACCTTCGAAATTTTTTACTATCAACCGATTTACATGAGATTTGGGAATTAGGCTTATCTTACCCTTAACTTTAAAAGTGATATTAACCCGAACTCCGTTTTTTATTTTTAAGAAGTGAAAACAACCCCTTAATGTTAAAATTGACATTGAGCGATTTTATCGCCAGAAAACGTGTTGAATAATAAAGAGTGACATTGTGAAGTGTTTTCTAACACAATAACCTCATGCTAAACTCCTTTTCATCCCCTTGAAAACCGTACAACCCTAGCAAACAACCCCTAAATCGAAAAAACTTACAAAAAATAATGTAGTATGACATAATAAGATTTAAATATAGAGTAAATGATATTTACGTTCTCTATCTTAAGTATCCTGTTAACCCCTTTCAACCCTTGCAAACAACCCCTAAATCGAAAAAACTTACAAAAAATTAATGTAGTATTAGACTAAGAGCCGCTATAGGTGAAATTTCTTAAACATTTTAGGCACGACGGGACCCTATAACTTAAATAGTAGAACCTAAAAGAAAAGGTTTGAACACTGTGCCGTCACTTTTCAGTGGCACATGCGTCGACAGTGGCGCATCAAACTTTCCACTTATGGATGGGATACCTAAATTAAAAAATACCTTCCCTCACTACCAGGATTCAATTTTTTTCATTTATTTAAGTTCTATGTGATTTAAGTTCTATGTGACATAAGATTCATCGTAATTTTAACTTACCACCCCCTTCCCCCTACCCCCACAATCAAAAACCTTTTTTTTTCGATTTTATTCTTTTTTTTTTTTGGTGGGATGCAATCAATTTTAAAATTTCAAAAAATTCACACGCATAGTTAAGGCTTTTAAAAAACACGTTTATTTTTTATAGACCTGTAGGTTAGGTTTACATAACCTCAAAAAATTTTTAAAATTCTTTTTTTGGAAAAAAATACATAATATTTTTTTGGGGATAGCTACAGATCTAATTTTTTCTTAGTCTTGTGTATTTTATCAAACACTATATTTTTAAATTTTTTCAGATTTTTCTGTAACGCTGGTCACCTTCAAAAATACAAAAAACTGTTTTTAAGGGGGTTTTGGGGGGTTTGAACGCATTTCTCCCATTTTTAAATATTCTAAAGGACTCACTTACTTCAAGTTACATATATCCTATAAAATCGAAATTGATTTGATATATATTGTGAAGTCTATAAAATAGGGAAAATCCCCCAAAACCCCCCAAAAAGCAGTTTTTCGGATTCTTGAAGGTGGCGAGCATTACGGAAAAGTCTAAAAAAAATTAGAAATATAGTGTTTGATAAAACACACAAGATTAAGAAAAAATTAGACCTGCAGCTATTCCCCAAAGAAAGTTATACGCTTTTTTCAAAAAAAAATTTTTTTTTTTAATTTTTTGAGGTTATGTACACTCTACCTACGGGTCTGTAAAAAATAGATATGTTTTATAAAAGTCTCAACTATGCGTGTGAATTTTTTGAAATCTTAAAATTGATTGCATTCCAGCAAAAAAAAAATAAAAACGAAAAATGAAGTTTTTGATGGTGGGGGCAGGGGGAAGGGGGTGGTGGGTTAAAATTACGCTGAATCTTATGTGTTAATCACATAGAACTTAAAAAAATAAAAAAATTGAATTCTTTTATTAAGGGAGGGTACCTTTAAATTTATTTATCCCGTCCATAAGTGGAAAGTTTGATGCGCCACTGTCGACGCATGTGCCACTGAAAAGTGACGGCACAGTGTTCAAACCTTTTCTTTGAGGTTCTACTATTTAAATTATAGGGTCCCATCGTGCCTAAAATGATTAAGAAATTTCACCTATAGCCGCTCTTAGTCTATATGACATAATAAGATTTAAATATAGAGTAAAAATGATATTTACGTTCTCTATCTTAAGTATCCTGTTAACCCCTTTCAACCCTTAAAAACAACCCCTAAATAGAAAAAATTTACAAAAAATTAATTTGGTTTGACAAGAAGATTTAAATATAGAGTAAATAATATTTTACGTTCTCTATCTTAATTATTTAGTTGTTAACCCCTTTCAACCCTTAAAAATAACCCCTAGATTAAAAATTGTATAAAAAATTTCTTTTGGTAAACTAAAAAGGATTTAAATATCGTTCCACGTCCTCGAAAAAGCTATGCTGGAAAATCTTATGTTCAAAAAAGTTCTTTAACGCTTAAAACTACCCTTAAATTAAAATATTGAATATGTATGATTATACATTTAAAAATAATTCAAATATAGAGTAAGAACTCACCATTTATTGAATAAAATATAAACTTACAAGTTACGTGGAAGTGTACTAAACTGAACTTGTAAAAAACTATTTTCAATGTAATTAAAGGAGCTACAACTTTTTTTTATTATAAGATGTACTAAAAAAAACCTTTTATTTTGAAACGGTGAAGGGTCAAAATGCTCGAGAGTGACTGTGGTTGCGCTACCGCGCGCTCTTTAATCAATCATATCTTCGTCAATTTTTGTGTGATAGGAAAAACAAATAAACCAAAATTTTTATCAAAAAAAAAACCTATTTTTGTGTTATTACACTTTTATACATGTCTTTCATTATTTTTGAGATATTATGCAAAGAACGTGTTTTTTTTTTAAATTCGAAAATTTTTTTTCTTGAAATCGTGATTTTTCCAAAAAAATATGTGTTCCAAAGCAGCGAAACTGCTAGAATCCATCAAACTCTTTATACTATAGTTGATTCTAGACGGAATACGATTAATTTTAATTTGGGTGGAAATGGCACTTATGAAATCCATTGATTTAAAAAACCATTAGATGTTCCTCTTTTTTTCATTACAGCTCACTCATTTTATGTACAAAAAGCTTCCAGCAGTGCTCATTTTAAAGCTTATTTTAAGCACTATAAAATCCTTTTTCATTAGCATGCATAAAATTTATTCGCCCTCCGCTAGATGGCATTGAATACATCGATTAAATTTCACACAAAATAAAAACGGCTTCAATCATCAATATCTCGCTTAATATTGCACTTAGAACATTCTTTAAAAAACCAATTTGTCCATTTTTTACCTGCTACAATTTTTTTCAGTATAATATTATCGTCAGGATGAATATTTTTGGAGATATTTGCAAAAAACTGCCAATAACGTGAAAAGTATTGGGTTTTCGCCAAAACATTTTTTGCTTAAAATAAGGTCTTCTATCGTTATCTGAGGTTATTTTGAAAACAAAAAAAAATCCACCACAAAAAGGGGTGGCAACCACCCCCAGGGTGAAAATGGAGTTCGGGTCAATATCACTTTTGAAGTAAAGGGTAGAATAAGCCTAATTACAAAATTTCATGTAAACCGGTTCAATATGATTGAGAGTACGTCTGCTTTTACTTCATTCAAAATGAACCCTCAAATGCAACCCATTCAACATTTTTACAATTGTATTCTAGATCGTATTTATTCAGATTTTATAAAGATCAAAAATTGATAAAACAAAATTGACAGCGGTATCACGTTCATTACATAAAAAGATAAGAGAAATATTATCGTTATTATCATAAGAAACGCAAATGAGAAAAAAAAAATCGTAGAAATATTAGACTAGAATATTATGTACAGCGGTATTATGGACAGCGGTATCACGTTCATTACATAAAAAGGTAAGAGAAATATTATCGTTATTATCATAAGAAATGCAAATGAGAAAAAAAATCGTAGAAATATTAGACTAGAATACTACATTAGAACATTGATTAGGTACATGAACATTGGGGTAGTTGCTGCTCGATGAATAAAGGTATTTCCCCCAATAAAATTTATACATCTACATTTCATCAACGTCAAATAAGAATTATTATTCTATGAATTAACTCAAAATAAGTTATTTGTTCATGATAGGTCAAATAAATATTTATTCTTTGAATACATTGACATAAGTATCTGTAATAAACAAAATTGATCGTTTTAACTTAAAATTATCAAAATTGTATTAAAATTAAACATTGTATTGGATTAGAAGATATGAATTTTGTGTACATATTATACAGGGTGTAACAAAAATACAGGTCATAAATTAAATCACATATTCTTGGACCAAAAATAGTTCGGTTCAACCTAACTTACCTTAGTACAAATGTGCATATACAAAAATTATAGCTCCTTGAAATTACAAAATAAAAATCGATTTTTTCCAATATATTGAAAAATATTAGAGATTTTTTATTGAAAATAGACATGTGGGATTCTTATGGTGGCAACATCTTAAAAAAAATAAAAGTGAAATTTTTGCACCCCATAAAACTTTTAAGGGGGTTTTGTTCCCTTAAACCCCCAAATATGTGTGTACGTTCCAATTTAATTATTATTGTGGTAAATACCATTAGTTAAACAAAATGTTTTTAAAACATCTTTGCCTCTTTGTTATTTTTTGATAAGCCTGTTTTTATCGAGATATTTTGAACATTTCCAAAATCCAACACAAATTTTTACATGGTAAGTAAGATTATAGAGACCTGGTAATAATAAATATGATAATTAATTATTGTAAATTTACATTTTTTAGGTATAATTTGAAACATATTAGTATTTCGATAAAAAACCGTATATTAAAAAAATACTAAGATGTAAAAAAGGCTTAAAAACATTGTATTGAACTAATGGTAGCACAATAATAATTTAATCGGAACGTACACAAACATTTGGGGCGTTTAAGGGAACAAAACCCCCATAAAATTTTTATGTAAACATATTAAAAAAGAAGCCGCATCTCGATAAAAACTGATTTATCGAAAAACTACTAAGAGGCAAAAAAGTTTTAAAAACATTGTGTTTAACAATTGCACCGTAGTTATAATTAAATTAGAACGTACACAAAAGTTTGGGAGGTTTAAGGGAACAAAACCTCCATAAAATTTTAATGCGGTGTACAAATTTCACTGTTAATAGGTTTGTTCTAGCATCAGTTTCAAACGGTTTGAAACCATCAGCGAATAGTCGACTAGCGCGAGTAGAGGGGATAGCACTGGTGTCTGTATTATACATATACGTTCTCTCACTGACCAACTGTTTGCTGACGGTTTCTGACTAGTTTGACTGTTTGCTAGAACAAACCTATTATTTTTCTAAGATGTCCCTACTATAAGAATACCACATATCCATCTTCAATAAAAAAATCTCTAATAATTTTCGATATATTGGAAAAAATCGATTTTAAATTTGTAGCTTCAAAGGGCTGTAACTTTTTTATGTCCACATTTATGTACTAAGGTAAGTTAGGTTCAATCGAACTATTTTTGGTCCCAGAATATGTAATTTAATTTATGACCTGCATTTTTGCTACACCCCGTATAGATAATTTAGATTATTCTTATATTATTATAACACTTGATCGATGACCAATTGCATTCTCTAAGCAACAACAAAAGAGCAATAAAAATTAAAGAAAGTTATTATTTTGATTCGTATAAAACTATACAAGAGAGACAGCTAGGTCGAAACCCGTACCATAAGAAACTCCAAAATACTGACGGGATATGGGTAGATACATAATCGCCAAATTATTATTACATCTAATTATTTTTAAAATTACTAGCAGTGGAACAAAATCATTATCAATAGAGTTTTTATCACTAATAAGACGTCAAGGTCCGATGGGTCGAATAGCCTTTGGCTTCTCGCAATGCTAATTATAAAGTGATTAAGGTGTCCAATAAAATATATATGTGATCGGTTTATTGGGAAGAAATAAAAGGAAGACCTTTAAGGAAATTAAAGGAAATTAGGAAGAAATTTAAATTTAAGTTCACAACTGAATTTATATTAAAGAGCCAATTTATGTAATTCTCAATATAAATTGTAATAGTGTTCTTGTATATCAAGAACCAACAAAAAATTCCCGAAAAACCACGAAAAGAAAAACAAGGGAAAACTACCAGGTAGAGCAGCTCCAAAATATAGAGCTAGCAAAAAGAACGGAGAAAGATAAGAAAAAAAGATTGGGAAGAATCACGACGGAGAACTTAGAGAAGAAAAGGAAACTAATACAAACATCCATTGGAAAAGCAGAAAATAAACAAAGAACACTGGTTTATAAATATTAAATGCAATATAGAAAAAAAGTAAAGAGCATTATAAAACTAAAAGGAGATAAGCTAAACGATTGTACGGACAAAGGAAGATAGACCTAATCGGAAAACCACTAAAAATAATGGAAAACAACTGTTAAAAAAATAGAGTTGTTATCAGGAAGTAAAAAAGACACGAACGACACAAAAAAAAACACAATATTATGCAGAAATAATAAAGATGGTTCATAGTATGTGTCATTAGGATAAAAGACAAAAAACTAGACAAATGGGCAAAGTTTTTTGACTAATTATTAAACGATAAAAACTAAAAAGAAGCAGAAATATAACAACGAACACCAGAAATAGAACAACAACAAACACAAGAACTGAAAGAGAATAAGCTAATACAAGTAATAATAGATCCAAACATTAATAACAATATGGGAGAAAACTGAGTGGCAGCAGAAAAAAAAGTTGGATGAAGTATCGGGAGTAAAAGATAGCTAGACTAATTATTGTAAAATGATTCAATAAAATTGTGTTTTGACTAGGAAAGTTTTGGGGTAGTTCTGATTTCTTTCATTATATATGGATTTTGGACTGCTGAATCCGAATATGAGGTTTGCGGACAAAATTTCGTGACGGAACATTGAAAAAATCGCGAAAAAAGCAAAAAATTTCTGCTTTTTCTCGCTTTTTTGCTTAAATCTCGAAAACTATTAACTTTTAGTAAATGACCTGTTAACATAAATTAAAGTACTTAAAATTCTCTACAAACATCACTATTTACTTTTTTTTTTCAGACGAACCGTTCGGTCTAAAGTGCAAGTTGAAAATTGCGAATTTTGAATGGTCTCTGCAAAACCCACTTTATTTTTTATCAGAATGCTGTCATTTGATAAATTTCTCCTAGATTCTTATAAATACATAATAATAAATTTCTACTACTTATCAATAAATAAGAATTATTTCCAATATTTCTTCTTTTTTTAATGACAGAGTAAGATTAGTTAAGCTGTTAATAGCGTGAGGCCGTAAAAATTACAATGATGTAAAAATGATTAACGCTTACTTGAAGAAAGTTGAGGAGGATAGGGAGCAAGTTCAAAGACGTTCTACTGCACCACCTTTTAATTTCAAAACTCAATGTTTTATGTGTGGACTCGTCATAACACTTGAGTTTATAGAACAACAAAGTAAAAAGACAACCAACCGCAATATGGTGTATTAGGTTCGAGTTTTAAAATTTAAAGAAACTGTTATAAAACGAGCAAAAGAACGTGATGATCAGTATGGCAAAGCCATAATCAAACGCCTTTTGCTTGTCACAGACTTAGTAGCCTCTGATTGCCGGTATCATAGTTTATGCATGAGAAAACTGTACAATCGCCCAATCACTCAAAAAAAGATTAAAAAATCGGGTCCATTTGCCGATAATATTGAAAGAGCAATGCAAGATGTTTACAATTATTTAGAGAATAGGGATGGGGAGTGCCAATTTTTGCTCGATGAGTTGATCGACCAAATCAAGGGTAAATATCGTCCTGACAAAAAGACAGCCAAAGCTCATCTACTCAAAAAATACGGAAGCGATATAATTATTACCATGTCCCGAAACAAGAAGTCGGTCGTTTGTTTCAAATGCACATGCTACAAAATCTTGAACGAAGCTTGGTACCAACAAGCGTTAAAAAATGAAAAAGATGAAAGACTACGGATTGTTCAGACGGCTGTTGCCATTATTTTTGAGGATGTCCGGAGCCAGGTTTATGAACACAGGAATACCCCCACCGGATAAGTTTTTAGAAGGAAATGAAGAACTAATTCCTGAAACACTAGGTACATTTATGGAAAAAGTTGTACTTCATAAAAAATATGGGCAGTATGAAAACTGGAAGAAGAAAAAGCAACGCGCTTGCTCATAGTCTTGTAGCGGCGGTAAGGCCCAGATCATTCGTCTCACCAGTCCTTGTAGGGTTGGCCGTGTTGATCTAAAAAAAGTACGGATCAAGAAAATGGGTTGATGTAGTTTCCTCTTTGGGGTTTTTTTCATCCTATAAAGAAGCTATTTGTCTGAAAAAATCAGAAATCGCAGGCGATCCGCAGAAAATTTACCAGCCGTGCTTTACACAGCAGGTGTACGATAACGCTGATTTTAAAGTACATACAATCGACGGATACAACACTTTTCACGTCATGGGTGGCATTTTTTGTATTGCACCAAAACATGCAGTAGCACCTAACCAATCCATTCCTCGGTTAAAAACGAAACTCACGCCTGAGATTTATGCAAGTCAGGGAGCTCTTCAACTAATTCATTTTGAAAGGACAAAACATCAAGGTTTATCAGAAATCAAGATAATAGATCCGAAGGGAATATTCACACCAACTGAAACTGTGACTCTATCTGTGCCTGATCTTCTGTGGCACTATGGGAAAAGTAGAGATATTCCCGGTCTCTTAGGATGGAATGGATTCATGGAAGCTGTCACAAGAAACATGCCATATGAACTAACATTTATTGTTTACCAGCTATTTATCAACACTCCTCCAAGTGATTATGATACAATATTTACAGAATTGTTGAACGGAGTAGAGAAAACTAAATCCTTGAAGCAAGTTACATGTCTGGTGACATTTGACCAACCCCTTTACCTCAAGGCAAGAGACATCCTTGCTAGTCGTCCCGATGATCCTGATCTGTCAAATGTTGTTATAAGGCTCGGTGGATTTCACTATTGATGTCCTTCATGGGGGCAATTGGTTACATTATGCAGGGTGGTGGATTGGTTGAACTTTTCAATACTATATATGCGGCAAAATCAACCGAAAAAATTATGTCTGGTCACGCTTACACAAGGGCAGTACGAGCTCATATGTTGGCTCACAGAACTCTGGCCAAAATAGTGATTAAGTCAATGGCCCTATCATCAAAAATGGTGGATCAAGGAGATCCACCAGGTTAGATGTGGTTAGAGGTGATCTTGTTCAACTTAGACAGAACAATGATTCTTTCTAATGATGTAAAAAATATTGTAAAATATGTGCCAGAAGAATTTAAATCCAAGCTTCAACTGTTGGCAGAACGTGGCCCCCTGTCTGGCCTGTTGTGATACTGAATTTGTACAATTTCGACTTTTTCTTTAATTACTTGTGCAGAAAACTAGCAGAAATGGATCAAATGACAGCATTCTAATAAAAAATAAAGTTTTGGAACGTAAAAAGGGGGTTTTACAGAGACCGTTGAAAATTAGCACTTTTCAACTTGCACTTTAGACCTAACGGTTCATCTGAAAAAAAAAGTAAATAATGATATTTGTAGAGAATTTTATGTACTTTAGTTTTTGTTAACACACTATTTACTAAAAGTTAATAGTTTCCGAGATTTAAGCAAAAAAGCAGGAATTTTTCGTTTTTTCGTGATTTTTTCAATGTTCCGTCACGAAATTTTGTCCGCAAACCTCAGATTCGGATTCAGCAGCCCAAAATCCATATGAAAGAAATCAGAACTACCCCAAAACTTTCCCACTAGGGGCTCGTAGAGTACAAATTCACTGACTCAAAATTATAGAAAAATAAAAAAAAAAAAAGGTTGAGAAATGGATCACATCACCCATCTGCCCAATTTGCAAGAAAGCGATAAACAATATACGGAAAATTACATAGGAATCGCACTATTAAAAGTATATAGTATATACAGCGTTAGAATAATTATAAGAAGTAGAATAAAAACCTACGAAAAGAAATAATCGAAAAATAACACGCTGGTTTCAGAGAGGAAAGAAAAACAACAGACTAAATTTTTATGTTAAAATTATTTCAAACAACAGTTATAAACATAATCTGCTCTTTATAATGCTTTTTGTATGTTTACGTAAAAAGCATTGATTTTTATGTAAACTGTCTTTTTATTATGTTTATTGATTAAAACTGACCTATGGTTCCATCTACGAAAACGACTATACGAAGCAATGGTATCACTACGACAACCAGAGAAACTGATACGATTAGTTAAAATATATATTCAACAAAGTCATAAGACACAGCAGAAAATTTTTTAAATTAGTTTTACGTCTATAGAGGACTAAAACAGGGAGACCATCTGTCACCAAATATATTCACTAGTACTAAAATTGTACTAGAATAATAGTACTAGAACTAGTACTAAATTAAATTATTAGAGGAGCCAAGATCCAGACAAGCGACACGATTTTGAACAAAATACAACAGTTCATTGGTTTCACAGATCACTTCGTGTTTCTGACATGTTCAAGACTAGAACCCCGAATAATGTTCAAAAAATTTAAAGAAGTTAAAAAATAGGGCCCGACATAAATCAGGAAAACAATCAAGTATTTATATGGAAATGATAGGGAAAAATTGAGAAGAAAATAAATGGGTCAGGAATTACGTAAATTAGATGTCGAAAATGTTAGAAGATTTGAGAAAGAAGACACCTGAGAACACAATACACCATCATACGAAATGGGACAGGAAAACACTAGAGAGTAATAAAGAAATCAAAACTAAACAAGGAAACATAATTAAAGCAGAACATGAAACAATACTAATACCAAAGCAAAGCAAGAACACATAAATAAGCTACAGTCATTTGAAATGTGGTGTTACAGAAGGATGCTTAGAATAGCATGGACACAGAGGAAAACGAACACGGAAGTACTGCGAGAAATGGGAAAAGAATGCGAAATAATAAACACAATAAAAATAAGAAAGTTACATTATTTGGGACACGTAATGAGGGGACCGCGATATGAAATGCTAAGACTGATAGTACATAGAAATTTAAGAGGCAGAAGGAGTATAGGAAGAAGGAGAGTGTCATGGTTAAAGAATTTAAGGGACTGGTTTAGATGCAGTTCTATAGAACTCTTTAGAGCAGCGGTGAATAGAGTAAAGATAGTGATGATGATATCCAACCTCCGATTAGGAGACGGCACTTGAAGAAGAAGATGAAACAATACAAAGATAGAAAGATGACTGGGGTAAAAATTAAACTGCTAAGTGCCACATCCAAAATAATATCCAAGATCATATTGAATAGACTGAAGCCACAGCTAGACAAGAAATTAAGAAGCAACCAAGTAGACTTTCTATCTTGGAACAATCTAGTGATTGGCACAAAATATAAGTTAAAGACAATTTATGTTTCTTTTAAATATGAATACAATGTTCATTGACTTTGAAATGGCCTTCGGTAATATTCTTCTTCTTGCAGTACCGTCTCCTATCGGAGGTTGGCTATCATTACAGCAATCTTAACTTTGTTGGCTGCAGCTTTGAACAACTGTATTGAACTGCACCTATACCACTCCCTTAAATTTCGCAACCAGAAAATCCTCCTACGTCCCACTTTTCTCTTTCCCGAGATTTTTCCTTGGATTATGAGTCTTACCAGAGAGTACTTTTCTCCTCTCATTATGTGGCCTAGATATTCCAGTTTTTTCGTTTGTATGGTTTTTATGACTTCGCAATCCTTCCCCATCTTCAGCAAAATATCTTGATTTGTTACTCTTTCTGTCCATGGTATTTTCCACATTCTCCTGTAACACCACATCTCGAATGCCTCAATGCTTTTGATGTTTATCTTTTTCAGTGTCCAAGCTTCCATGCCGTACAGCAGAACGGAGAAAACATAGCATCTTAACATTCTCGTTCTTAAGTTTATATTTATGTCTCGGCTGCATAGGAACTTTTTCATTTTGACAAACGATTGTCTCGCTATCTCAATTCGCCTCTTGATTTCTCTTGTTTGGTCATTAGTTTCAGTGAAGCAAACCCCTAAATATTTGTAGGACGTAACTCTTACAACTGGCTGATTATTTATGGTTAAATTCACATTGGTGTCCAGCTTCTTTGTTACAATCATGAATTTAGTCTTTTTGATGTTCAGTTTTAGACTTTACTTATTGGTATGAGTGTTTATGTTTTCCATCAAATACTTTAAATTTGCTAAATTATCTGTTATTATTAGCGTGTCATCAGCGTATCGTATATTGTTAATTAACTCTCCGTTAATGTTCATACCAATGTTTTACTCTAGGAGCGCTTCCTGACATATTGTTTCGCTATATATATATTGAATAATAGTGGAGAAAGCACACAACCCTGACGCACACCTCGACGAATCTCAATTTCTTCGGTTAACTCATTAGCAACCTTGATTTTTGCTGTTTGTCCCCAGTACAACCTGGATATGATGTTAATATCGCGACTGTCGATGTTTTTGCTTCTTAGGGTTTCATACAGCTTTTGGTGTCTGACTTTACCGAAGGCCTTCTCAAAATCTATGAAACCTACGTAGAGGTTTTGATTTACATCCAAACATCTTTGCATTAACACACTCAGACCAAACAAAGCTTCCCGTGTTCCCAGTCCACTTCTGAATTCAAACTGTGTGGCGCTTATCTCCTCTTCTAATTTATTAAATATTATTTTGTAAATTATTTTTAAAAATACTTTTAGTGTGTGGCTCCTCAATGCTATTGTTTTGTGGTCTGAACACTCTCTGGCGTTATTCGTCTTCGGAATTGTGACAAAAGTAGAGGAGAGCCATTTCTTTGGTATGATGCCTGTTCCATAAATTGTGTTAAAGAGGTTCACCATTCTTTCAAGTGTGTCGTCGTCTATAAGTTTTAACAATTCTACAGGAATTTCATCTGGTCCTGCAGCTTTACCCCCTTTTGTGTTCCTTATAGCATATTCTATCTCGCTTTTTAGGATTTCAGGCCCTGTTGTGTCGTCTGTAGGTTCTGCCACTGCTATTTCTGGTCTTTCGTCTGCAAAAAGTTCTTCAATGTATTCTGTCAATCTTGCTAGTTTTTTATTTAAACCTGCAATTATTTTACCTTTTTTGTCCTTTACGATGAATGCTTGTTTCACTTATTATGTTTATTATCAGAATTATTACATCGATAATATTAACAGAGACCAAATGCGGAAGATCAGGTTGTTCTTTAAACTGATCAGAAAATTCTATAACGGATATAGAGCCAGACTGGAATATGCTGGAGAAATGGTAGAAGATATTGCTATGCGAATCAGGGTTAAACAAGAATGCATACTGTCCCCAACATTATTTCTAATCATAATAGATTGGATTGTGAAGAAAGTAAGCGATAAAAAAAGTTAAAATACGCATAACCAGTTGGAAGACTTGGAGTTCGCAGGTGACATTTATTCCATAACCGAACACAGCGACCATATACAGAAGAAGATTGACAAGCTTGCCAAATTTTCAACGCAATGGGCCTGAAGAAAAAACATAAAAAACGAAACTCTTAAACACCAACAGGAAAGGAACTAAACTTAAAATAAATGGAATACAAATAGAGGAAATGAATAACTTTACAAATCTTATATCAATCATGGAAAAAGACGGTAGTAGATCACATGTAGAAATATAAATAGTAAAGGCACAACATGCATAAAATTTCTTAAAGAAAATCTGGAATACAAACGATATAATATTAGAATTAACCAAATAAAAATATTTTAGAAAATGAATAACCATTTTCAATTTCGTTGCAAAACGAAAATACAGCCGAACCATATTCCAGTCCAATCAGAGAGCGCTGCAAGCACCTCTACCGGTTTCGAAACTTATTAGTCTCTCATCAGGAGGCACATATGCTGCTCTCCCTGATCCAACCAAAACAAACCCCAGCGTGCAGTCCCGAATTGCAACGAACGAAATGGCATAGATGCCCTAGCGGCAACTGCTAGCAAAAGACTAAGTTTTCACTCTAATGGCATATAGCATATCCCACCAGAATGAAAACAATGGGAACCTTCTCTGGTTACACCTCCGAGGCTTCTACAATTTGCAAGCCATACGGATGCTGAGGCTAAGGAAGATGAGGGAATTCTACAATTTACAATTCACGTCCCATCTGCTCAGCGCGGTAAAGTTCCAACGAGACTGGTTCCCTTCATACTCCACACAGAGTAAATGCAAATAAAAAATGAATAACCATTTTCAATTTCGTTGCAAAACGAAAATACAGCCGAACCATATTCCAGTCCAATCAGAGAGCGCTGCAAGCACCTCTACCGGTTTCGAAACTTATTAGTCTCTCATCAGGAGGCACATATGCTGCTCTCCCTGATCCAACCAAAACAAACCCCAGCGTTCAGTCCCGAATTGCAACGAACGAAATGGCATAGATGCCCTAGCGGCAACTGCTAGCAAAAGACTAAGTTTTCACTCTAATGGCATATAGCATATCCCACCAGAATGAAAACACTGGGAACCTTCTCTGGTTACACCTTCGAGGCTTCTACAATTTGCAAGCCATACGGATGCTGAGACTAAGGAAGATGAGGGAATTCTACAATTTACAATTCACGTCCCATCTGCTCAGCGCGGTAAAGTTCCAACGAGATATATAAAATATTTTATTTTGGAGACAAGAAGCAGCAACTGCCAAAAAATTACAAAGCTTTATACATATGTCGTTAAGAAAGATCCTAAAAGTATACTGGCCTGATAAAATAGCAAAAGGAGAACTATGAGAAGGACAAAACAAGGGAAAATAACAGTCACAATTAAAAACAAGGAAATCGATATCAAAACATGGAGCGAGAAATAGACAGGTATGGAAAATACTCGTAGAGGAAATTTCGAGAGAATAAAACCGAAGAGGATGGGTTGATCCAGCCAATTTCTGAAAGGAAGAAGTTTTCTATTCTCGTTTCTTGTTCTGAAGAAACAAGCTAGTAAATGGCAAAAAATATAAATACATATTATGTTAATTTACTCTGAAAAGGCCTTGCTAGTATATACAAAGAAGAAATGTGAAAGTCTCTGTGGACTACCGATGAAATATATTAACGTGATCATATTTATCGACAAAGGATATAGAGCCAGACTGGAACATTCTGTAGAAATGGTAGAAGATATAGCTATACAAAGCAGAGTTAAACAATGATGCGCATTGTCCCCCGAAGGAAGAAGCGATAAAAAAAGGTATAAGTTGGAATCTACATAAAGAGTTGGAGGACTTGGAGTTCGCAGATGACATTTGTTTAATAACCAAACACATTGACCACATACGGAAGAAGGTCGACAAGCTTCCCAAAATAATACTCCAACGTAATGAGCCTGGAGATAAATGCACAAAAAACGAAACTCTTAAAAAACAACTGGAAAGCATTGATGGATTCGACCGTTACTTGATGGAAGTTCATTTTATCTAACAATAAAACACTGAAAACGTTTGTTTTCTATACTTCCACAAAATTTATTATAACTAAGTGACTACAGCTGTTTCGGCAGAGTGCCTTTCTCAAGTGATATAGTTTACAATGTGTTTGCCTTTTTAAGTCTTCAACTGAAGAGGTTGAGGAGTGGGGAGCTGTTTGTCTCGAGTTGGTCATTCAGAATTATATCTGTATTTTTCAGTTTATTAATTTCCATAGATTCTAAAAAAGATAGCTTAAGGCCTTTATTTTGAATATGCAGAATTTGAAACTGTTCATTGAAAGAATGATTATGATCTAGAAGGTGAAGTGCGTATGTAGAAGTGTCTGTTTTTCTATTGTTGAATGCCTTTTGTGTTCTGCTATCCGTTTGTCAAAAGTTCTGCCAGTTTGAGCGATGTACGTTTTCGGACAGTCACCACAAGTTAGTTTGTACACACCACTCTATAGTTACTTTCTCTTTCGGCTTTTATTGTTCTTAATATATTTGCTTAAGTTGTTGTTAGTTCTGAAAACTGGTGTTATTCCTTTCTTTTTTATGTGTCTGGCTATTTTTGTTGTTATCTTGCCAGTATATGTGAGAGAGCATTGGTGGAGATACGTGGATGATATACTAGTATGCTTTACAGGAACTAACAGACAACTTGACCAATTTCTATCATATATTAATTCACTTCATAATAATATTGAGTTTACAATAGAAACAGAACAGAATAACTCCATAAACTTTCTAGATGTAACGATTTCCAGACTACACAACAAACATGAGTTTTCCGTATATCATAAACCTACCCATACTGACACAACTATACACAATTCATCATCCCATCCTACACAACACAAATTAGCAGCCTACCATAGCATGATACATAGACTGACAGAAATTCCCATGACAAAAAATAACTTCGAGATAGAACTAAACATCATTAAACAAATAGTAGTAAACAACGGCTATAACGAACAAACAGTTAACAAAATTTTAAACCAAAAACTCCATAAGAAAGCCCTGAAATTAGTGTATCCACCACCACAGAAAGAACCCAGTACCTTCTGCTCTGTCACATATACTGGCAAGATAACAACAAAAATAGCCAGATACATAAAAAAGAAAGGAATAACACCAGCTTTCAGAACTAACAACAACTTAAGCAAATATATTAAGAAAAATAAAAGCCGAAAGAGAAAGCAACTACAGAGTGGTGTGTACAAACTAACTTGTGGTGACTGTCCGAAAACGTACATCGGTCAAACTGGCAGAACTTTTGACAAACGGATAGCAGAACACAAAAGGGCATTCAACAATAGAAAAACAGACACTTCTACATACGCACTTCACCTTCTAGATCATAATCATTCTTTCAATGAAGAGTTTCAAATTCTGCATATTCAAAATAAAGGCCTTAAGCTATCTTTTTTAGAATCTATGGAAATTAATAAATTGAAAAATACAGATATAATTCTGAATGACCAACTCGAGACAAACAGCTCCCCACTCCTCAACCTCTTCAGTTGAAGACTTAAAAAGGCAAACACATTGTAAACTATATCACTTGAGAAAGGCACTCTGCCGAAACAGCTGTAGTCACTTAGTTATAATAAATTTTGTGGAAGTATAGAAAACAAACGTTTTCAGTGTTTTATTGTTAGAACTGGAAAGCAATTAAAATTAAAATAAAAAGAAGACAAAGATGGAAGTGGATAACCTTACAAATCTGCGATCAATTATGGAAAAAGGAGGTAGTAGATCAAATGTAGAAAAATGAATAGTAAAGGCACAATATGTATATAGGTAATTACTTAAAGAAAATCTAGCATACACACGATTTATTAGAATTAACCAAAATAAATATTTAATAGTTGTATATTGTTGTAGGGTGCGAAATCTTAGAGACAGGAAAAAGCAATTGTCGAAAAATTACAAAATTTTATATATGTGTCATTAAGAAAAATCCTAAAAATATACTGACTTGATGAAATAACAAAAGTAAATATATGAAGAAGAACAAAACAAGAGAAAGTAACAGTCACGACTAAAAGAAGGAAATGGACATGGAAACATAGAGTGAGAAATATAGGAATGGAAATTACTTGTATAGGAAATTTCGAAAGAATAAAACAGAAGAAGATAGAGATAAAGGTCCAGGTAATCAGCCATCTTTCACTTCTGGTTAAGAGACACAAGACTCTCAACACTCTGTAATAAGGGAAGGAAAGGAAGAAGATTTCTGTTCGCTTTAAAATACCATGTATATTAAATTTTATATTTCTAATTTGTTTGCTTTTAAAATTCATGGTTTACGCCGTTTACGGTATTGCTAAAATTCAAGGAATCAACTAAATACTTTCCACATCTGTGTGTCAAACTTAATCGTTATTTTTTAAAACAATTAGCGAAATGTTGACAAAAAATCAAATAAAATTTTTATTGTGTTTAATTTTGCTCTGAAAACTCGAAAGTCAAAAAGCATATAAAATTTGAGTTATCACTAAGAAGTTTTTAATTTAAATATTAAGTTATAATATTTTTCTACTTACATTCAGTGCCTACAAGCCAGGAAATATCAGGAACATCAGGACACAAATTAGTTTAAAGTAAAGCACCTGAACAAAACTAAACGTTTTTTTATCACTTAAAATAATTGACACATAATTGAAGTGAGGAGTGTATGTTTGTGATACATGATGGAGAGTACTTTATAAAGTGTTGTAATTATCTCATCGACAGTAAAACTGGTCGATAATGTTATCAAATTCTGTAAAAGTAGTCTCGTTTCGTCGAATATAGTAATCGGAGAATCTATATTTGCATTTTACTTTGATGTCTTATGTAAAATGTAAAGGCGGACACAGATATCCGCGCCGCGAACTCCGCGCCGTGTGTGCGCCGCGCGTTCGTGGCGCGGTTATTGTTCGTTAAAATTTTTCATTTTGACGATCCAGAGGAAACTTACGAACGTTTAGTAATTGTAGATAATCATGTCTCTGTCCTGTACTTCTACTACATCTTATTTTGGTATTGTTCTGAAACTATTTTCTTGTGTTATCTTATGCAATTTACTATTTTATGTGGAATAAGCCACAGTTTGGGAACATTTCGGGAACTACCTTTTTCGCTTCCTGGCAACACAAATATAATGGTAGGGGAGCCCAAGCGGGGATTTTTGCAGTTACTCGAGCGCGTCAGATTATCATATGGGGAGAAACGTGGTACCCTGCAGATGTACCTCCACCATATATTGGCTCTTAACACAGGGGAGTTCGTTCAGGGGGGCCCGAAAAAAAATCTATCCTTAAAATACTCGAAATTGTCAGATTAAGATAAGGTAAGTTAAGTACATGCAAAAGAGTCTATATTTCAAAAATATGACGATTTGAGCGGGGCGTACGGAAATGGGTGAGTCAAAAAGTTTCACAAAAAAAAGCGAATATTTCGCGAAATGAACGTCAGATTGAAAAACTAAAAACTATGTGTTCAATATTTTTCAAAAATCTATCGAAAAATACCAAACTTGACCCCCCACGGAGAGGGGTGGGGGGTAAATTTAAAATTTTAAATACAAATCCCGCGATCTTTCGCAAAATAAACATCATATCGAAAAACTGCAAAACACACTTTATCAATGTTTTTGAAAAATCTATCGAATGGTTCCAAACACGACCCCCCACGGAGGTGAGGTGGGGGGTTACTTTAAAATCTTAAATGGTAGACCCCGTTTCTTATTGCAGATTTGGATTGTTTGTATAAAAATAAACAACTTTTATTCGAAACATTTTTTTGAATTATGGATAGATGGCGCTATAATCGGAAAAAGATTGTTGGAAATGGAAAATTAAATTAAAAATGGGAAGTCCCCACTAAAATGGAAAATTTTACTTAACTTTTTTGGTTTTAGGACCTAATAATCACAACCCAATAGGCCCCCAAAGCGCTCGAGTGACTGCACATTTAGCATACTTTGCTCCCCTACCATAATATATCTGCTTGTTCCTACAACCAGAAACAAAATTAGAGAACTATAGGTACTTCCAAGTCATGCGATACCTTTTTCGTTTTCCGGTGACACAATTGTAATGTATCTGCTTGTTTCAACTGCGTAGCTTCGTTTCAACGAAATTAGAGAACTATAGGTTCTTCCAAGCCCTGTGTTAACTTTTTCGCTTTCCGGTGACCCAATTATAATATATCTGCTTGTTCCAACTCAGTTGCTTCACCAGAAGCGAAGTTAGGAAACTATAGGCTCTTCCAAGATGTGTGTTACCTTTTTCTCTTTCCGACGACACAATTATAACATATCTACTTGTTCCAACTCCGTTGCTTCACCAGAAGCGAAGTTAGGAAACTATAGGCTCTTCCAAGTTGTGCGTTACCTTTTTCGTTTTCCGGTGACCCAATTATAATATATATGCTTATTCCAACTACGTTGCTTCACCAGAAGCGAAGTTAGAAAACTATTGGGTCTTCCAAGTTGTGCGTTACCCTTTTGGCTTTCCGGTGACCCAATTATAATATATCTGCTTGTTCCAACTCCGTTGCTTCACCAGAAGCGAAGTTAGAAAACTATTGGGTCTTCCAAGTTGTGCGTTACCTTTTTGGCTTTCCGGTGACCCAATTATAATATATCTGCTTGTTCCAACTCAGTTGCTTCACCAGAAGCGAAGTTAGGAAACTATAGGCTCTTCCAAGATGTGCGTTACCTTTTTCGCTTTCCGACGACACAATTATAACATATCTACTTGTTCCAACTCCGTTGCTTCACCAGAAGCGAAGTTAGGAAACTATAGGCTCTTCCAAGTTGTGCGTTACCTTTTTCGTTTTCCGGTGACATAATTATAATATATCTGCTTGTTCCAACTCAGTTGCTTCACCAGAAGCGAAGTTAGAAAACTATTGGGTCTTCCAAGTTGTGCGTTACCTTTTTGGCTTTCCGGTGACCCAATTATAATATATCTGCTTGTTCCAACTCCGTTGCTTCACCAGAAGCGAAGTTAGAAAACTACTGGGTCTTCCAAGTTGTGCGTTACCTTTTTGGCTTTGCGGTGACCCAATTATAATATATCTGCTTGTTCCAACTCCGTTGCTTCACCAGAAGCGAAGTTAGAAAACTATTGGGTCTTCCAAGTTGTGCGTTACCTCTTTCGTTTTCCGGTGACCCAATTATAATATATCTGCTTGTTCCAACTCCGTTGCTTCACCAGAAGCGAAGTAAGAAAACTATTGGGTCTTCCAAGTTGTGCGTTACCTTTTTGGCTTTCCGGTGACCCAATTATAATATATCTGCTTGTTCCAACTCTGTTGCTTCACCAGAAGCGAAGTTAGAAAACTATTGGGTCTTCCAAGTTGTGTCTTACCTTTTTCGCTTTCCGGTGACACAATTATAATATATCCGCTTGTTTCAACTGCGTTGCTTCACCAGACACGAAGTTAGAAAACTATAGGTTCTCCAAGTCGTGCGTTACCTATTTCGCTTTCCGGTGATATATATCTGCTTATGAATGTTTTTTTGATATTGATAACTATTTCCGAAGTGAAAGTCGAAAGGTCAAGTAAACTTGATTTCAAACTCGAATTGTGGCTTATGCCCAAATAAAATAGTAAATCTTATTTTTATTACATGTTATTTTTAGTACAACAATGAACTAACATTTTTTAAAAAGGTCCGCATGTACATTTTTTTTATTTCAGCTTCTATTTCCGTTCAGATCGGATTTAAGTTGTTTCTTTAAATTAAATGGTTCTTTATTGAGGATCCCACAATAATGATTTTCCACGGTAAACATCAATTTCCTTCCGACAATTCCGACCATTCCATTACTAACAAATATTCAACTCATGCGCGCCAAAACCAACAAACCACTCGCAAACCCGTCCAAATACGTATTGCGAACCATCAAAGCGTTTGTTGAAAAACCGACAGAATTTAGATCGTGGTGCGCCGTGTGCGTGCCGTTTGTGCGTCACTTGAAAACACGTACTAATCTGACGAATACGCTGCGCGCGAGCGGTTCGCACACCGAGCAGAGCGCATATGTATCTCCGCCTTTACGTGGCGCGAAAATGTATTTTCATTTTGATGCAAAACAAAATTCTAGTTTTATTTTAAAAGATTTTTCCATAATATTTTCTCAATTTGAAGTAAAACGCGCCACAAAAGAGTTACTTTAATACAGTTTGAATTTTGAAACTCTTTTGTGGCGCGTTTACTTCAAATTTAGCAAATATTATGGAAAAATCTTTTAAAATAAAACTAGAATTTTGTTTTGGATCAAAATGAAAATACATTTTCGCGCCACGTAATATTCATATCAGATCTTTTGTAGCTGGAATATTGTATGCGCCACTCATTTTTACGGCGTTCAGCGGTTTTTCATTCTTATATGAGGAGTTTTTAAAGTTATTTATAAATTAAATGTATGAAGTTGAATGCAATGTTTCTCGATTACTCGTTAAGCTTTATAAATGGTCGCCTTTGTCGCATTACCTCCCAAATGATCTAGTGTCCATCGAATGTACACTAGATATTTTTTCTTTTCGAAAAAGATTGAAAAAAAATATTGGAATGGCCTGTAAATAAACTCGGATTGCCCGTTGCCAGATCAAATTTAGCGGTAACCACTACAACTACATAAACCATTTCGGGAATTATCGTTAATTGGATTATACTTTTGTAGCTTAATACCTTCTAAACGGCTTAACCGATTTTGATCACTAAACATGAGTTTGAAACGTATGGACAAGTAGTATCTGATGCATCTAAGATCAAAAGTATGATAACTGAAGCCCTTACAGGAATTATTGAGCTTGAAAAACCGTTTTTTTCTATAGATAATAGATTTGATCTAACTTATGAAGCCTATAGCTTAAAAATTCGAATTTTCCCGGATATGAGGTATACACCGTTAGATTGGCCTAGAGTCCTTCTACAAACGCTTAGTTATTGGCGCAATTCGTAGGTTGAAATTTTGAGTAATTGTCGAAAATCCAAAATTTTTAAAGTTTACTTTTTCAGTTTTTCGGCTATACTGAGCTGTGTGTATGTCTGATCGTGACGTGTTATACATCATTTAAAAGCTTAACTCAACGCTATTGATTTGGTATATTTGTAGTTCTCCTCTATCTTCTTGAACCGAAGGTATATACCCCAAAAAATATGCCGTTTTGTACCTACCAAGTCCTATAGCTGACTTATGGGTGGTCAAAAGTCACAAACTACACCGGTTCTAAATCAGCCTTGACCCCCTCTTTAAACACAGAAAAAAAATTCAGATCGGTTTAACTTTTCCAGTTACATACATACATACATAACCACATTCTTCTTTTTTTTTAATAAAAATTGAGTCATATTTCTAAGCTCGGTAACTTTTGAATGGTATAACCGATTTTTAAAATTAGACATGCGTTGGAAAGGTAATGAGCAGTATTATTAGAAGCAGCAAAGGTCGGTCTTAAATTTTTAAAGTTTTTGGGAGTTTTGGGGACGAGAAAGAGAAACAGACCCTAAATAGGAAGGGCCGTAAAATCCAAAACCCTTGGACCAAAATGGATGGTTGAAATAGGAATGGGTGAGTCTTTTCCTGAAATTTAAGATGGGAGTTCACCCAATTTTCAGTTCAGTCAGATTTAGAAAATCTAAAATTTCGTGTATATACAGGGTGGTTCATCTTATTCGCCTCGGTCTCTGTACGGAAAACCACTTCATATTGTAAAAAAAATTCTTCACAGGAATATGTACGGCCTTTAATACTACAATCTAAAAATAATGTGAATTATACAGGGTGCTCTAAAAAAGAGTGGTATATCAAAGTTATATTTTTTCTTAAGGAATGCTCTATATCTGATGACATTACTGAATTGACCTTAAAAAATAAGCTATACTTTCATCAGGGTTCCCTATACCTAAATACAGGGTGTTTTGCTTTATTTCGATTTTTATGAAAATGTAAGGTTTTAGAAAGGAATAAATATCTATGAATCTAAGAATCAGTAACAAATTCTCTCTTAGATCTTAATAATAAACTATTTAGCATACTTAAACAGATGCTTACTTCAACAAAATTTCTTACAGGGTCGTCAAAATATGAGATTGTTCTATTAACAAATTCAAGCTGTAATAACTTACTTATTTTAAATAGAACACCCTGTATCTTACTAGTCTATCGCGTCGAAAATTTACGTAGCTTTCAATTCTTATTAGGGTTTACTATACCTATCTCCCTTCTTTTTTTTTAATATTTAAAGATTTCCTAATTTGAAAGCTTTAAAAATTAGAATTAAGTACCTATGTCATGGTTATGTATAACACATCACCAACACCGGCAATATACTTAAATATCTTATTCAAGATACTTTCGTTAATAAAATTCACATTTTTATCATTTAATCACACAGAGTGTTCTTATTTTAAATGACATACTCGATATTCTATTCTTTTTAACGGAAAGTATTTAAAATCTTTTCAATTCCATGTAAACATTCTCAATTCGCATGTTATTCTGTAAATATAAATTCCCAT
The DNA here is from genome assembly GCF_917563875.1 of Diabrotica virgifera virgifera. NCBI lineage: Eukaryota > Metazoa > Arthropoda > Insecta > Coleoptera > Chrysomelidae > Diabrotica > Diabrotica virgifera. Next base: position 53,309,198 of record NC_065451.1, read on the forward strand.
GTTATTCTGTTAATGACCATTTTTACATATTATTGTACAATAGGCTCGTTTTCGTCATAGTAGCCATTGCATTTTATTGTTTGTAATTGCGATTCAAAGATCCAAACAAAAGTGGTGCTCTTAAATTTACTTAAAACCGTTGGTTTAAGATATGGAAAATACTTATACGGAATGAAATATAATTTAAATATCTTCCAGAATACGGCATCTAATATAGGGTATGCAGTTAAATATAAACATATTATTCAATGTCACATGTAGGCCAAAATCAACTAAAATAATACAACAATGAAAATTTTATTAATGACAGTATCTTGTCTAAGTATATTGCCGGTGTTGGTGATGTGTTGTACATAACCACGATATATTATTATTATTTACTTAATTCTAATTTTTAAAGCGTACAAATTAGGAAATCTTTAAATATTTAACAAATGAAGGGAGATAGGTATAGAAAACCCTAATAAAAATTGAAAGCTAAATAAATTTTCTACGCGACAGACTAGTAAGATACAGGGTGTCTCATTTAAAATAAGTAAGTTATTACAGCTTGAATTTGTTAATAAAACAGTCTAATATTTTGACAACCCTGTAAAAAGATAGGTATAGGAAACCCTAATACAAATTGAAAGCTAAGTATATTTTCTACGCGATAGACTAGTAAGATACATGGTGTTCCATTTAAAATAAGTATGTTATTACAGCTTGAATTTGTTAATCGAAAAATCTCATATTTTGACCACCCTGTAAGAAACTTTGTTGCAATAAGCATGTGCTTATGTATTGTAAATAGTCAATTATTAAGATCCAAGAAATAATTTGTTACTGATTCTTAGATTCGTAGATATTTATTTTTTCTAAAACCTTACATTTTTTATAAAAATCGAAATAAATCAAAATATCCTCTATTTAGGTATAGGGAACCCTTATGAAAGTGTAGCTTATTTTTCAAGGTCAGTTCAATAATGTCATCAGATGTAGGGCATTCCATAAGAAAAAATAAAACTTTGAAATACCAGTCTTTTTTGGAGCACCCTGTATAATTCACATTATTTTAGATTGTAGTATTACTGGCCCTGTATATTTCTGTGAAGAAATTTTTTTAAAATATCAAGTGGTTTTCCGTACAGACACCGAGGCAGATAAGACGAACCACCCTGTATAGTGTCGCGCGAAGGGGGGTGTGGGTGTGAGGGACTGGCGAGAACTGCCGTTCTCTGGTAATAGGTATTCAGTTAATAAACCGAAGCAAAAATTATCTTATAACCGATTTTCCATCTGTGATATTTAAGTTGAAAATATCAAATAATAAATTACTGAAAGAACACCATTTTTTATTATTTATATTTATGAAAATAGCCACAATAAACATTAACTGTCTCTTTTTCTGGTAGCTCGAGACTTGACCTCCTCCAAACGTGCCTCCAACTTTGCCGATCTCTAGCCGAGCTTCTCCAAGTTGTCACGTCCAGCAAATTTTGCCCATCCGCTGCTATGGCATCTTCCCATTTTTTTGTGGTCTTCCTTTTGATATTGTGCCTTCCACAAAACCTGCGCTTTACTATATATGGCTCTTTTCGGCATTCACTCGATATTCCTTCTGAGTATCTGACCAGCCCATCAAAGTCTCTTAAGTTTAACGAATTCTGAAATCGATGTATCTTTGAACAGTTGGTAAAATTCATAGTTGTAACTAGATCGCTCTATGAATATGTTAAAGATAGACAATATTAATAGGGGCTCATAAAGAATATCCAGAGTTAGAAATTAGAACAACAAAAACATGTCAAGAATATAAATATCTCGGATTTATAATATCTAAAGAAAGCACTACCAAAAGAGACATCGATAACAGATCGCAGTAGGGGAAAAAGCGGTAAACACTCTAAGCTCTGTACTATGGTCTAAAGATATTAGACAAATAACGAAATTGACAGTTTATCGAACATTGGTAGAGCCTATTATGACTTACATTAGAGCATATTAGACTACATCCTAATAAGATCAAGATGAAAGTCATCGTCCATCAACTGTAAAACATATCCTGGCGCAGACTGTGGAAGCGATCATCAACTCCTGGTATTGAACGTTCGACTTCGTTTTAAAGTCCCCAAAAGAAGACCCCAGAGAAAAGTCATGTCTCTAAATCCATCAAAAATCAATGACTTCCAACAAAACCTAGAAGAAGCTCTTTCTTTAGACCAAGTAGATAGTGACCTTGAGAGCACTTGGATCTATCTCAACGATAAGGTAATCGAGGCTGCAAAAGACTGTGAGGCAGCGGTTTCCACTGGCCGTAAGCCATGGATATCCGATAATACGTGGACTGTGATTCAACGCAGAAAAGAACATAAAACTAGATACGGAACAAACGATGAATACAATATCGAGAGAAATAAAAAACAGTGCCGCAAAGATAAAGCTGATTACATCTCTTAAATATGCAGAGAGATAGAGGAACATAGCTGTCGAAATGAACTGACGGACTTAATCCAGAAGATCAAACTCCTTACCAGAGAATTTAAACCTCAAACGTGGTCTGTAATAGATAAAGAAGGTAATTTAAAGACCGATACTGATGAAATATTGGAAACATGGCGAAAGTACTGTGGCGAGCTGTATAAAAATAACGAGGTATCAGCAGAAAATCAGTGGCCTTCTGACTACCATAGAGAACCTACTGTCTTACTCGCTGAAATCAAAGATGCAATTAAATCACTAAAGAGAAATAAATCCCCAGGCATTGATTCAATACCATGTGAAATACTACAGTTACTAGGTGACAAACGATTATATATCATCCATTCTATCTGTGTCGCTGTTTGGAATTCAGGAAAATGGCCATCTGAATGGTGTACCTCAATTTATATCCCACTACACAAAACAGGATCTACTACCAGATGTGAAAACTACCGCACACTGTCACTAATAACACATCCTAGTAAAATATTGTTGCATATCATCAAAAACAGATTAAAAACCTATCTACATTACCAAATACCTCAGGAACAAGCGGGGTTTTTAAAGGGTAAAGGTACAAGGGAGCAAATCCTGAACCTGAGACAACTCATTGAAAAGTCTAGAGAATTTCAAGTACCTATAATTATATGCTTCGTTGACTACCAAAAAGCATTTGATTGTGAAAGCTGAATAAATCTGTGGCCAATTTTAATAGAAATGGGCGCACCAATGCACCTGGTGACACTTATTAATAATCTGTACGTACCAGCCTAATATAGCGACAGTACGACTAGATCAGAAGTCCTCAAACCAATTCAAGGCCGAGAGAAGTGTCACCTGATTTATTTAACATTTAAGGTGAACATGCAATGAGGATGGTTTTAGAAGGATGGGCCGGTGGAATAACAGTAGCTGGTAGGAAAATCTCCAATTTAAGATTTGCTGATACTACACTTATAGCAGCAAATGAGCGAGAAATGGTTGATTTTCTGCGAAGAGTTGAGTACGAAAGCAATAAAGTTGGTCTGAAAATCAATAAAGCTAAGACAAAAATAATGGTCGTCGTCAGATTCGACACTATTCAACTGACTAACATGTTACAGGAATACCAGATAGTAACCACCTTTGTCTATCCTGGGTCTACTATATCTAACGATGGTAACTGTGAAGCAGAAGTTCGGAGATGTATTGGTATGGCAAAAAATGCGATGAGTCGCCTAACTAAAGTTTGGAAAGACAGATCTATCCCTCAAAATATCAAGATGAGACTGGTGAATGACCTTGTATTCTCAATATTTCTATACGGAGCAGAGACTTAAACTCTTCGCGCATGCGAGCGCCAAAAAATTGATGCCTTTGAGATGTGGTGCTGGAGAAGAATGCTACGCATACCTTGGATAGCTCATAGGATAAACGATTCCATTCTTAACCAACTCAATATTAAAAAAAGGCTGTCCACAATATGCCTGCAACGAATTTTGCAATTTTTTGGTCACGTAGTTTGCAGAGGTGACGACAGTTTAGAGAGAATAATTGTTTCTGGAAACATTCCGGGAAGAAGATCAAGAGGATGATCACCAACTAGATGGTCTGACCAAATAAAGCATTCAGCTGGAAACTCATTCTGCGAAGCTCTTAGAGCAGCTGAAGATAGAGACCAATGGAGATAATAAAAATAAAATAAAAATAAAAATAAAAATAAAAATAAAAATAAAAACGTTTATTGCCCTAACTTATATGTACATTTCAACCTTAAGATATTTTATTTTCTTCTTAGAAGTTCCGCAATTGCACCATCTCCTTTGATCTTCATCCTCTCGGTATTGGTTCTTCTCTTGTTGTGTCCTGGACGTCTTCTTCTGTAGGTACTTTATCTGACTCTGTACCTACTTTCCTGACCGGTTTGCAACCACCTGGCTATCGTCTGATCATATGGTCGATCAGACGATGTGTTTCTCGAAACATCCTCTGGGCCCTGTTATTCTCGAGGATGTTCCTGGTCTTTAGGAGTCTTCTTGTGGCCTGGTGGAAGAAGTACTGGGTCCTTTTCTCGGCCACCTCCCTCAGTGGTGTATACTGGAGGCTTTCTTGGATGGTTGCATTCGTCACCCGGTCCTGCCATGCTGTACGGTCGATTATCCTGTAGCATGACGTTTCTGTTGCTTCTAGTCTCTTCCAGTTGCTGTTGGCGGTTGAACTCCATATTGGGACTGCATAAAGCATAGTCGACCTGACATATGCTTGGTAGAGCTGGATCTTCTTCTTCTTTGATAGTGGTGATGACCTGAAAATGTAAGGCAGAATTAGTTTTTTACTGACTGTGGCTCTCTTATTAATTTGCTTTGTATGCAGATGGAAGTTCATTTTTCTGTCTAGGTGGAGTCCTAGGTACTTCACTGATGGTGTGGCTGGTATAACGTTTCCTCTCATCGTTAGTTCTGCCGCTGGTGGGTTGGGTTGCTGCGTAAAGATGGTGAACTGTGTCTTCTCCGCGTTTATCTTGATTTTCCATTTATCCGTGAATTCTGCAATCCTCTCTAGGTGGCCTTCTAATGTTTGGATGATTCTTCTGTCCTGTTTGCCTGAAGTGTAGATTGCTGTGTCATCTGCATACAAAGCTGTACTGGTTCTTGCATCTGTTGGTAAGTCTGAAACAAAAATGTTATATAAAATATTAGATAAAATACTGCCTTGTGGCATCCCTTCTTGAATTTGTTGTATCCTGGACATCTTTTTGTCAGCTGTAACATGAAAAGTTCTATTAGTTAAATATGTGTCACAAATATTAACTATATATTGTGGTAATCTAGACTTGTCCATTTTGAAGATAAGTGCTTTCTTCCAGACCGTGTCATATGCCTTTTCGATGTCCAGTATTGCCATCCCTGTTTTCTGTTTTCTGTTGAACCTGATTTTGGTGTCGCTGACAACTCTTGCGAGTTGTAGTTCACAGTTTCTTCCTTTTCTGAATCCGAATTGGTCTTCTTGGATGATGTTTCTTCTTTCAGCGTGTTTGATGAGCCTCTTGAATATGATTTTCTCCAGGATTTTTCCTAAGGGTTCCAGCAGTGAGATTGGCCTGTAGCTTTCTGGTCTTCTTCCATCTTTTCTTGGCTTCAGGAGAGGTATCGTCTTTGCGTGTTTCCAGTTGTTTGGGAAATGAGCTTTCTCAAGGCAACACTTGAAAACGTAGTACAGTTGTACTATCATTTTCTTCGGTAGTTCCTTGAGGACGATGTTGTGGATGTCTTCCTGTCCTGGAGCTCTGGATCCTTTGAGTTTCTTGATGATCCTGTGGACTTCTGCGGGGTGTAGTTGGTCTTCTTCTTCTATCACGAATTGATTTCTTTCTGAAATCCTGTTGTAGGCCCTGTTTATTTAGTCTATGGTCTGTTGGTCCGACATGTGTTGGTTTTGCCTGTGTGTGGCTTCCAGTTTTCTTGCAATTGCGTCAGCTTTTCTTTGGGCTTCGTAGTGTGTTACTTCTTCATCCGTGATAGGTGGCATTTTTTGTTTTCCTCTTTTTCTGGCTTTCATCATTTTCCAGACGTTTCCTTGATTTTCTTCGGCTTTTCTGATGATGTTGTGCCATTTGTTCTCGTTGATGCTGGTCAGTCTTGTCCTTATTTCTGCTGACAGTTCATCGCTGTAGTCCTTGTAGTCTTGTCGTCTTGTCCTTTGGTAAGCCCTTCTTGCGTTGTTTCTGTCTCTGATTAGGTCCGTGACTTCGTTTGGAATGATGAGTCCTTTATGGTTTGTCTTCTCTCTTAGAATGTTGTCCTTCATGGCCTGTTGTATGTTCCTGGTGATTTCTTCTATTTTTATTTCTATTTCTTCTGTTGCTTCGAATTCTCTTCTCATCAGGAATTGGTTGATCTGTCTTCTGAAGTTTGGCCAGTTTGCTTCTTTCCATTTCCATCGTTCTTCTGGTTCAACAGTAGGGAGGTCTGTTCTTGACGTCGTGGTGCCTGTTACTGGTTTGTGGTCAGAACTGCATTAAAAATGAGTTCTGACGTCTTCTACGATGATGTTCTTCGTGATGAATAAGTCCAGTGTGTTGTCGCGTTGTCCTCTTATTGGATTTATCCTTGTGGGTTCGTCAGGTGCGAACAACATTTTTTCTCTGTCTTCACAGTATCTAAAAAGTTGTTCACCTGCTCTGTCCGTGTCTTGGCATCCCCAGTTGATGTGGTGGCAGTTGAAGTCTCCAGCTAGCACTACGGTCTCTTCTGAGTTGAACATCTCTTCTATTTCTTCAAGGTCTAGATCGGCTCTGTGAATCCTGTAAACAGAAAAAATATTAATATTTCCAATTTTGATGCCAATGGTTTCGAAGTTTTCAGTTTCGGTGTCTACTTGGTTCCATTCGATGCTATTTTTCACGTAAATAGCCACTCCTCTGTGGGTGTGTCTTCCGATTCCTTGGTAGTTCGTTATCCTTGGAAGTTGTGTAGTCGTCTGGTATCCTGTTTCGGACAGGCATATGACATCTGGTTGGAGTCGGATCACCATTTCCCTGAGTTCATTTGTTCTTATCCTTAGGGAGGATATGTTGAGTTGCAGCAGCTTTAACTTCTTATTTGGCATTGTAAAGAGCTTCGTATTTGGCAAAGATTTCTCCTCTTGTCCTGAGATCGGTGTGTGTCCTGAGTTCGTCCCTCATTTGCTTGAGTAGTTGGATCATCCTGTCGTAGTCACAGATGTCGTATATTTCTTGCCATAGATTGTTGATTTCCTCCTGTTTTTGGCTGTTGTTCCTCGTTTGAGGTTGTTGAGGTACACTCCTGGTAGTTTGGGCATAAGTTCTTCCACTTGTCGTTGTCCTATAGGCCGAAGGGTGACTTCTTGGTGCTGTTGGTGGAGCCGTTGGTTGGGTTCTTCCGTTCTTCTGCGCTTGGAAGTCCAGTAATTGTAGGTGTTTTGGGCACATCTGATAATTCGATGTGTGGCTTTCACCACAGTTGCAGCACTTTACCTTGTTGATTTGTCCTTTTGGTAAAGGACAAAGTCTTGTGCTGTGGTCTTCTGCGCACTTCATGCACCTTGGGGCCCTGTAGCAGTTCCTGGCACTCTGTCCAAAGGACTGACAGTTAAAGCACTGAGTAGCTCGCTGTGGTCTACTCTATGTATCCCACCGTACTCGAATGTTTTGGATGCCTGTCAGTCTCCTCACTTCTTTGATGTCCTGTGTCTTGGGTACTTGTACCAAATAGGTGCTTCCGTCTTCTCCACTTTTTGGTTTCAGTACCGAGATTTTCGCCTCAATACCAGCTTCTTTCAATTCGTCGGTCATCTCTTTGATGTCCATTCTTGGGGCTGCTCTCATGATGATTTTCTTGGTGATTTCCTCCTTCTTCGCATATGTGTGGAAGCCTTGTTTTTGTGCTATTAGGTTTTCTTTCACCTTGTTATAGTCTTCATTGGTATACGTGAACACTGTCGTGCCACTTCTACCTGCATTGAAAAACCCACATTGAAAAATTTTTATGACCAAGTAATTTGGTCAAATGTTTCACAAGGTTTGTGTAGTGCCCAATTTCGTGCTGTAGCACAATTGGGGCGATCCTGATTTTCTTCTCTGGTTTTGTTGTTGGGTTTTCGTTTCCTTTATTCTGCACCAATGGAGAAACATTGTTAGGAATATTTAAAGAAATCACGATCCTCAGTAACGGGGAAACGACAAGAGAGAGAGAGAGAGAGAGAGAGAGATTTTGACTTATGGAGCAGAAGTTTGGCAAATCATTAAAAAAGATACAAAAAGAATAGAAGTACATAGTACAAATGGATTATCTGAGTAGAGCGTATGGTATATTTATAAAATATCACATCAGGAATAAAGATATTAGAAGGAGGAGAAATACTGTTTATTCCAGTGTAGATAGAATCGAAACGAGACAACTAGTGTGGTCTGGTCACGTGAAACGAATGAATGAAAATATATGGCCAAAGAAAGCTTTAAATTACATACCAAAACAAAGCAGAAGAATAAGAAGAAGAAGCCTTCAGTAGCCTGGGAAGAAAATGAACAGACAACGATGGCGGTAGAAATGCGAGAAGATTTCCAGACTTTTTTTATGTTTTCTGGCATCGCCTCCATCTAGAGTTTATAGAATCAGATTGATGGGACAAAAACATGTTTTCTTTGGGCATTTTCTGATACATTTTAATGAATATTGTAAAAATATAGGCCTAACAACCTTGGATATTACGTTGAAAGTCTTATAGTGTTAGAAATGTGGTTAAAATATCATAGTTTAAAAGTTATTTGATTTATGTAGGTTAATCAATCTTATTCGATTTTATTTATTTAAATTGTAAAAGTAAAAATTGGGCAACCGGTTTCGATGTTTAAAATATACATCATCATCAGGCACTTAAGGAGCTAAGATATCAGTATATAAAATTAGAAAATTAGCCCCCTCCCTCTAGACCTTTTTTATATTAAAGGATTTTTGTGAGACCAACAAGACAACTAAAAAATTGTACGCATAAATCACACTTGTAGACACAAGGATTTTTTAGTTTTTAGTTGTCTTGTTGGTCCCACAAAAATTCTTTAATATGAAAAATGTCTAGAGGGCCCGATGATGATGTATATTTTAAACATCGAAACCGGTCGCCCAATTTTTACTTTTACTATTTAAATAAATAATAAAATCGAATATGATTGTGAGTAGTAGACTTATTACTCTACATAAATAATATGTGCTTACACCAGCAACCATTTTAATATTAATTGATTTGTTTATCCCAAACATTTTTTTGCAATAACATAAGTCAAAAAAAATAAGTTTTACTGATTTTACGGGCAGTGTAAGCAAGAGAGTGATAGAGAGTAGTTCTATCAAAAGAATTAAAACAATATAAAAAACCACTTCTAACAATATAAAACTTAATTGCAAAAAGCATTGCAATTCTTTGCTTATTCTTTTTTATATTCGAATTAAATAATTTTTTCATGTCTGCACAAATTAACAAAAATGTGTCCTAAGTAGAGAACGAGTTATCAATTTTTTGAAGTGAAAACTTCTTTAGGGGCGTTGTGCAATTTTTGGATGGGTAAAAAGCATTGAATTCGCGACCGTCGTCATCGCGGATGACGCAAAAAATGACAAACATATTGAGCATCTAGAGGCCGCTTGAAACGTGTTTTGTCAAATAATTACCTCCAAATACGTTCAAAATAGGTACTCTAGTTTTTATTGGATAAAAGTTCTTAAGTTGGTGCATTTTTGGCCTTAAACTATTGTTGCGCAATATTAAGTAAGCAGTCGGGACAATATAAAAACGTCATAACCCACTAATCGTATATAAAAAATTAGATTATTATTTCAATATATATTTGATTGGTATATCTTAACAAAAATATGTAATATGTATTTTTTTATTCAGGTAAACCTTAATTTGGGAGTAAAGCGGTAGCTGCCGACGAGTTCAGAGCGCAGCGTAGCATACCGAATATATCGAATAGATACATGTCGTGTAAAAAGTGGTGTAGTGTGCCCGATGTGGTTTTGTACGATAAGAACAATCAATATTTTTTATCAGTAAGTGATTTAAAAACTTCATTGTATACAAACAGTTAACACAAATAATTTGCCGGCCATATAGGCCAGGCACTGAGTCTCATTTAAAATTAAATTGTCAATTAATACCAACAATTAACATGTACCTTATGTGTACATGAGCAGCACGAGAAATACCATCAAACCAACTGTGCCTTCCACAACAATATCACAACAAGAGTCAACAACCAACAACAACCAAGATGCACCAAACAACAACACTTCTCCAATGTCATACGTAACAGCAACAAAAACAAAACCGAAAGCAACTTATCAAAAAAAACTACAGGCAATCATACTTCATGCCGATAAAATCCTCAAAGTGTTTGATTATGTGAAAGCAATTGGTGATATTATCGAACCCAGGAACATCTGATTCACCTCTAGAATCTCCAAAAATAGGGTCTGTATATATTTAGCTAATCAAAATCTAGTAGATGATCTCGTAAAATCTCATCCTACCATACAAATCGGCTCCCTAACTTTAAACATACGTAAACTCGTTTCTCCTACAAAAGGAATCTTATTATCCAATGTCTCCCCTTTATCCCGCATGAAAATATCGAAATTGCAGTTAAAAGTCTAGGTCTAAAAATAGCTTCCCCAATATCTTTTCTTAAGGCAGGCATTCCGGGGGAGGAATTCTCACATATCCTTAGCTTTAGAAGACAGGTTTATGTCCCCCCCTCTGAAAATTTTGAGCTTCAAATCTCTCTTGTGATCTCTTTAGAAGATAACGAAAACCGTATCTTCCTTTCTACGGACAAAATGGAATGTTTTGTCTGTAAAACATTAGAGCATGTTGCTTCAAATTGCACAAATCCACCAGAAAGTGCTTCTTCCAGTGAGACAATTCCTTCACCTCCTTTAAGAGAAGAATCCACGTCGATTTTAGCAGTAATGTAGGAACAGGAACCAGAACATTTACGCGATTTTTGGGTTAAAAACTGAAAGCAGTAAAGTGAAAAACAACAATAGAACTATTTACAACTACTGTAGAAACAGTACAATGGGCTATGATAATCGCTAATGTACTTAAAAGATTAGATAAACTAAGAAAAATATGTTTTTAGTGTATCTATGTATTTACTGGCATGATTAACTATGATAAAATATATGCTATAGGTAACATTTTAAGGACAAATTTTGTGGGTGTAGGTACAACAATTATTGTCTATCAAAGACCATGGTATTTTTTGTTGATCTCTTTGTTAAATGAATTTATTTGTTGTAATTACCTTTACACAAAAAATACAGTCAAAATTACTATTCACATCATTATAAACTTAGCAATAACAATACAATAACTATTAGAAAATATATTTTTCCTTGCCTATTAGCTACAGTAGGAAAAATGAAAGAATACCCATGAACGAACATATAAAACACGCTATATTTTCCTGTCACCGTGTCATACAAAAAAAAGGCCAGCGCAAGTACATGTAATAATTATTATTACATGTACTTGCGCTGGGCAATTTTCTTTGTGACACGGTGACAGAAAAATACAGCGTGTTTTATATGTTCGTTCATGGGTATTCTTTAATTTTTCCGACTGTACATATATTTAAAACTAGATCAATATCGTAGAAAGAAATTCTTGCTGAGTTTATGTTTTAATTATGCAATATATCGTAAGTTGTTGTAAACAATGTTGTGACAATGCAAAACCGTTATAATCGTATACTTAAAAAGATAAGAATATTATATAAATATTAGAGTGATAACACTTTTTTACAGCAAGAATTAGTCCGTGTTAAAAAATGAATTAAAATAATATTTCTTAAATAATCATCTTGTGAGACACTAATGCAAAAATAAATATTATTTTATCTAACATTGATTATCACATGTATAGTAAAAGATGTTGAATTTCTTTTAAAAAGCTTTTATCAACAATGACAACAATAAAAAATATAACCTTGATAATATGACAATCTACACAAAACCAAACTCATATGGAATCGCCATGAATTTCTAACCAATATTAAATATTATATTTTTAATTAATTATTTATTTATTAACTATTAATCAATTAGTTAAATTATAAATTTTATTTCTTTTGAAAAAAACTTGTTATTGTTGCGAAAAAAGTTTTTATTGAAAATAAACAAACAGTTCAGATTATAGCACAGCACGGTACATATTATTTTTGCTTTTGTTGTAAAATAAAAAACTTATTTTGAGCAAGAAATCTAAAATATGCCTTATAGACCAGGGCGCATCTGTAAAAATATTAGTACATTTTGACGTTGAGAGGTAACTCAAATTTTTTTGACAGGAATTGCTTGAAAATATCTCAAATAATAATATTTGAGTTATCCTTCCTCTCAAAAAGACCCGGAACATTGTTTAAATAATCAAAATGTCAAAAAATGAAGGAAAAATTCGATTTTTTTCTTCGTTTTTTAATTATAACTTTAAAAGTATTCATTTACGAGAAAAGTTGTACTAACATAAAAGTTACATAATTAAATTTGCTACAATGTAAAATTTGTAAAATGCAAAAAATTGTCACCCTTGTTGCAAAATAGCAATAATTGCGAAAAAAAAAAAACAAAAACAAGTATTCGCATTTTACGTTTTTCAACCATTTATACTACACTCAGGCCCTTCATATTTTACCCAGAAAAACTTTATGATATAGTAAAACAACACTGTAAATTTCGTTAAGTTCGGTTTAATAGATTTTGCAAAATAAATTATGCAATCCAGCTTTCGCAAAACAATTCACTTTTTTTAATGTTGCAGGACTGAAAATAAAGCAGATAGCAAGTTGAATTTCTTTTTGCGTATAGTAGTGTACTGTACCTTTCATTTTCAATTTGAAATGTTAAAATCGATTAACTACCACGGCATGAGGATTTTTTAAATAAACATTAATTATTGGTGCTACGCGCAGAACAGCGGATAATTTGCTCTAATTGGGCATTCGAATGACCTTTGATAATAATTGATACATTTTAATTTTTATTACATTTCGATATAAATAAATAAATTTGTTTATTGCAAAACAAAAACACATACTCTATCCTTTGAAATAACACATTTTTTAGCAAATTTTTGTGGAATTAAAATATTAAAATACAACAAAATATAGAGTAAGAAAATAATATATTAGATAAAGATTGGAAGAATTTTTGGTGGAAATCAACTTGTGTGAACCGAACACCGCTGTCCAATGCGTAGCACGAAAAATTAATGTTTATTTAAAAAAATTTCTGACGCCGTGGTAATTAACCGATTTTAAATTTGCAAATTGCAAATGAAAGGTACAGTACACTTCTATAAGCAAAAAAAAATTCAACTTGCTATCTGCTTTATTTTCAGTCCTGCAACATTTAAAAAATGAATTTTTTTTGCGAAAGCTGGATTGCATAATTTATTTTACATAATCTATTAAACCGATCTTAACGAAATTTACACTGTTGTTTTACTATATCATAAAGTTTTTCTGGGTAAAATATGAAGGTCCTAAGTGTAGCATGAATGGTTAAAAAAAAGTAAAATGCGAATTACTGTTTTGTATGGTTTTTTTTCGCAATTATTGCTATCTTGCAAAAAGTGTGACTATTTTTCAAATTTTTAACCAATTTTATATTGTAAAAAATTTCATTACGCAACTTTTATGTTAGTACAACTTTTCTCGGAAACAAATAATTTTAACGTTATAATCAAAAAACGAAGAAAAACATCGAATTTTTCCTTCATTTTTTGACAATTTGATTATTTAAACAATGTTCCGGACCATTTTGAGTGGGAGGATAACTCAAATATTATTATTTGAGTTATTTTCAAGCACTTTCTGGAAAAAAATTTGAGTCACCTCTCAACGTCCATCTCAAAACAGATGCGCCCTGGAATATTATGTGGGGTTACTATTATAGACTTGCAAAGGGAAAAAATTTTTGATCTTAAGGAGCAAGAAATGTCTTTGAGTTGAGAAATATAGCTGCAGTGGGTAGATTTCCATCCAAGGTAAAATAACGGCCTTAATTTCTATCCAACCAACTTTAACAGTTAGCAGATATGTTGATTTGGTTATAGAACCTGTAGTTAGGCTATCTCAAAGTTCAATTGAAGAAAATTTTATTTTCATGGGCGTAATAATGTACCTCAACATACTAGATTGTATCTAGAGACTTTCTTAAAGCAGTAGATATCACTATTCTGGAGTGGACTGCTTGCTCACCTGACAATAACCCAGAACATTTGTGGGCCATATGCTCAAAAGAAGAATTAGAGCTCGTCAGGATCTCGTCAGAAAAATTTAATGCCTGCAATTATAGGTCTGGATCCCGCGTATGAAAAAAAAGTTAATTAATAGCAAGCTGAAAATTTGTTAATAGTTTTAGGGTGTCTAGTCGGACAAACTTTGATATATGGGAACACTGGAACAGGGGTAGTTTTAATTTTGGAACAGGTTAAAAATTTTGAACGGTCACACCACGAAAACGGCACATTTATTTTGTCCGACAGAACAGACTTAAACTCTTCGAACAGAGATTAAACTCTCATGCAAAAATCAGACTGCTATTTATCACCAAATGGGCGTTTTAATGAGTTGAACATGTAGAATATGTCAAATAACAGGAATTATGACAGGTGATAAATTGCAGTCTGATTTTTGCATGAGACTTTAATCTCTGTTCGGAGAGTTTAAGTCTGTTCTGTCGGACAAAATAAATGTACCGTTTTCGTGGTGTGACCGTTCCAAATTTCTAACCTGTTCCACAATTAAAACTGCCCCTGTTCCAGTGTTCCCATATATCAAAGTTTATCCGACTAGACACCCTTAAGCTATTAACAAATTTTCAGCTTGCTATTAATCAACTTTTTTTTCATACGCGGGATCCAGACCTATTATAGACCTATCGCATTACTACCGGTACGCATCTAAACATTCCGTATATATATTTCGAACATAGGAGTTTTCTATTGGTTCGTTGCAGCACGCGGTAATATTTTAACCAATAGGCGGCGAGGTTCCAAATGCATATACGGAATGTTAGTCGGTCCCAAATTCATATACGGAATGTTAAATATCGTACACCGAAAAAGATAAGTTTTTTTAGATTCTTTTAAAAGGAGATTGATTTTAAAATACTTGTTACTGTATTATTAAATAAAAATAAAACAATTATAGTATTTCGAATGTTATTTGGTGCGAAATTTATATATGGTATCCTAAATATTCGTAGAACAAAAAGACGATTTTTATTAAAGACAGTTAAAATGAGACTGGTTTTTAATAGTATATGATGCAACGAGCATTTAATGATGGTCATTATGAAGCGAGTATAAGGGATATGAAACGAGTTTCGTATAGAGTACGAGCGTCATAATGATAATTAAATGCAAGTTGTATACACGATTTTTGTTCTATGATCATTCACAAAAAAAATATATTTAAATTTATTAATTTTGTAACGCAAAAAAATTAAGTAGTTTGTCAGTGTGACAGTTTGTTTACATATTGAGAACTGTCAAAGCGCATGTATTTGACTCGCCATTGGTTACTGCGCCTGTGCCACCTTTATCGCCAATGTCATATCTAACAGATCTAAACATACTTAACAACACGTGCAAGTCATTAAAAATTCTGAGAAAGCGAAACCTTAGTCAAATAAAGAAATATGTCTTTCAAATCTATACCATCCCATTTATGAATTTCGTACCAAATAGGTACCTAATCATTGTTTTATTTTCTTTATTAATACATTAATAAAATAGGTATTCTAAAATCAGTCTCCTTTAACTGATTAATAAAAGGTCCCATTTTTTGGTCTTCGAATAATTAATATTCCGCATATGAATTTCGCACCAAATAACATTCGAAATACTATAATTGTTTTATTTTTATTTAATAATACAGTAACAAGTATTTTAAAATCAATCTCCTTTTAAAAGACTCTAAAAAAACTTATCTTTTTCGGTGTACGATATTTAACATTCCGTATATGAATTTGGGACCGACTAACATTCCGTATATATGTTATAGTCAAAGCCCGAATTTCAGGCACTCCTAGGTTTGACTAGGTAATCCTCAGATCTGACTGACGGTCTTAGTCAAAGCCCGAAATAAATTAGAGTTTCGGCCTTTGACTAGTCAAACCTAGGAGAGACTAAGTTGGTCAGGCAAAGGTCGAAATTTAATTTTATGGAATCGGGGTTTGACTGGTCAAACCCCGATCAGCTATTAAAATGTCGTAATTTGTTAGATTAGGTTTAATAAAACGTTATTTTTTAATTTTAATGTTTGTTATTTTTATATTGTCGCAATTAAAATAAAAAATAGTATTTATTCTCACATGTTGAGGCATTATGGCGTTTAGAGTTGTATAATAGGTTAGACCTTTTAGGTACACTTACATAATTTTGAAGAGCATTTTTCTTGCCATTTATAAAGCCTTGTCCTGCAAATTTAGAATTTTGTGTACTAATTTCTGTTTGAGACAACTTAATGTCTGGAACATCTTCGAAATTAAGAAAATTCTCTTTGTATATTTTTGATCTCTTGAAAAAGTGTCTTTGTTGTTCCTAATTTCGTAACAACTGTATATAAAACGTCAATTGTTTTATCTTGTATGATATCCAAAATATTTCGAGCATCTCCTTTGACACTATCAAAGCTGGGGAGAGGTATTATTACAGGTTTTCCGATCGAAATTGAAGGAAATTTTTTTTCACTTAATTTATTCATAATCCTGGGCATAAAGACCTTCAATCGCCTTTCCTTTATTTATTTTAATTTTCTGTCAAAACCTTCATAGCATACAGTATACACCAAGTGTGCTGTCAGCGCACACAGCATGTACCACCTAATTACAAATTATGCACGTATTTGCGTCAGGCTCTCTTTTTGGCAAATACAACCACTTCTGAAGAAGTAATCTGAATTGTTTTACAATTTTCTTCCTCTCCTAGTGACGACGGTCCAGGGGCTTCCTTAGTATTATGGTGATCCTCAGTTTTTTCTCCGATTGCAATATCTTCTTTCACAGTTGACAATGACATTCCCATTCCATCTGTTTGTGCTAAAATAAAATTCATAAACTTAGTCAAACCAAATTACGTTTTTCAAGAAATCAAATAAGAGAATGCAAAGAAAATTTTCTTAATTTCGAAGATGTTCCAGATGTTAAGCTGTCTCTCTAAAAAAAAAAAAAATTGTACAAAAGGTTCTAAATTTGGAGGAGAAGGCTTTATAAAATGCTACTGCAATAAGAAATGCTCTTAAAAATTATGTAAGTGTAAAACGTCTAACGTACCTATTGTGCAACTCTAAATGCTATAACGCATCAACATGTGAGAATAAACACTATTTTTTTTTATTTTAATTACGACAATATAAAAATAATAAACATTAAAATTAAAAAATTACGTTTTATTAAACCTAATCTAACAAATTACGACCTTTTAATAGCTGATCGGGGTTTGACTAGTCAAACCCCGATTTCATAAAATTAAATTTTGACCTTCGCCTGACCAACTTAGTCTCTCCTAGGTTTGACTAGTCAAAGGCCGAAACTCTAATTTATTTCGGGCTTTGACTAAGACCGTCAGTCAGACCTGAGGATTGCCTAGTCAAACCTAGGAGTGCCTGAAATTCGGGCTTTGACTATAACATATGCATCTGGAACCTCGCCGGGCCTCGCCGCCTATTGGTTAAAATATTACCGCGTGCTGCAATGAACCAATAGAAAACTCCTAGGTTCCAAATACATATACGGAATGTTTAGATGCTACCGGTACTCTCCAAAATTATTGAGAGACTCATAAACGCCCGACTTATGTACTTTCTCGTTGATAGCGAGATGGCCTCTCGTTTGGCTTTTTAAATATTAAATGTACCACAGATGCCATGTTTTCTGTACTACATGAGGTTTATCAAGCATTAAACAATAATCTGCATACAGCCACTGTTTTTTGTGATTATGCCAAAGCTTTTGATTGTGTAAATCACGACATTTTGATAAAAAAAACTAGATTTCTATGTAATTCGAAGTATTTCTTCGAACTGGTTTCAATCTCACTTGGATAATAGGAAACAACTGGTTAGAGCAAATGATACAGACTCTCAAAAATGTTGTATGTGGGGTACCACAAGGTTCAGTATTGGGTCTTCTACTTTTCCTTATCTTTATTAGTGACATCATTAGCTTAAAAATCGAGGGAAAAGTTTTTCTTTTTGCTGATGATACCAGTATCACTTGGAGCAACTTAAATATCGCAACTCTTCATGCTACTCCAACTTCTGATCTACTCACAATAAAATCCTGATCCGATTCAAATTTCCTCGCTTTTAACGTAAATAAAACCGTAGCATTATCCTATAAAGGAGCTTCCGAATTGCAAAGAAAGAAATGTCACGGATGAACTAGGGCCACCTACCGAAAAACAAAGTAAGTTATCAACCAGTATAAAGATCAGGTTGAAAAAACCATAGAGGCGTCACAGGGTGAAACATCCTATATAATCGCTGGTGGTATAAATGCCAAATCCATTCTTTGGGGGTCCCCAAAAAATGACAAAAGAGGAGAAATTTGGAACGAATGGATCTCTTCCGCAAACCTGACTGTATTGAACAACGGTAAACCTACATTTGAAAGAGGTGAGTCACGAAGTCACATAGACATCACAATAGCAACCAACAACTACGCCAAGAAGATCTCAGGGTGGGATGTGCTTGATGAAAACCTATTTACTTTTCACAAGTACATATCTTACGAAATCGGCCTCAAGGTCAAAACAAGGCACGGCAGGAAACTACTCGAATTCGATAAAACCAAATTTACAAACTATTTACGAAACTTACAAGAAGAATCTACCGATTTTAACAACTTTAGGGACAATGTAATAAAAGCACACAAAGCGAGCAGCACAAACAAATATGTCACATACACAGTACCATATTGGTGGAATGAAAACATCCAGCAAAAGCAGACAGAATGTCTCAGAATCAGGCGTACGGCACAGAGAAATAGGACCCAGCAAAACAAAGAAGAGTATAAGAGCGCCAAAAAAGAACTAGGTAAATTGATCAAAGGGGCTAAACGCACATGCTGGCAGAACTTGTGCGAGGCGCTGGAGAACGATGTATGGGGCGAAGCATATAAGATCGCCACTAAGACGCTGAGGTCAGAGACCCCATATAACCTGCGCGACGACAAAAGAAGGAGAATAGCTAACACCCTGTTTCCTAATAAACCCACAAACAACTTCCTGATTAGAGACGATGTTAACCGCCCCGATGAACTAACGTCAGCTGAACTCACTAGAGCTGCCAATTCCATAAAGATAGGTAAATCCCCTGGACCGGACCATGTGCCACCAGAGGCGATAAAAATACTAGTAAATGAATGCCCAGAAGTTACTAGAAGAGCACTCAATAAGCTACTAACAAGACAAGAATTCCCAGATCATTTAAAATTAGCGAAGCTAACTTTGATTCATAAACCCGGTAAAAATCCGAAAGAAGCCAATTCATATAGGCCTATATGTCTCCTTAACTGCCTAGGGAAATTATACGAAAATCTTGTCAAAAATCGCCTAGAAGACGAACTGAGTGAAAGAGAAACCATCTCCAACAGACATTGCGGACTCAGAAAAGCTAAGTCTGCAATAGATGCGGTAAAACATCTAACTGACGCTGTAAAGAACACGAGGAAAATATGGGCCGTACTAGTTATGCTTGATGTGAAAAATGCCTTTAACTCTGCCAACTGGGCACACATCATAACTAAACTGGAATCAGCACTAGTGTCAGGATACCTTATCAATATCATAAAAAGGTACCTTACAAATAGATACGTCACAGTGGCAAAAAATACAGAACAAAAGCTGAAAGCCGGTGTACCGCAAGGTTGCGTATTAGGTCCAACACTCTGGAACATATTGTATAACGGGGTGTTAGAAATTGACTATGGCAGAGATACTCTATCTATTGCCTACGCAGATGATTTGGCGATATTAGTGATGACTGACATGATCCGGGAAATCGAAGACAAAGTAAACAGGTGCTGCAGAATGGTCAATAGCTGGATGGTTACAAATGATCTGGAACTAGCCGGAAACAAAACGGAAGTGGTCATATTGAAAGGACCTCGACAAAGACCTAAGTTGAGTTTTCAGATTGGTACTACAACAATAAGACCTACAAACTGTGCAAAATACCTAGGCATATACATCGACACAGGTCTAAGGTTCACGAAACACCTGACAAATGTAGTCCAGAGGGCAGAAGCAAGAACGGCAGCCCTACAAAGGATCATGCCGAATATAGGAGGCCCAAGTAGCCAAAAACGAAGAATGTACCTGCAAGTAGTACAATCGACCCTCCTATATGGAACCCCTATCTGGGTAGATGTACTAAAATATCAAAAATACCGAGATATAATAACTAGGGCTCAGCGAAAGCCTCTACTAAAAGTGACAAGCGCGTACCGGACTACTTCAACGACAGCCCTACAAGTGATAGCGGGTACGCTTCCCATTCACCTCCTGGCGAAGGAACGGCATATTCTCTACCATTCTCGGGATGGTCATCTACCACAGATGAAAGCTGCCACCAGAGAGCAATTACTAATAGAATGGCAAACAGAATGGGAGGCACAGACTGACAGGGCACAGTGGACCAAAAAACTAATACCCAACGTGATGTTGTTCTGAAGCTATTTCCTTGTGGCATTTTTATGATTAATTATTTATATGGGAAATAAGCCACAATTAAAATGAAAAAAATAATTTTATTAACGTTTCGACGCCCAAATCGGGTGCCGTTGTCAAAATACAAAATATTACTGAATATCAGTAATATTTTGTATTTTGACAACGGCACCCGATTTGGGCGTCGAAACGTTAATAAAATTATTTTTTTCATTTTAATTGTGGCTTATTTCCCATATAAATAATTAACCCAACGTGATAGAGTGGTATAAATGTAAGTTCAAACGAGTAAATTTCTATTTCACGCAGTTCCTGACCGGGCATGGATCTTTTACTGACAACTGACAACTTGATGCGTATCGCTATGGAAAGCAGGGAGAATTTTGAATTCATCATAGATCACATAACAAAAATCATGAAGAGAAAGTCCATAATAGAGAAAGCAATTGAGACAGCATGACAAAGATCTGGATTATTATATATGTGTATATGTATAGGATTGTTTTTTGTGTATATATATTTTTTTCTTATTCTAGGTTAATATTACTGATATTGCTATCTTGGGGGCCACCTCTTTTTTTTTAGCTCCACATGTCCATCACAGACACTAATAACATTTAAACTCCAATGTTATATTCATACTTTCTTTTCCTCGGCTCCTTACCGCTCCTAGGTAAGAGCCGACAACTTCTACGACCAATCTAGGCTGCGCAAGGCACTCCTAAGTTTCGTTCGCTAACTGAACACGTACGGGAGTGTCTTGCCGAAGACGGGTGGTTTTAGTTGGTAGGCAGGGTAACAGGAGGGCATCCGTTTGCAGGATCTCCCTACACGGGGGAAAATGGACTCGGATGTTTTCCTCTCTTCTGAATCCAACACACGCCAAGTATGGTACGGTGTTTAGAACATTTCCACCCAAATCAAAAAAAAAAAAAGTTATCAACCGAAGTAGCACAGAAAACGACAACAAATATCGCCTCCGTACCACCAGATTGACAACAGGTGGAATACTTTCTTTGGTTACACCTCCTGAGATTTTCAAAATTTATAAATCATACAGGATGTCGAGGAAATTAAGATGAGAGAATTTTAAGTAATTCACAACACACCTGCTCAGCGTGGTAAAAACTCCAACAAGAAAGAGTCCTTAATACTCAAACAAAAGAGTAAATGAATTAAAAATGTATAAACCTTCTCAATTTCTTTGCAACACGAAAATGCAGCAGCTGCATAATACTATGGTAAAATCTGAGAGTGCAGGAAGAGTCTATACCGGTTTCGGGGGTTGTTTCCTTCTCATCAGTAGTCCCATATCCTCTTCTCTCAGATTCTTCCACGTACCACACTTTGGGCCCTTCCGAATTGCAAAGAAAGAAATGTCACGGATGAACTAGGGCCATCTGCTGCATTTTTATTGACATTTGAGATTTGTTGGAGACGTAAGAAATATGTTAAGCGAAATTGAACTAGAACCAAAAATATTTTTTTGTGAAGACGAGGACATCTCAAACATATTCTACATAACTGACCTTCAAAGAACAAAGAAAATAAAAACATTTTTCGATGAAGCAAGTGAAAGTGAAACAATTTTAAAGAGACAAGAAAAATTCAGAAGTGAAGTAGATATTTGATGTTATATGCTGCAAACAGAATTAAATGCTACAAATAGATATTTTCTACGCTAGATAAAGAAGCTAGCTGTCAAAACGTCAATTAATACTTCATGCGTAAAATAGAAAAAAGATGTAAATAAAACCAAAGAGAAGTTGTATAATGAAATTACCCATTCTATAACGTTATGCCAAAAGTTGAATAAAGTAAAGGCAACATTTCCCAAGATTGTACGTTTACTGCAAGTTTATTTGACGATAGCAACTGCTAATGCATTAGGCGAGCGGCGGTCTTTTTCGACTTTAAAAAGAATAAATAGCTATTTGTATAACAAGGGAAGAAAGTGGTACTTTCCCTCCCCAGAATGAAGTTTACTGCCCGACGCGTAGCGGAGGGCAGTAATCATTCAAGGGAGGAAAAGGCACTTTTCTCCCATGTTATACATATGTTTTTTCCATCTTCCTCAAATAACAAGTAATTTTTTTATTTTTACTTAATTTATTTATGTAACTAACCAACAAAATTTATTAAAACTAAAACTAAAAAGTAGGTACAATATAACTGTCAACTGTCAAATATAAGTTAAATTATTAATGTAAACATTGTTAAATCAAAATAAAAGTTTACTGTTTTTTACCATTCTGCAAAAAACGATTGATACCATTATAATTTATAAAATTAAACATTTTCGTCATATTCACTAGTTTCATTAATTTTATCAAGATAGATACTTTGGTTGTTAGGTAGTAACTAGGGTGCATAACAACAATGGAGAATTGAGTTTTTAGTTGTCAATAATTTTAAGTAGAATTTTGATTATTATAAATTAAAATATGAGCGAAAGTGAATTTGAAGAAATTGAACGGGCTTGAGAAGAAGGGTGTTCCGCAATTATTCCCGAAAAATCCAAAATCCGTTATCAAAATACCTACCAAACTTTTAAAAAATGGTGCGAATGCAAGAATTTAAGAATCGAAGAAAAGACTCTATTGGCATATTTCGTTCAAAGACATATGCAGTTGAAAGCTCCTGGAAGCCTCTGGGCAGAATATTCAATGATTAAATCCACCGTTTTTCTTTATGATGGCATTGATATTTCCAAGTTTTCAACTTTGATCGCGTATTTGAAGAGAAAAAATGTTGGATACTACTAATGTATGCGATTCTGCAGGAGTTTCTGTTAGAAGTGAAACCACAGACCAAACAAGTGGGATTTCATTAAATAATTTAACAAATTGTACCATAAGTTTCAATATTAATAAATAATTTGTTAGTTTCCTTTATTCCTTCAAAAAATAAATTAAAATTAACAGATTTTTTAAATCGACGGTAAGTGAATTACTTACCGTCGAGTTGGAGTACTTACCGTCGAGTTGGATTACTTACCGTCGAGTTGCTAGTAAATGTCACCTACTGACGTAAAATCTGTCACGGTAAACAGTCCAAAATGATCAATCGTGCAAAAGAGAATTTTTTTTGGCTTTTAAACAAATAGCTTTGTTTAACAATAACAAAATTAATTTTTAGCAATGCAAATAATCAAAACCGGTATAATTTTTCACTTTCAAATACTGTAAGCAGAATTGCTATTTTATTTTTTATTCAAAAGTTATTCGGGGTCAAAAATTGCAGTTTTTCGAGATTTTTAAAGTTCAACCGCGTCTATCTCGAAAAGTATGCATCATACGAAAAAACTTGTAAACAAGTTCAACGCTCAAACTTGTCAACAAATCTAACATTTTTTAATTGATGGATTCGACCGTTACTTGATGGAAGTTCATTTTATCTCACAATAAAACACTGAAAAACGTTTGTTTTTCTATACTTCCACAAAATTTATTACAAACTATGTTATTACTACAGCTGTTTCGGCAAAATGCCTTTCTCAAGTGATATATTTTACAATGTGTTTGCCTTTTTAAGTCTTTAACTGAAGAGGTTGAGGAGTGGGGAGCTGTTTGTCTCGAGTTGGTCATTCAGAATTATATCTGTATTTTTCAATTTATTAATTTCCATTGATTCTAAAAGTGATAGCTTAAGGCCTTTATTTTGAATATGTAGAATTTGAAACTCTTCATTGAAAGAATGATTATGATCTAGAAGGTGAAGTGCGTATGTAGAAGTGTCTGTTTTCCTATTGTTGAAAGCCCTTTTGTGTTCTGCTATCGGTTTGTCAAAAGTTCTGCCAGTTTGACCGATGTAAGTTTTCGGACAGTCACCACAAGTTAGTTTATACACACCACTCTGTAGTTGCTTTCTCTTTCGGCTTTTATTGTTTTTAATATGTTTGCTTAAGTTGTTGTTAGTTCTGAAAGCTGGTGTTATTCCTTTCTTTTTTATGTATCTGGCTATTTTTGTTGTTATTTTGCCAGTATATGTGAGAGAGCAGAAGGTACTGGGTTCTTTCTGTGGTGGTGGATACACTAATTTCAAGGCTTTCTTATGGAATTTTTGTAGGAGGAAAATATTTTTCCTAGTGTTCCTCCTATAGAAACTTTTGTTTTAGTTAAAAACCTTTTAGAACATAATAGTACAAATCCGATCATTGCAT
The DNA here is from genome assembly GCF_917563875.1 of Diabrotica virgifera virgifera. Taxonomy (NCBI): domain Eukaryota; kingdom Metazoa; phylum Arthropoda; class Insecta; order Coleoptera; family Chrysomelidae; genus Diabrotica; species Diabrotica virgifera. The sequence goes on from NC_065451.1 coordinate 53,334,054, forward strand.
CTGAAATTTTACACCTTCTTGAAATTTGCATAAGTCAAGACTATTTTGAATTCAATAATCAAATTTACACAAACAACAGTGCAGGACTTATTATGGGTAATCCTCTAAGCCCATTACTATCAGATATATTTATGAACCAACTTGAAACAACAATTTCTAAACACCCCTTATTTAAACAGTTCTTATATTGGTGGAGATACGTGGATGACATACTAGTCTGCTTTACAGGAACTAACACAACTTGACCAATTTCTATCATACATTAATTCACTTGATAGTAATATTGAGTTCACAATAGAAACAGAACAGAATAATTCCATAAACTTTCTAGATGTAACGATTACCAGACTACACAACAAACATGAGTTCTCCGTATATCATAAACCTACCCATACTGACACAACTATACACAATTCATCATCCCATCCTACACAACACAAATTAGCAGCCTACCATAACATGATACATAGACTGACAGAAATTCCTATGACAAAAAATAACTTCGAGAAAGAACTAAATATCATTAGACAAATAGCAGTAAACAATGGCTATAACGAACAAACAGTTAACAACATTTTAAACCAAAAACTCCATAAGAAAGCCTTGAAATTAGTGTATCCACCACCACAGAAAGAACCCAGTACCTTCTGCTCTCTCACATATACTGGCAAAATATTAACAAAAATAGCCAGATACATAAAAAAGAAAGGAATAACACCAGCTTTCAGAACTAACAACAACTTAAGCAAACATATTAAAAACAATAAAAGCCGAAAGAGAAAGCAACTACAGAGTGGTGTGTACAAACTGACTTGTGGTGACTGTCCGAAAACTTACATCGGTCAAACTGGCAGAACTTTTGGCAAAAGGATAGCAGAATACAAAAGGGCTTTCAACAATAGAAAAACAGACACTTCTACATACGCACTTCACCTTCTAGATCATAATCATTCTTTCAATGAAGAGTTTCAAATTCTACATATTCAAAATAAAGGCCTTAAGCTATCACTTTTAGAATCAATGGAAATTAATAAATTGAAAAATACAGATATAATTCTGAATGACCAACTCGAGACAAACAGCTCCCCACTCCTCAACCTCTTCAGTTAAAGACTTAAAAAGGCAAACACATTGTAAAATATATCACTTGAGAAAGGCACTTTGCCGAAACAGCTGTAGTAATAACATAGTTGTAATAAATTTTGTGGAAGTATAGAAAAAGAAACTTTTTTCAGTGTTTTATTGTGAGCTAACATTTTTTGGTTAGAATTACCCAAGAAATACAGAAAAATGTTTTATTTTGCGAAAAATTGCTGTTATGTAATTTTACAAGTTCTTTGGTTATAACAATCTTATCGACATCCTGATCAACTGTTTACCCAAAAAAATTCGTGTTCTACGGGTCAAAATATATAAAAAAAACTTGGGTAAGTCCATCTAAATAAAGGAAGCCGTTACCCACTGTCTGGTGACAGCACTAACTTGTTTATAAGCCAAAAATTGTTTATAATTTTAAAAAATTGCTGAGGCTGCTTAAATAATCCGATTTAAATTCTGTAAGGTGTATTAGATAGTTAAAGCGCTTGCTTGTATGTAAAAAAATTAGCAAATTTTAAATGGTCTACATTTTGTTTAGAAAGTTTTTAAACTTATGGTGCGGAAACGTTAACGCTCACTAAGACGTCCGCAAACAAAATTCGAACAACACGCAATGGAACGTTCCATGTTGGGATTAACCCTAAGAGACCGAATAACCAACACAGAATTGCGCCATAGATAAGGAGTAATCAACGCAATCAAAAAATATCAACCTTAAAATGGAACTGGGCAGGGCATATCGCACGAACGAAGGACGGCAGATGGACAGAACGTATTCTCGAGTGGAGAGCCAGGCAAGGCGCCTTTAGAATCAAAGGACAACCACTATCAAGATGGACAGATGGCCTGAAGCGGATATGCGAAAATTGAACAAGCGGCTCAGGACATCAATTTGTGGGGTGAACTACGGGAGCCCTACGTTCAGCAGTTGACAAGTATAGGATGAATGATGATTAATAGGAAATTTTTCCAGTACCTACTTGTTATAATTTACACGGTGGCACGGAATTATATGCCTTAGTTAGATTGACGAATAGTAGATGTATTTCTGTATCTCTAGCTACTTTTTTTCGTGGAGTTGGTTGAGCGTGAAGATGTAGTCGATTAAGGATCTACTCGGAATCCTGCTTGTTGCTCGATCTCTAAAGGTGTATATTCATTTTCTATCAGAATTTTTAAAGTTTTTCTCTATAATCTGCTAAAGGTGCTGGTTACAGTAATACAGCGATATTTTTTGCAGTCTTCCTTGTTATTTTCTTTGTGTGTTGTTATTATCCACCTTGTTTTCCAATTTTCTGGAATGTTTTCTTCATTTGTGTAATTATTGAAAATTCAGGTTATTAAGTTGGTCAATTTTACAGTTCTATTTTTTATAACTTTCGCTGGGATTTCTTTTGGACCACATGCTTTTCTATTTTTTAGGGATTTTATCATTCTCTCAACGAAAGAAAATGAAAAAAACCAATATATGTTTAATTGGTAAAAGATTAAATAATAATGATATATTATTATTAAATATCTTTTTTTTTTTCTTTGGAGTTGTATGACTACGGGCCCTTCAAAGCTCATTCGCCGATTCACCAATTTTGCTCATTTATTTTACAATAATATTTTCCTATATTTATCTACTCAACATTTTCTATCCTACTTATTCTACATACTTTATAAGGAATGACCACTGATCAGTGGGAATACCACATCAGGCAAAAACACAGTTTTACTTATATATTGTAATAGATTTTAATTTCGGTCTTTACGTTAGTTAGTTTATAATTTGATTTTTATATTTTTAATATGTTCTATAAATAATTGCATTAATTCTGTATTATTAATTTGTGATAATATATATGTTAAATTTATTGCGTGTGTTATATTTTTACCACTGTATAATTTACTTATAAACATATTTATTTTTATTTGTATTAGAGGGCAATTTAAAATCATATGTTTAGCATCACCTATTTCTCCACATTGACAATATGGATTGTCTCTTAAATGAATTTTATGTAGATATGTTGGAATCAATGCATGGTTAAATCTTAACCGGCATATTTGTCTCACTGCGTATTTTGGAAGAGTTGTCATTGCAAACCATGGTCTTGATGGTATTGTACATTGGATTTCTTTATAGTACATACCTTTTTTAATTTCCTCAAATTCTTTGCTCCAGATTGTTTTATATATATATATTAGTGCTAATATTTTTAATTTCTTCAGGTGTACATTTGTAGTCAATATATATCCCTTCTTTTAGAGGCTGCTTAGCTAAGGAATCCACCAGTTCATTAACCATAATTCCGCTGTGTCCTTTGACCCACACTAACCGTATTTTTTTTAAATCTGTATTTAATTTGTTAATATTTTTGATTATTTCCAAAATAATATAATTTACTTTGGAAGTTACCTTCAGGTGCTTTATTTTTGACAAAGCGCTTTTACTGTCACTTATTATAACAATTTCTGAATTTGTGACAATATGTTGACAATACTTCAAGGCTTCTAGTATACCTATTAACTCCGCCGAATATATGTTTGTGTTTATATTTAATTTTACCATTTTTTTATACTTAATTTGTGTATCATATATTGCACAGGCTGTTCCCCCCTTGTTTTTTGATGCGTCTGTATAAATTTGATATGAATTTGGTACTAATTCTTTTACATCTGTTTCAAACATTAGATTTCTTATTTGATTTGGATATTTCGAATAATCTCGAAGGAAATTTATATCTATTTTCATCGTTTCTTCGAATTTATAGGTATAGCTTAGGTTTATTGATGTATTGTGAATATTTTCCTTGTACTTAGCCAATTGTCTATAGCATTCTGCAATACAAGGTGATTTCTTTTTTTGCCAGTATTTATTCATTAAATCTTGTATTGACAATCGATGAATTTTTTCAATTATATTGGATTCTTTATGAAGTAATTTAATTAAAAATTGACTGCCTAGTTTGCATTTTCTTATTGTCATAGGCATTTCAGAACACTCTATAAATAAATTATTTATTAAAGTAGACTTTAGAGCGCCTAAACACAGTCTTAAATATTTGTTCACAACGACTTCAATTTTTTGTAGATAACAGTTGGCTGCGTCCGCATAAAATACTGATCCATAATCTATTATTGCTCTTATATAAGCTCTATAGACCAAAAGAGAGAGATTGGGATCTGCTCCCCATGTGGAATGTGAAACTGCTCGTAAGATATTTACTCCTTTTTCTGTTTTCCTAATTATATTTTCTATTTGTTCTTTCCATAGAAGTTTTTGATCCAAAATGACACCGAGGTGTTTTACAGATTTTTGTACCGGAAAATTTATATTATTTAATTTTTATTTCTACTGGGACATTTTTCCTTTGTCTAGTAAATAGACAGGCTTGAGTTTTATCTTTAGATAATGTAAGTCCATTTTTAAATGCCCAGTTATTAATTGTTATGTAGTTATCATTGATATTTTTGATTCCTTGATTAATTTCAGTTTGATCTTGATAAATTACCACATCGTCTGCAAATTGTATAATTTTTGAAAATTTTGCTGTTTTTTCTAAATCATGTGTATATATAAGGTACAATACTGGACTTAATATGCCTCCTTGTGGTAATCCATCTCTAGCAATTTGAGGTCCTAACAGTTTATTGTTGATGCTTAGGAATATTTTTCTGTTGGAATACATCTTAATTATTTTTTTATTAAAACTTTCCGGAAGACCAATTAGTGACATTTTGTTATATAGAATACTAAGATTGACATTATCGTATGCTCCTTCTATGTCCATAAATAAAGCTGTAACAGACTTATTTTCAGTAAAACTAAGATTAATATCTGTTACTAGATGACCTTATTTAATATCGTAAAATACAAACATTAAAAACCATTATAAATGACATCACTGGGTCTAAAACACAATAATGATATTAGCGCATTTTTTAAAATCATTAAATAACCATATCCTTTTAAATTCATATAAAATGTGTTTCAAATTTCTACAGTATTCGATGCTGAGCTATGGTAATATACGGACCTGTTTTTTGATATCCTGAGAATCAAGTTATAAAATCTATCTTACAATACAGGGTGTCCAGAAGGTCTACCGACAAACGAAGACAGGAGATTCCTCAGATCATTTTAAGATGTTTTAACCCAATTCACCTAGTCCGAAAATGCTTTCTATTGGAGCTGCAGCTCTTTGAAGATGGCGTCTTGTAATTAGTTTTTCTTAAATAACTTCAGAACGCATCTATTAAGAAAAACGAAGATTGGTACACATATTTATCTTCTAGAGATAAATCCACTTCATGTAATGTGCATTTCTACTACAGGTCATAGGCGTCCATTTTGGGTAGGGAAAGTTATTTTATCGCATAACTTTTTTATCTTAAATTTTTAAGCATTTCTGACTCTGGATTATTAAATTGTGTGGTATTCTACAACTAAAAGATACTCTTGTTTTAAGTCGATATGATACACCGTTTTCAAGAGAAATCGATTTGAAAATTTTTCTTTTTTTTGAACTTCCACAATAATTTCAAAAAAAGACTATTTAGAAATCCAAAAACTGGTACGTTTATTTATATTTCAGAGATGAATCGATTTCATTAATTGCGAATTTCTAGTACGGGTCATGTCATATGCATCCGTTTTGGGTAAGTCAACGTTTATTTTATTGCATAACATTTTTGTACTTAATTTTTAAGCATTTTTGAATCTAGATTATTAAGTTATGAGGTATTCTAGTACTAAAAGTTACTCTTGCTTTAAGTTGGTAAAATACACCGTTCTTTTTTCAGAAATCTTTCCAATTTTTTTTAAATTCAAAAAATGAAAAATTTTCTGTAGTAATTGCACAAGAGCTCTAAAATTATCGAATTTTTCCCGAGTGACACTTTGGCAGTTTTAATTTCACGACCCAAAGGCTAGTGAAATTATGTCAAAGTGTCACGAGGGCAAAAATTCGATAATAATTTTAGAGATCGAGTGCAATTTGTTGCGATTATTTCATGAATAAAACTGTTCAAAACCAAAATTTTATTGTAATTTATTTATGTAAGTACAAATTAGTACAATTAAACACACAGTTGTTATAAATATTTGACGGTTGAAAGTCATCACTTTTATAATTTTTAAAACATTAATTGTCATTAATGTCACTGAATGTATTTTTTCGTAGCAACGAAGGGCATCTGACGTAATACACTTGACGACGGGATATTATCAAAAATTATCAGTTTAATTTTTATTTCTGTAGCTTTCTATTGGTCAGAATCTCCTATGAATGAAATAATCAAATCTATTTTTCTAGAAAACCGTGTGTCCTACTGACTTAAAGTAAGATTACCTTTTAGTACTAGAATACCTCACAATTTAATAATCCAATGTAAAAAATACTTAAAAGTTAAAGACAAAAAAGTTATGTGATAAAATAACCGTTGCCCTACCCAAAACGGACGCCTATGATCGGTACCAGAAATTCGTAATGGATGGAAACGATTTATCTCTGGAAGATAAATATGCACACCATTTTTCGTTTTTCTTAAAGCGTTCTGGAAGTATTTAAGAAAAACTAATTACAAGACGCCATTTTCAAAGAGCTGTAGCTCCCTTAGGAAGCATTTTCGGACTAGGTGAGTTGAGCTAAATTACCTTAAAATTATCTGAAGAATCGCCTGTCTTCGTTTGTCGGTAGAGTTTCTGGACACCCTGTATATTTCACGAATTTGCGCCTATTTTGTATTAGGGATGAAAGCTCTGACTTAAACGGTCCTCTGTTCTGACAAAATGTCTACATATTCTCTAAATATTTGTCAATGACAATGGACATAATTATTACTGTCTAGGACAAGCAAAAATACAATAATTTAAACTGATAATGTATTTAATATTCATCTAAAGAAATATTTATAGAAATTATTAGTGCCAAAATAGAAGAAACTTACAAATTCTATTGTTTCTAAATAGATGTAGCGGTAAGTATACTAATAAAATAATAACAATAACACTCAAAACTTTTCATAAGGGGAAAGGAGCAAAATGTCGCTTGTCAAAATTTTAAATGTGTTTTAAATATATTCAAAACACCGCTCTCTATATACAATATTCTAAGTTTTTTTAACGGAAGAATCAGTCAATGTAATTATGCATTTTCTTGCAATTAACCAAATAAGCTTATAAACTACAATGCGTTTTCCAGCAATTAACAAAATAAGCTTACAAATTGCAAGGCTCAACTGTTTATATGTATTCGTGTTATATTATGTTGCTATTTGTCATTTAATTTATGTTTTAATTTTTAATCATACTTAACCTGACCAAATTAATCTCATTTAATTATAATCATCACACCTCATCCAAAGCTTCCTTACAACAACATAGTCAGCGATTTTGGTATGGCTTAGAGCCAGACTACGTCAAGATCGCTTATAAGATCTAGTTCAGAGAAATAAGGAAAAAAAATATCGTGTTGGTGACACATCCCCCTCCAGGCTGAAACCAAATTTTTCGAGTAATATGGTCATCTATAATAATAACCTATATGTTTCCTGCAGCTGATTTTGATGATATACATAGTTATAAACAAATGAAGATCAAAAAACGGTAAATTTTCGCTTTTTTCGTCTCTTACTAAAAAATTGGGCATTTTAAACAAATTTGAGAGTAATAAACTCATAAACCGTATAAAAAACTTCAATATGGCGTTCGCTGAATATGTCTATCCTTATTGGTTACTTAGAAAATTGCCAAATAAATCATAAATTTTGAGTTTTTATAAATATTCATAACTTATGTAAAAATTAACTTAGAACCTTCTTATTACATGGAATGCTGAGACTTATGGTGCTTAAATTACACCCTAAATTCCAAAGCAATTGGTCAAATAGTTTAAAAGTTATTTAATTTGTTTATCCAAAATTAATTTTTTTTGCAACACTGTAAGTCAGAAAATGATGAAGTTACAGTATTATTTTGGATAGTGTATGAAAGAAGAAAATTTACAGTATTAATTTAATTTAAAAAAAATGACAAAAAATAATTATAGATATTGCAAAATAATTTTGCAAAAACATGTGAATTAAAAAAATGGGGGGGCTAACTTTGTCCCTAAGTGTCCTAGAACAGTTGTTTTTCTTTCTAAATGTGTATAAAAATTCAGTCTTTCTAAATATGAAAAAATAATTTTTCTACGGGTAACGGTTAAAAAGTTATTCTAATTGTTTATAAGTAAGCAAAAAATGGACATGTTTTTGCAAAATAATTTTACACTGTTTAAAATTATTTTTTGTCATTTATTTTTAATTAAGGTAATAGTATAAATGTTCTTCTTTCATAAACTGTCCGAAGTATTATTGTAACCTCATAATTTTCTGACTTATAGTGTTGCAAAAAAAATGAATTTGGGAAAAATAAATTAAATAACTTTTAAACTATTTGACCAATTGCTTTGAAATTTAAAATATAATTTAAGTACAAGAAGTCTCGGCATTCCGCTTAATAAGAAGATTCTAAGTTAATTTTTACCTAAGTTGCGAATATTTATAAAAACTCAATATTTATGATTTATTTTGCAATTTTCTAAGCAACCAATAAGGTTGGACATATTCAGCGAATGCCATATTGAAGTTTTTTATACGATTTATGAGTTTCTGACTCTCAAATTTGTTTAAAGTGCCTAACTTTTTGGTAATAGACGAAAAAAGCGATAATTTACCGTTTTTCGATCTTCATTTGTTTATAACTATGTATATCATCAAAATCGGCTGCAGGAAACATATAGGTTAATAATATAGATGTCCAAATTACTCAAAAAATTTGGTTTCGGCCTGGAGGGGGATGTGTCACGAGAAAAACCTTATTTCTCTGGACTAATCGTCAAGATCGTGCTGGTAATCGCCTTGCAGCGAAACCAAGAACAAAAAAGAAGAAGAAGTAAATATATCCATTTTTTTCGAATCCTAAAAAAACTAATAAATATTTTTCAAAAATTTCTCCAGGGTAATAAACTAGAAATAGACCATGTTCAGGACACTCAAAGATCCAGGTAGCTGACTACTTTTTTAGTTATTGTATACCTATAGGATGAAAACCTACCTGTTTCCTGCCTGGAGTTCGCGTCGTTTATTATTAACAATTTAGTGCAAAAATGGCGATATTTTCGATTTTTTGCACCCCATTCAAAAGCTAGATAGTTGATATTAAATTACAAAATTCAGTTTTTTAGAACATTAAAAAACCTTCAAAATGCCGATTTTTGAAAGTTAAAAAATTAATTTGTTGCTACGCAAACTGCAAAATAAGTGAAAATCGTTATTTGTTAATATCTTTTACTAAAACTGCCTTAGAACTTTAGTGTTTCAGCCAAAGTTGGGTATTGGAGTACTTAACAAACCCTCAAAATTTGAGACCGATCCATTAATTAGTTTAAGAGTTATTCTGATTGTTTATCCCAGAGACCTTTATTTTGCAATAACATAAGACAGAAAATAATGAAGATAGGGCAATTCTGCGTATGCCAAATGAAAGAAAAAACTGATACTATCAAAATGTACTAAAAAACTATAAAAAAATTATCTAAAATATAGTCAAAAATCCTAATGCCAAATTTGTGAAATTTTGGAGTTTAAAAACATTTAGAACAACTTTAAAAATATTGTCCGTAGAAAAAGTTATTTTACATATTAGAAAAGCTGGTATTTTACACGAATTTTTAAAAATGTAGTTCAATTGGTGACTAGTCGTGGTAAGTGAGAGTCCCGGTGAATTCGTAACTATTTTAATCCCCCACCCTAATTACAGGCCAACTGGTAACTCTTGCGTGCAGGTAATTTTGCGGTAACCCATCAAGTACCGGTGAATTTGTAACTTACTTTTCTAAGTAATTACTAACGATGTTGATAATCTAATAGCGGTATTCCAGGTATGTACCTGTATAAATTACCCTATTTGAAGGTGGTGTAAAAGTTATTCATCATTTATTTATTATCTCTTGGACGAGTTACATAAGAAAGTCGAAATAAATTTTGTTAAAATGGCTGAAATACTTGTAGCAGATTTCGTAATGAGTGAACGTGGATAAAGTTAGATGACAACTTAAATAATTATAATCGACTATCGACTTATGATCCTTCTCAAATTTGCTCGGAACATTAATGAAAATATTAAAATATTAAAAAATTTTGAAAAACATCGATTTTTTTCTACTTTCATTGCTTATAACTTTAAAACGATTCATTTTGGAACAAAGTCATAATGAAATAAAATAAAGATAATTTAATTTTGTATGATATACGACTAGTTAAATGTCTTAAATTATTGCCCTTCCTGCAAAATAGCAATAAATACAAAATAAGAGGGTAAAATAAGCCTGTTTTTATTCAGTGTTTTTCAACCACTTTGGTTGCATTTAGGTTGCATCTTAATTCTATTATAAAATCCTTACAATATACTTAAATTATCCACCAAATTTAATTAAAATGGACCTGAGAGATTTTGCATAATAATTTTGCAATTTAATTTTTTTTAAAAAGTTCAAATTTTTTAAAAACTTTCTGAACAAAAAGTAGACCATTTAGAGGTTTGCTATTTTTTTACATAGGGAGCGTTCAAATATTACGTAACGCGATTTTTGAAGATTTTTACCCCTTCCCCCTGCGTAACGCACTGTAATGTGCGTTTAACTATTACGTAATGCAATTTTTGAAGATTTTTGACTCCCTCCCCAACCTGCGTTACGTAATACTTGAACGGTCCCATATAAAGAGGCACTCTACCTATTCAATACACTTTACATAATTAAAATCGGATTATCTAAGCGGCCTCAGCACTGTTTTAAAGTTATAAACAATTCTTTGGCTTATAAACAAATACAGTGAGGACGCTTGAGTCGAAATATATTCATTTTTTCGAGAATGGGCAACTCTGAAGATAATTCCGAAACAGGTCGATTTTTCTTTTTTTTTTTAATTACACATTTTTTGGCGTATATATCAAACTAGTGACGTCATCCATCTGGGTATGATGACGCAATCCAGTGGTTCCCAACCTTTTATGTCTGGCGACCACCTTCTGATGTTTTTTCATATTCGCAACCAATCCCTCACCCACGATGTTATATAATGTACGCTACTCAGCTACTGTAAGAGCCACGCCGGGACCCACCTGAAATCTGCCGGCGACCCACTAGTGGGTCACGACCACGACCCACCGGTTGGGAAACGATGACGTAATCAATGATTTTTTTTAATGAGAATATGGGTCGTATGATAGCTCATTCGAAACGATATGCAATTCTCTATTTCCTAATGTAAACCTTAACATATAATTATTTATACAGGGTGCCCAAATTTTTTTTTAATTAAATTGAGACAAAAGAAGAATGTATGTATATAATTTATTTAATTCGAAATACCTTTTACTGTTGTCCCAAAACAGAAAAAAATGTTTTATTTGATAAACAACTACTGTTTTTCACTTAATTTAATATTAGTTGCCACTCACCAGCCTCTTAGCAGTTTTAACATTTAATTTAAGCGAAAAGCAATGTTTATTTTTCAAATTCACATTTTTTTCTGTTTTCTGACTTCAGTAAAATGTATTTTGCTTTAAATAGATTACCGTCCTACATTCTGTTTTGTCTTAATTAAATTGAATCAAAAAAATTTTTTTGGGCACCCTGTATAAATAATTATAGCCTTTCGAATGATCTATAACACGGCCCCTATTCTCATTTAAAAAATCATCGATTGCGTCATCACGCCCAGATGGATGATGTCACTAGTATGATATATCTATACCAAAAAATTAGAATTTAAAAATAGAAATCGACCTATTTCAGGATTTATCTCCAGAGACACCCATTCTCCAGAAAATTTATTTATTCCAACTCAAACGTCCTCACTGTATTTGTTTATAAGCCAAAAAATTGTTTATAACATTGCTGATGCCGCTTAGATAATCCGATTTTAATTCTGTAAAGTGTATTAGTGTATGTAAAATTTTAAAAAATTTGAACTTTTTTTAAAACATTTAGATTGCAAAATTATTATGCAAAATCTATCAGGTCGATTTTAATAAAATTTGGTGGACGATTTAAGTATGTTATAAGGATTTTCTGTGCGAATTATGAAGGTTCTAAGTGCAACCAAAGTTGTTGAAAAACACTGAATAAAAAGAGGCTTATGTTGCCCCCTTATTTTGTATTTATTGCTATTTTACAGAAAGGGTAATAATTTAAGACATTTTTAACTAGTTGTATATCACACAAAATTCAATTATCTTTATTTTATTTCGCTACGACTTTGCTCCAAAATGAATCGTTTTAAAGTTGTAAGCAAAGAAAATAGAAAAAAATCAATGTTTTTCGAAATATTTTAATTTTTTTAATAATGTTCGGGGCATATTTGAGAAGGAGCATAAGTCAATTATAATTATTGAAGTTGTCACCTAACTTTATCTGCAAAAATCCGAATGGCACCTCGCACATCCGCAAATAGACGTTTTTTTACAGATTCGCCCTTGTCTATACATATAATATTGTTTCAATTATTTTAATAATAGGGGAGTGCAATTAGAACGAAAAGATACAATTTTTCGGAAAAAATCAAACAAGGTTATATTTTTCTAAAACTTTTTTTGTTAGTTTATAAATATGTTAAAGTAAAAAGTTCTACTCACAAATTTCGCCGCTAATTGTTTATTAATTGTTTAAACAATAACAATTTTTTTTGTATAAATAATGTTAAGAATATTCGTGAATTCAACATTTTATTTTGATAAAAATGTTTTTATTTTAGTTTTGATTATGCTGAACCCGAATCTGACATTACAATTTGAAAATTCAAAATGGCGGATTCAAAATGGCGGATTTTTTCCTAAAAATCCTTAAAAAGTAGTTGTAAAATCCGATTTTTTTTATAAAACCTGTTTGTTTACATATATGTGGATATTTTTGAGAGGCTTAATCAAATTTTAATAATTTAAATTATAAAATGGCAGATCCAAAATGGCGGATAACTTAAAAAGTAGTTGTAAAATCATAATTTCTTTACAAAATGTATTTATTTCCACATATATTTATATTTATTTTTGAGAGCTTTGATAAACCTAACTTAAATGTTAACATTATAAACTATAAAATGGCGGATACAAAATGCGGATTTTCGAAAAAGAACATAAAAAAGTCAAGGTTACGTCAAGTGTGTACTCTGCAAGGGAGACCACCCAGCAAACTACAAAGGTTGCAGGGTATACAAGGAGCTACAAACGAAAAAATTCCCAACGATTAGACCCAGGCCTAGCATGCCAATTAATCATGCACAACATGTCCAAGCAGGAGTTACCTACGCCCAAATCGTTAATAACTCACAACAAATTACGAATAGTAATACAAACCAAACAGAAGTAATTACTACCAATACTCCCGCCTCAAATGACATGGCTGAACTAAAGAATATGTTAAAAGTCCTGATGGAACAAATGGGTACACTGTTAAACCTTCTCACCACCGTCGTCACTAAATTAACAAAATGATCAAATTCTTAAAAATAGCTATTTGGAATGCCAACGGGCTAACAAATCATGCTCAAGAAGTTAAAACTTTTATACTAATACACAACATCGACATAATGTTAATATCTGAAACACACTTTACAAATAGAAGCTATCTGAGAATTCCCAACTATGCAATATATAACACCAAACATCCAGATGGCACTGCACATGGAGAAACTGCAATCATAATTAAGTCATCTATAAAACACCACGAGTTAAATAAGTTTAAAAGAGACTATATACAAGCAACAAGTATTAGCATAGAAGACTGGAACGGTCCTTTAACAGTAACTGCAATATATAGTCCACCACGACATACTATAGCCAAAAATCAATACCAAGAATTCTTCAACACACTTGGAAACAGGCTTCTAGCAGGCGACGATTATAACGCAAAACACACTCACTGGGGATCCAGGCTAATAACTCCGAAAGGTAGGCAATTATACATGGCAATGGAAACCAACAACCTTAAATACATATCTACTGGCGAACCCACATACTGGCCCACAGACACAAACAAAATTCCAAATTTGGTTGAATTCTGTGTGACTAAAGGAATACCACTTGAATCCCAGACAGCACAATCTTGTTTCGATCTTTCATCCGACCATTCTCCTGTCTTGGTCATGATATCTACGAATATCCTCGAAACACAACCTCCACCATATCTTAGTAGTAAATATACCAATTGAATTAAATTCCGGGCTATCCTTGATCAGAGGCTGGACATAAACATCCCACTAAAATCGGATGGCGAAATTGACGAAGCAGTAAATCAATTAAATAGGATAATTCAGGAAGCTGGCTGGCAGTCAACACCTAAACAACCAAGAACAATCATACACAAAGATTTACCCAACGAAATAAAAGAAAAAATCGCAGAAAAAAGAAGACTAAGGAAAGTATGGCAAAGAACCCGTGCACGCCAGGATAAAAATAGACTAAACCAAGCTACAGCGCGACTAAAAACTTTGTTAAACAACAATAAAAACAACGACATAAAACGATATCTACAAAATCTATCTGCTACGGAAACCTCCGAATACTCGCTATGGAAGGCAACACGAAAGATTAACAGACCACAACTCTCTAATCCGCCTATCCGGGCCAGTAACGGACGATGGGCTAAAAGTAACAACGAAAAAGCTACAGTCTTTGCCACATACCTGGAGGAAGTGTTCCAACCACATGCCCAAAACAACAACTCTGATGCAGAAGATAATATTCAATTGTATTTAGAATATCCATACCAACCAGAAGCACCGTTGGAGAAATTCACAGCCAAACAAGTTTTCAACAAAATCCAAACAGATATGAACCCGAAAAAGTCCCCAGGGTTCGACTTAACCACTGCAAGAATTTTAAAAGAACTTCCCAAGAAAGGCGTGCAATATTTGACACAGATTTTTAACGCAATCTTAAAAACTGGTTACTATCCCCTTTTGTGGAAAGTGGCACAAATCATCTTAATACCCAAACCAGGCAAGCCTGTAGAAGAAGTTAAGTCCTATAGACATATCAGTCTACTTTCAGTGATGTCAAAGGTTTTTGAAAAACTCTTACTAGACAGATTACAGCCAATCCTCGTGGAAAAGCAGCTAATACCCAACCACCAGTTTGGATTTAGACAACAACATGCTACCACCGAGCAAATTCATCGAGTCTGCAATTCCATAAACAAAGCCTTAGAAGAGAAGCAATACTGCTCTGCAGCCTTTTTGGATGTCTCGCAGGCTTTTGATAAAGTCTGGCACACTGGCTTGCTATACAAAATAAGAAAAGTCCTTCCTCTCAACTACTTTCTAATCCTCAAGTCCTATCTCTCCGACCGCCATTTCCTTGTAAAAGTTAAAGATCAGTGCACTAACTTATATCCAATCACCGCTGGAGTACCTCAGGGTAGTGTCCTTGGACCAGTTCTCTACCTACTCTACACAGCAGATCTTCCTACAAGCCAAAACATCATCACAGCTACATATGCAGATGACACAGCAATCATTGCAGCTCACTCAAACCCGTACATCGCCTCGCAACTGCTCCAGACAAATCTCGACAGTATAAATATCTGGTTACAAACATGGCGAATCAAGTAAACGAAAGCAAGTCAGTACATATAACGTTCACTAATCGAAAATATACGTGCCCAACCGTCTCAATAAATAATCAAGTACTACAACAAAAGGATGACGTAAAATACCTAGGTATGCACTTGGACCGCAGATTAACGTGGAAGAAACACATATTCACGAAAAGAAAACAGTTGGGTCTGAAACTCAATAAAATGTACTGGCTGATAGGAAAAAGGTCACAACTGAGTTTGTACAATAAAATTTTAGTAGACAAGGCAGTGATTAAGCCAATATGGAGCTATGGTATCCAACTGTGGGGATCTGCGTCGAGATCCAATATCGACATCCTGGAGAGATTCCAATCGAAAACCTTGCGCATTATCACAAATGCACCGTGGTACATGCCCATGAACACATCAATCGTGATCTCCAAATGAAGACTGTCAAAGAAGGAATTGCCAGTTACGCCCAAAAATACGACATCCGACTACAAAACCACCCCAACAGGCTAGCGAAGAACCTAATGAGACCCCAGGCAAACAGAAGGCTAAAGCGCTACACTCCAAGCGATCTACGAACAAGATTTTAAATTTTAAATTATAAATTTTCAAAAATATTTTATTTATTATAGAGTTTTATTTATAGGGTTTTATTTATTAGTCACAAATAATTTTGTTAAGTACTAAAATTATGATTTTATAGGTTATTGTCACTGGACAGTCTCCTGCAAGTCTCTTTTAATTGTTAAACAATTTACTTATTGTAATCATAATTACAGATTGTAAATAAATGGGATGTTAAAAAAAAATTCATTCTTAAAAAAAAGATAAACAAATAATTTTCACAATAATATTAAAAATTAAAATGTATTAGAAAGAATATTAAAAAAAAACAAATTTTCGATTAGAAGGATATAATTACATATTGGAACATAGTTTTTAATTCCAAACAAGTTTTCTTTATAAAAATTTTCGATATTGTGAAATATAAAGGTAATTTACTCTTGAGTGAAATTCATATTTTTTGACATACCTCGTACCAAATTAACAAAATTTGATATTTGATGGTTGCATGTTATGTTATGTATGATGCAGAGTATTTTATAAAGGATAAATTTTTTTCGTAAAACTGATATTAAAAATGTTATCAATAGGTCCCAAGTTACGCATACATACTGTATAAGAGCTAAAAAAATTTTTTTTGTTGAACATTTATTATTGTTGAAGCTTATTATTAAATGTATTTTAGGTAAGTTTTACAGAAAAAAGTTTTGATCACTCTGTATATACATTTTTTCAGCTGGTAATTTTCGGTTTTTGTATTACATTTTTGTTATCTTTCTTAGTTTTCTTAAAAATAAATTGTTTATTTCATTTTTAAACTAAAATAATTCAGTGTTTTTTAAAGATTACATCCCAAGCTTTAAAAAAATAGCAAAAAAATTTTATTAGATTTATTCAAACTTGAGTAATACCGTCTTAAAATGGTGGAAATTCTGTAAAACTAAGAAGTTTTTAAAAATTACATTTTTTGAGACATCGTATAATTTGAATTAAATTTTTGAGATTTTTTTTGAATGAAACATAGTTTAGTAAGATGATTGAGAGTTAATTTGCGCAAATTTGAGAGTTTTATAAGCAAAATTGTATTAGTTACGCATTTTTAAATCATTTTTAAACAAAATTCATGTAAGGCTCACTTTCCGCCCACACCGTACTTATGTCCATACATTTTATTTATTTTTTTTACAACCATAAGATAGCTTATTTCATCTACTTTCATGTTCAATTTGTAAAATTTCTTTTGATCCATTAGTTAAAGAATTACTTTAAAAAAACACAACCGTGCACTTCTTCCAACGCTAGTTTACAGTGCGCCAATGTGTGTGAGAAGGGTGACTTTAGCGTTATAAATAAAAAATTACAGAAGCTAGAGATTTAATTTTAGAAAAATCTTTATATAAGGTTTTTTTTGTAGAATTTTCTGAATTTTTCAATGGCCAAGTCAGTTTTTTTTCTAAAAATTATATTTTCAAAGTTATTTAAAAAAACATCTAACTTCGCTGTTCATTTGTTTAATAAAAAATGAAGCACCCACTTCTCGAGTAGAACTTTTTGATATGTTGTTTATTAAACATTTCTTAATGAAATTACAAAAAGTTTTATCTTGTTTATTTTTTTCCGAAGTGAAAATCTAAATGCACTCCCCTATAAGAGATTAAAATTTTTATTTTTTTATAGGTACATATTATAATACAAAACATGTTTTAAGCAGACCAAGAACCATTCGCTTACATAATAATGCTATATGCCCCGTGTTGGCTTAATCCGTTACTGTTCAAATTTATTTCTTACTTTTTAAATTAACTACCTGGGGTATTAGAATTAAACAATGGTTTCGAATTCACCTGTATAAGTTGCGAGTTGGGAGGGTCAGGTAGTAAAAAAGTTACGAATTGGCCGGTGTACATTGTGATTTGAAAAAGTTTGTCATTAAGAGTTACGAGTTGGCGCGTGTCCGTAAGTGTAGGGGGAGCTGGGAACCGACAAATGCACGAGTTCAAAAACTAAAAAAAGCAACTTAAAACTACTATCATTTTCTATATCTCGGGATCTACTGAATATATTTTGATCGTTCTTTTTTTAATTTGTATGTAATTTTCATATTATTCATTATTTTCAATTAATCATAGAAAAAGTTAAGGTATACTTTAATAAATAAATTATCTTCAATAAATAATTATCTAATAAAAATCCTTTATTTATTAAAGTGTACTTTACCTTTTTCTGTAAACATTAATGATAGTATGATTAAAAAAATAGATTTTTGTAAAAAAAATATTTTTTCAAGATTTGTTTAAACAAATTAGACTGTTTATTAATTAATAAATTTATAAACAAATTGCATATTTATTATTGTAATGTACGTAAAAATTACATACCAATTTAAAAAAGAAAGATCAAAATCCATTGAGTTGACCAGGAGATACAGCAAATTATATTCGTTTGAAATTGCTTTTTCGGTATTTTAACTCGCTGGATTTTTAGGTTCCCCCTAGTAATCGCTTGCACTACATTTTCTCTTTTATTTTCACCCCTGCAACTTATTAAAATAAACATTATAGAAGTTTTCAGGGATTTTAGGCCCTCGGTAATATCATAATATTTCATTCTGCGTTTAAATTTTTCAAAAATGCTTATTAATTTTTTCAGGATTCGATAAAAAGGAAAACATGAAAATTTTGTTAGGCGACATTTTGCGACTTTTCCCTTAACGAGAAAATAAAAACATAATATTACCTTTCAGTTTGAGATTTAGAGCCATGCACATAATCACTGTCGTCAGAGCCCTCATTTGGATTGCAAATGATGATTGGGCTAGTTGCTTCAATGAAATTTTCAAATATCCAACACTTTTTCTTTAAATTTTTCAAATTGCCGTATATTCTTTTTCCCAAATTGCAGGAGTAGCTGTATTCAATGCTTCTTATCATGTTTCTGCTGTACTGTAAGTGTTGTTTCACATTATAAGAATTTTGAACGTGCGAGGGTTTTCTCGTGCGATAGTTTTGACGCACTTGTCCTTTTAACACAATAAGAATTGAGTCGCACGAAGATATTTTGCTGTGTTGTTTGGTATATTAGTTTTATTTACAATTTGTAACTGAGGTAGTTACATGATACGATGTCTGATATGTATCATTACTCATTACGATGTATCATTACACACGGGTATTTTTTGTCCATATTTTGTCCTAATGTACTGTAATGCGTATTTAATTTATTTGCAATTTCTATTTTGTCAGATGTTTATTTACGTATTTTAATTCATAATATAGAAAATTGCTACATATTATGGAAATTTGTTCAGTATTAAAAATTATGTTTTAATGTGCAATTAAGGTACATGCAGCCAATATGGCCAAGCAGGCAATATGGCCACTTCCTTATAACTCGGTAACTACCTTGAATTTGAAGCAGATGGCGCAATAGATATAAACAGTATGTTCGCCAAATACGACAGCCGCTAGAGTAATCAGTCGACATTGTAATCGAGTAATTAAGCCGACATTGTGAGTGTGTGCTGCATTACAGAAGAAAATAGTGCCTCGTAAGTGCGTCATTATAAACGTGAAACTTATTATATCTCTTTTTACAGTAACAATCACGTAAGTATTTTTTAAGTAGATATTACGTTTAGATTGTGCAAAGGTACGATAATAAATGAGTGCAGTTATTTTTTGGATAAGTTTATGATAGTGCCTTATATTTGAAAAAACAGTTGATTTGGTTCATGTGAGCAATATGGCCATTATCGATAGACAGCAATATGGCCATGGCCATATTGCTATGCATACATTTTCCTAATAGCGTATGTATCATACCAGTTTTTTTGTAATGTTTTCTCTATTGTTTAAGGAATAACGATGGGTCGTATTCGCTCTAGAGGCATAAGAGGGCAATGGAGCGAAGAAGACTTAACCCAAGCGCTTCAAGCTGTGAACGCGGGTATGTCAGTAAATAGGGCCAGTACAACTTATAATCTACCAAGGAGAACCCTTAGGCGCTATGTCGAGCAAGGTAAGACAGGAAAAGCCGCCATGGGTCGTAAACCCATCTTAACTCAAGTACAAGAAGCTGAATTAAGTCGAAGAATCATTCGGTTATCCGAAGTAGGTTACCCGCTAACTGCAAGTGTACTTCGTCGATGTGTTTACCGGTATACCAAGTTGAATAATATTCCAAATCCTTTTAGAGAAGAAAAAGAAAAGGCTGGGCGATATTGGCTAAAGGGATTTATGGAAAGAAACCCTCAAATTCGAGTTAGAAAAGCACAAAATCTAAATCCTGCAAGAACCCAAAAACTAAACAAATTCATTGTGAAATATTTTTCCACGCATCCAGACGAACGTTCAATTAGGAAGATGCGTTTTGGAGGCATATTTTCAGCTGTTTGGGATAAAACAATGACAATGTCCAATATTAAAGCAGGCTTCAGAGCAACAGGGATATATCCTCTAAATCGTGAAGCAATTCCAGAGATTGCATTTGCTCCAAGCACTGCAAGTCAAAATCAGGACCAAGAACCTCAACAGCAACAGCAAATGTCTCAAGAAACAGTTCCATCTAATACATCTGGTTTACTAGAGAATAAGGAAAATAATGTCGATCGCCCAATTTCTTTAGAAGCTGGTCCATCCACATCTGGTGTAAGATCGCAAAAGAAAAACGGTACTAGAACCAGAACTTGTACCCATGATGACAGCATTGATTCAGACAGTCATTTCAGTGTACACGATGAATCTAGTGACTCTTATTCTGACGAAGAAATTGTACAAGATCCTGCCTTGAACGAGAACAATTCGTTTACTGAGATGCTAACAACTCCAGATATGGTACTAACCAAAGCTAAGAAACCCAGAAAACCTGCTCTGAACAGTAGAGCCCAAGTTGTCACAAGAAACTTGTTCACTAAAGAAAACAAAATTCTTAAGGATATTTCAGTATCAAGTACGAATATCAAAAAAAAAATCAAAAATATCTAGAGCACCAAAACCACAATGTAAAATTTTAAATGAGTCTTGGTATTGTAAACTCTGCAGGGAAGACAGACAAGCAGATATGCGCTTATGTGTTAAATGCAAGGCTTACTTCCATGAGGAGTGCATGGGACTTACTAAAGACGATGTCATAGAAATTTTCATGTGTCCAGATTGTGGGTAAAAATTTCATTTTTATGAATAAAAAATTTGTTTTTGCAGTTACCCTATATTGACCTGTCATAATAAATTAATTTTTGAGCTTATGTTATTATTTTGACCTTTTATTTCAATTATTCCCGAATAACATTTTTTTGTAATTCTGTACATAATGAATATTTTGTATGGCCTTATTGCCATACACCCGGTTGGCAATATGGCCAACTCATATTATATCTTATATTAGTCATATTTTTGTAACGGTTCTTACGGTTGACTTTTAATTACTTAGAATATCTTTTTAATAATGTAGTTTATACTATACCATATCAAAAGTTTTGAAAAACTGAAAACATTATTATGTAAAAAAATAAAACGTATTAGCATGGCCATATTGGCTGCATGTACCTTATATCATTCTAATTTAAATGTTGTTCTGAAGCTATTTCCTTGTGGCATTTTTATAATCAATTATTTTCAGTGGGAAATAAGCCACAATTTTACCAAAAAAAAAACGACTTTACTAAAAGATAGTTCATTTGATTACATGAAATCAATGTAATTAAATGAACTATCTTTTAGTAAAGTCGTCCCAGGAACGTAACTCATAAATATTGGCAATATCATTTTAAAGTCTTCTACTTTACAATGTATAATACATTTTTGAATTGCCGATATAAATGAGTCAGATTAAATAAATTATTAGAAGAATTTTTTACTAAGCAACAACATTTTTGTTTAATTTAGTATTATTTTGTATTTTGACGACACTCGACTTACGCGTCGAAACTTTAATAAAATCATTTTTTTTTTGGTAAAATTGTGCCTTATTTTCCATTAAAAATAATTGATTCTAATTTAAATGTTGTGAACTATAAAGGCACTTTACTCTTGATCGAAACTCATTTTTTATATACCTCGTATAAAATTAATAAAATTTGATTTGATGGTTGTATCATAAATCTTAGAACATAAACGGCTTTTTATGAAAAATAACTTTTCTTCGTCAAATTAAAAATAAAAGAGTTATAAATGATAATGTTGTAGGTATCCATAATTTGAGAAAAATACTCAAATATTTTGTTACATTAGAAGGATGTAATTACTCATATCAGACCAAAATTTTTTTTCCAAACCACATTTCATATAGTCGGTTCGCTAAACTCAGACACAATTGACTAGTGATTTTAGTCAGTATTTTGCCAATTTGGCAAAAAAATATTTACTAAATAGTTAATAGTTACTAAATAATTAGTAATTTTGCCAATTTTGTCAAAATTGCCAAAAAATAAAAAAATTAACTACTAAAATCACTAGCCAGTTGTATCTGAGTTTAGAGAATCGACTATAACAATTTTCATTTCATAACAAATGGAACAGTCCATTTATCATTAGGTACTTCCATTAAATTAGGTACTCCCATTGTTAATAAAATATTGCTTTCAAAATATACTCAAATTGTATTTTTCAACATCTTATTTAGTTTATACAATAATTAAATTATCTATCAAATGTCATTGATATTTTATTAAGAGCAAACTGTAGCGATCAACAGGTAGCAACAAACGCGTTCCAAGATTGATGCTCTAATTTTGAATATTTTGTCGAGATATTTGGCACGCATATTCGTAACATAATTAAGAATGGCGGTACAGAGCCCAATTTCAGAAATTTGTTAGTATGTGGAAATTACTCTATAACTAAGTAAAATATTGAAAAAAGGAGCCTGTACCGCCATTAAGGAAGACAAAAAATACACTTTCTTTAAATAAACTTTTTTATCCCGTGCCTAGATTTTGTGTCACATTGGAACTACTAAAAATCGATTGTTTTATAACAAGAAATCTTACGTCACTGACTTGGCAACATTTCGCTCCTATGTGTATAAAAATTATTGTTTTTTATAATATAAATGTCACTGTCAATGTCGAATTACCGACGCACTGTTGCCTCCACTTTTGAAAGTTCGCAGAACTTTCGCAATCTTGGACCACGTTTGTTGCTACCTGTTGATCGCTACTGTGTGCTCTTAATACTTAATTAAAAATTTAGTTTGACATTCACGGAGTGTCAAATTCAAATGTAAATAACCTATGCTTTTCTTAACAAATTCAGATTAAAAAACTAGCCTACTTACTAGCAACGATTTCAGCTGACGTTTAGGCTACGGTTACATTGGACGCGTACTCTGACGACTAACGAGTCGGACGTACTATTGCGTAGTCGGACGACAGAAACAAACACGGGCAAATAAATAGGAACGGTTATATTGAATAAGTAATAGACGTCAGTTTACGCACGTGTATGGACGACTAATTTCACAAAACAAACTTGTTTGTTTTTTCCTGCGGCAACGCGCGTCTGAAGACGGATCTTATATATGTATATATATATATATATATATATATATATATATATATATATATATATATATATATATATATATATATATATATATATATATATATATATATATATCAAGCGATGAGTCCCGGGACATTCTAAGCGACCTAACGATGACTTCAGGGACATTTACTGAATTCCGGGTCTGGCCGGCATTCCTATACGTCTAATGATGACTTCAAGGACTGTCCCGGAAATCAATTTATGTATAATGCCTGCTTCCGGTACAGTTTTAAGCATCTCGAAAAAATAGTCATTAATCTAGTAGGATACTTATTTTTATGAGCTCATGTAAGTTATAACTGTAAGAAAAAAAATTCATTTTCTGTTCACATTTTAAAGTTCTCCTTTATACCCAATACTAAAAATTATAATTTCGACTTCTAGCATCTTTGACAGTTACATGTTTCAAGTTTCGTTTTAACTGAGACGACTTTATTTGAAGCTAGACGAGAAGAAGATAAACTTGATAATACCTATATTGTGAATACCATTTACTTATTTCTAATGAACATTAGGGTGGAGCTTAAATTTATTTTTTTCGGATTTCTTTTTCGCGGGTTGCGGAATTGATGCGTCTTCCATTTTCGAATGAAAAACTTAGATGTGACATTTTTTCTTATTTTCACTCTGAAGAGTGCCCCATTGTGACTGAAATTTTGGAATTTTATAAAGAAAATGTTTTCTAAAAATAATTCAATAGAGTCAACTAGAGTACACGATGATGTTTTTATTCATTTATTTAAGCTATTAGGACTACAATATGAAGAAATAAAAGAAAAATAGTCAATACAAAATAAAAAAATATGCTTACAAATTGAAGAATAATATAAAAACTCATTGTGAACGATAATCTTTCTTAGTATCAAATTTAGACATCAAAAGGCATGATTTGAGCTTATTCTTAATGAATCCGTCTCTCCTTTGTGGTACACAGATGCCAGCACTTGCTTCTGTAACTAATTTGAGACACCTTCCAGTGGATTATGTGTGACACGGAATTTTTCCAATATTTCTTAGGATTTCATTTTCTACAATCAGTGGCTCTATGATGGCCTGAGACATCATTTCGATACTTAAATTCTTCGTAGGTGGAGGTTCTATCTTGTTTTTCCAATCTATAATATCGATTTAATCATCAGCATCCATATTTAAAGTAGGTTCTTGGAAAAAAAAGTAAGGCTCCGATGTCTGGTGTCTCTATAATCTTCAATATTCTGCAGAGTGCAAGTTCTCAGACGTAGGTAGCCTACTGTCTGTTGTCGGCTAACATTTCTAGTAGTAGATTTTCTGAATGTACAAAGAATCCATTTCGCTGCATGACTGGGTTAATAACATTCTTCCAGTGGTTTGGCAAATAGCGCTATAGTTTTATCGTATCATATAAAAATGTTTGGCACCAAAAATACAAATTGGCCCGGTCTTGATCCTGAACCACATAGGAGCATAGAACGTTAAAATAACAACTGTGATTAGTCTAATTAGGTTTTCTGACAGAGTTTGGCTTGAGACATATAAGTAATCTCATCCGGTTAGCCATTGTCAACCATCTAGCTTGAGTGAACTAGTTTACCAGGATTTTTTTCGCAAAATTTTCATCACAATGTCCACTATTGATATACTGTCGGTGCTTAATTCCTGTGTCGATGTGATAATATCGGACAATGTACATTTAATTTCATCAAACGGAACAATTGGGAATAAGGGGAACCTCGATTATCCGTCAGGGCACCGGACCAAGAGTATGACGGATAATAGAAAAGACGGTTAACAGAACATTAAAAAAATTGAAAATTGATAGACAACTCTCAAACTTTATTTATAATATACAGGGTGTAACAAAAATACAGGTCATAAATTAAATCACATATTCTGGGACCAAAAATAGTTCTATTGAACCTAACTTACCTTAGTACAAATGTGCACCTAAAAAAAGTTACAGCCCTTTGAAGTTACAAAATAAAAATCGACTTTTTTAAATATATCGAAAACTGTTTGAGGTTTCTTAATGAAAACGGACATGTGAAATTCTTATGATAGTAACATATTGAAAAAAAAATATATTGAAATTTGTGCACCCCATAAAAATTTTATGGGGGTTTTGTTCGCTTAAACCCCCCCTCCCAAACTTTTGTTTACGTTCCAATTAAATTATCATTGTGGCACAATTAGTTAAACACAATGTTTTTAAAACTTTTTCGCCTCTCAGTACTTTTTCGAAAAGTTAGTTTTTTGAGATATTTTGAATATTTTGTCAAATGCACCACATATTTGTGTACAGTTCAGTACGATTTTAGAGACTTATAATAATATGAAAATTTATTTATAAATTACAGTTTGAGGTATACTTTGAACCATATTAATAAAGAAGCACATCTCGATAAAAGGTGCCTTATCTGAAAAATACTAAGAGGCAAAAAGTTTAAAAACACTGTGTTTTTACTAATGGTACAACAATAAGAGTTTAATTGGAACGTACACAAACATTTGGGGGGTTTAAAGGCACAAACCCCCCATAAAATTTTTATGTAAACATATTAAAAAAGAAGCCGCCTCTCGATTAAAACCGGTTTATCCAAAAAGTACTAAGAGGCAAAAAAGTTTTAGAAACATTGTGTTTAACTAATGGTACTACAATAATAATTTAATTGGAACGTACATGAAAGTTTGGGGGGTTTAAGAGAACAAAACCCTCATAAAATTTTTATGGGCTTCACAAATTTCACTATAATTTTTTTTAAGATGTTCATGCCATAAAAATGACACATGTCCATTTTTATAAAAAAATCTCTAATAGTTTTCGATATATCGGAAAAAATCGATTTTCATTTTGTAACTTCAAAGGGCTGTAACTTTTTTTGTGTGCATATTTGTACTAAGGTAAGTTAGGTTCAATTGAACTATTTTTGGTCCCAGAATATGTGATTTAATTTATGACCTGTATTTTTGTTACACCCTGTATATATCTTTTGTTTTACAAGACAAGAGGAATTTTTGTTCATACAAACGAATCAATTTGGTTTAAAATATTCTGAAATTTTTGTTTTACTGATGCTTCACATTTTTCTTAATCCGCGTAAGATCATGCAATCTACTTTATTGGCTTCTTGTCAAGAATACCAGTCGATGAATTGTTGCATGTGTGATGCAGCTTTTCTAGCTTCTTTACGCAAATCTTTGTCAGTTCAGTCAGTTGCAATAACATCATCGACATCGCCACCATCAAATTCTGAGTCTGTGTCAGCTTCTGAATCTGTTTCGTCCTCCACTTTTGCCATTTCAATGATTTCATCATCTGTCAGCAATCGATAGCCGTTTGCGTCCTTATCACAAATTAACGATTCGTTTATGTCATCTTTAGTCAACGAAAACAAAACAGTTGATCCAGCCATAACTTTATTCGTTACCGCAATGTACATTTCAGCGAATTTCGTTTGGCTTATCGCAATGCTCAAACAAAATGACTTCATGACCCAATTTTTGCTTATGTAGTCAATACAACTTACGTAGGTGACGGTTAATGGAGAGACGGATACTCGAGGTTCCACTGTACATACTTCACAGTTAGTAACTGCCTTGCCAATGGGACCTGTAAAACCTTTTGGTCCACTTCTATTGTCATTTAGATGTTGAAAAAGATGACGCAATATCAGTTCATTTACGTGTAGTTGGCATATGGGTCATTGGAGTGGACGTTGAAACCTGGTTTCCAATAAACCAATAGGGCCACATTTGTTTCCTGTATTAACGGCAGTCCCATCACAACGAACAGCCATTATTTGATTTGCATCGATAGAATTGGAAGGAAGGAATGTCAGAACAGAGTTGCAAATCGTTTTGGCGTCAGCAATTTTCAACGAAATATGGCCTAGGTATTCAGAGTCTTGTTCTTTCAATATTGTAATATGCTCCTCCTGAGTGACTCTTCTACGACCATCTTCGTGTATCAACGTTTTATTTTTTCTACCATCGTAAAATATTCCGATGATATCAGCACCAAAAATTGTAGGTTCATCTGTCATGTAGCCCTAGCGTTAGAAGGAGCTCGTCGAACTCTACTTCTGTCTATAACTCGTGATGAATCATTTTCAGCAATGAGACCAATGTCGTAAAAAGCTGCAGAAATTATTGCAACTCCAGCACGATCTGAAACCCCATAACGATCTAATGTTCTGGTAACAACCGGAAATATGACGTCAGCCATTGTGAGTGAAGAAGTGGAAATAATCGATTGCGATTGGAAGTCCTCAATCTGGCTGTTGAACATTCGATCGTATCTTTGAAATTATAGGCAATCTAGAAATACTAGGAATGGATTCCACCTCTATTTGCAAGACAATTTGTTCTTCACGTTGCTTTTGTTGGTGTAATCTAAGTAAATTCATCTCAATTTTTTTGGTCCCTTCACGATCAAACTACCAATCGTGTATTTAGAATTATTGAAATTGAGTGGGAGGGTGAAGGTCGACTCCTGTGACAGGTTATAATTGTTTGGTTGCACTGTTGGGTCGGGGTTGTCCCAAAATTCAAAATAGATCAATTTCAGTAGAAATAGAAAGAAATGTTATTGAAGTTTTCGATTCATATCCTAGAAGCGGATTGATTGATACCGCACCTCGCGTATGTAAAAATGCAAAAAAAAAATTTTTCAAATTTCAAAATTAAAATCACGTTGGGGCAAATGTTAGAGTGAAAATATAAAAAATGACAATTAACTTTTCGAATCCTTTCCCACAGTAGCATCGATCCCGCACACCACGTTTGTGAAAATTGTTATTTCATTTTTCTCCATATAACAGCGCTCCACCCTATAATGAACATATACGATAACCATACTCTAACTAAACCTATAATCTACGCTACTTTAATTGATACTGAAGGCTTACAAACAGCTCATGTTCCTTTTTGATACTATGTTCATAAAAGATGGATCGCATATGGATAAACCTCGCAATTTTTACAGAATGGATCGATTTGTTTGAAAATTTGAGAATAAGTAGTGGACAGTCCATGGATCAAAATCTATATCATGCCGAGAGGCGCTTTTACCATGGGGGTGGTTGCCACCCTATCTCGGGGGTGGAAATTTTTTATTATACTTTAATCGCAAAAGTTGGTAAAAACGTTCATTCGAAGCAAAAAGTGTTCTATACATTTTTTTGATAAAATTGATAGTTTTCGATTTATTCGCTATCGAAAGTGTAAGTTTTATGTGTTTTTTTTTGACAAGCAATTAAGAATTTAATATTCACCTTTGGCGTGCATACGTAACATGACTCGTTTGTTTAGAATTACCCCTTAAAGTTTGCCATACTTATTTAAAAACACCCTGTATTAATGAAAAATTTGGCTAGTTGTTATAATACCTAACTTTTTTGTTATACAACATAAGCGAATGAATCAAAAACACAATGTTAAGAAAACATCAGACTATAGTTGGGTTTTAATTTCAGTATTTTTTAATAAAATAACCGTTGCCCTACCCAAAGAGGATGCATATGACCGGTACTAGAAACTCGCAATTTGTGAAATAGATTTATCTCTGGAAGATAAATAGCCGTACCAGTTTTAGTTTTTCTAAATAGATGTGTTCTAGAAGTATTTAAAAAAAACTAGAGCTCCAGCTCCCTTAGGAAGCCTTTTCGGAGTAGGTGATTTAGGTTAAACCGTAATATTTTAAGCCCAGAAATCTACAGTTATAATATTTTCAATTATTAATGAAACACCCTGTATTGTTTTGTTTTATTTCATTATCTTTTATTTTGTAATAATATTGACGATTTGTGTAATTTCAGTAAACTGTATTTGCTGTTGTTTTTTTCCTACTCTTTGTACCTACGCTTTGTCCATAAAATTGTAAAATTTTCAGTGACAATAAAGAATATTTCTATTCTATTCTATACACGCGTTTTTGCTGCTTTTGTTGAACATTTTTTTAGCACTATCCCATATCAGTCGTGGAAAAGGGCCCCGCGACACTTTGATATGGGGCCCCTGTGGCCCCCCATACGGCTAGCTACGCCACTGTATAAGATACAAAAAAATATGTAACAAAAATTTTGAAAATTGGATTTATCCGCATTATGAATAATACGGTAAACATACATAGCGAATTAAAATATTCATATAAGAACACTTATTTATTGGATACGTAGTCAGAGGTCATAATAAATTATTACAATGTAAAAATAAAATATTCCATTCTTTCCTAATATCAGACGACGCGACGCCTTCGCTCCGAAATTAATTGTAACTGTCTAGATTTTGAGAATAGCTCCATTCATAAAATAATCTTCCTGTGTTGTGTGATGCCGAAAGTAAAATAATATCGCATTTAAACTTTTAAAGATATAATATGTCGCCTAAAAGGTGATAACAATATAATACGAATAGCATATCCACTGTTGTTACGGACAGCCACTCAATTGTTTTTGTACAGACTAAACGTCCTACTTATAAACTGTTTGCAGAGTGTGCAATTAGATATTAGGTCAATCGGCCAAACAAAATTTTTGCTGAAAAAGCACTAGATGGCTACCCTGTATAGTCCATTCACTCACGATAGAATTTTACAAAACTTTCAAATTTTAAAGAACCGCCTGGATTTTGGATTGACATGTTTTCGACTAATTCTAAGCAACTTTTGTTCTCTTTTATTCATCTACAAATAAACCAAGTCAATACTTTTCGAGCTATTTGCGACTGCATATGTTCATTTTTCAACAAAAAAAAATATTACGTTTTTCTTTTAAGTATGTAGTGTCCCGTGTAGAAAGTATTAATGTACCCAAAATTTTGGGTCTCTATTTACACCTTAATACTAATTAACTAAATACGTTACCTGAAAAAAGTTTAAAATGTACCGGAACTCATCAATATATGAGAAACTCAAAAATATTACTGTTTTTGTAAAGTATATAGTGTACCGTGTAGAAAATAGTAATGTACTCAAGATTTTGGGTCTGTATTTACACCTTAATACTAATTAACTAAATATGTTACCTACCTCAAAAAAATTAAAATGTACCGAAACTCATCAATATATAAGAAACTCAAAAATATTACGTTTTTCTTTTAACTGTGTAGTGTCCCGTGTATAAAGTATTAATGTACTAAAAATTTTGGGTCTCTATTTACACCTTAATACTAATTAACTAAATACGTTACCTGAAAAAAGTTTAAAATGTACCGGAACTCATCAATATATGAGAAACTCAAAAATATTACGTTTTGTTTTAAAGTATATAGTGTACCGTGTAGAAAGTAGTAATGTACTCAAGATTTTGGGTCTCTATTTCCACCTTATTACTAATTAACTAAATACGGTACCTGAAAAAAGTTTAAAATGTACCGGAACTCATCAATATATGAGAAACTCAAAAATATTACGTTTTGTTTTAAAGTATATAGTGTACCGTGTAGAAAGTAGTAATGTACTCAAGATTTTGGGTCTCTATTTCCACCTTATTACTAATTAACTAAATATGTTACCTACCTCAAAAAAATTAAAATGTACCGAAACTCACCAATATATGAGAAACTAAAAATATTACGTTTTTCTTTTAAGTATGTAGTGTCCCGTGTAGAAGGTAGTAATGTACTCAAAATTTTGGGTCTCTATTTACACCTTAATACTAATTTACTAAATACGTTACCTGAAAAAAGTTTTAAATGTACCGGAACTCATCAATATATGAGAAACTCAAAAATATTACCGTTTTTGTAAAAGTATATAGTGTACCGTGTAGAAAATTGTAATGTACTTAAGATTTTGGGTCTGTATTTACACCTTAATACTAATTAACTAAATATGTTACCTACCTCAAAAAAATTAAAATGTACCGAAACTCATCAATATATGAGAAACTCAAAAATATTACGTTTTTCTTTTAAGTATGTAGTGTCCCGTGTAGAAAGTATTAATGTACCCAAAATTTTGGGTCTCTATTTACACCTTAATACTAATTAACTAAATACGTTACCTGAAAAAAGTTTAAAATGTACCGGAACTCATCAATATATGAGAAACTCAAAAATATTACGTTTTGTTTTAAAGTATATAGTCTACCGTGTAGAAAGTAGTAATGTAGTCAAGATTTTGGGTCTGTATTTACACTGTAATACTAATTAACTAAATACGTTACCAGAAAAAAATTAAAATGTACCGGAACTCATCAATATATGAGAAAATCAAAAATATTACCGTTTTTTTAAAAGTATATAGTGTACCTACCAAACAGAAAATAGTAAGATCTCTATTTATACCTTAATACTAATTAACTAAATACGTTACCAAAACAAACTGCTGTATTATTTATTTGTTCCTAAAAAGTTGGTTGCGAGTGTTTATGGGATTTTTGTAAACACGTTGTTTCATTACTCCCTATACACCACCATACACCAAAATCGAGCGGATTAAATTCTGGGCTACGTCGTGGCCAACGAAAATGACTACCACGACCAATCCAGCGTTCAGGAAATTCGGTATTTGGGTATGTTCTCACTGCCCTCGTATAATGTGGGGGTGTATCATCTTGCATGAACCACAAATGTTGCCTTAAGTTTAATGACAATTCTTCCAACAAATTAATAAGGTCATTTTGTAAAAAATGTAAATAGTTCTCGCCATTCAAATCACAAGGGTAACTGGCATGGCTGATTTGAAAAATGCGATTAGCTCGAAAACTGTTGGGTTTTAAAGTTATTAACAAGTTTACCTTTTTTCCACACAAATAGCGATAACTTGAAAAACAAAAAAGTTAAGCCCAAAATTTATGCCATATACGTGTCATATGTGGCGGCCTATATAAGCTACATCAATGTATGTATCAAATTATAATTGCACATACTCAGAAGCCTCCAGTCATAAATTTTTATATGTAAATGTCCACATTCATGAAAGTTATAGCAAAAAAATTTAAAATTGCAATTTCAACACCCTGTATAATTCTTAATATCAACATTTTATTAAAGCAAGTTGGCTTAAATCGCAATATTTTAAAGTGTAGAGTCTACTGTTTCTTTATACACTATATACTGATTTTTAAAAAGTATATAGTGTACCGTGTAGAAAATAGTAATGTACTCAAGATTTTGATCTGTACTCGTATAGACACCTTAAAAGAAGTCCCGGTAGTCATCGTTTGACATATAATTAACTAAATACGTTACCTGAAAAAAATTCAAATGTACCGGAACTCATCAATATATGAGAAAATCAAAAATATTACAGTTTTTTCAAAAGTATATAGTGTACCTACCAAACAGGACATAGTAAGAGATTTTGGGTCTGTATTTACACCTTAATACTAATTAACTAAATAAGTTACCTGAAAAAAATTAAAATGTAGCGGAACTCACCAATATATGAGAAACTCAAAAATATTACAGTTTGTTAAAAAGTTTATAGGGTACTCTGTAGAAAATAGTAATGTACTCAAGATTTTAGGTCTGTATACAGGGTTGTCCTTAAGTAATTGTACAAAAATAAACAGTAGATTCTACACTTTAAAATATTATAATGTTAATATTAAGAAAGATACAGGGTGTTGAAATTGCAATTTAAAATTTTATTTTTTGCTATAACTTTAATGAATGTGGATATTTATGTATAAAAATGTACTTGTATACTTGTTAATAACTTCAAAACTTAACAGTTTTCGAGTTAATCGTATTTTTCAGATCAGCTGCATAACTCGGCTTAAATGCAATTACTGCAGGCAACAAAGGAAAAAAACAAAAACAATAATACTTGTGAATACGAGTACTTTTGACTAAATTGATAGTTTCCAAAAGATTGACGATAAAAATAGTATACGCTAATATTTTTTACATACATCAGTAGGATATTTAATAACGTTTTATAGGATTTGATATCAAACATTTTACGTTTTATATTAAATTAAAGTCATAATAAAATACATTTTATTTATAAACCAAAGTAAGAATTAGTTAAACTGAATAACATTAAACTTTTTTTCAAAGTAAGTGTTCGATATATCCACCAATTTCTTCAATGTATTTAGGTATCAATACGTTGCATAAAAGATCGTCTCATATTAAATAGCATCGTTGGTTCAAAACAAACTGCTGTATTATCTGTTTCTTCCCAAAGTTGGTTTGCGAATAAAGTTGGTTTGCGAATGTATATGGGATTCTTGTAAACACGTTATTTCTTTGCTCCCTATGTACCACTATACACCACGACCAATCCAGCGTTCAGGAAATTCGGTATTTAGGTATGTTTTCACTGCCCTCGTATAATGTGGGGGTGCATCATCTTGCATGAACCACAAATTTTGCCTTAAGTTTAATGGCAATTCTACCAACAAATCAATAAAATCATTTTGTAAAAAATGTAAATAGTTCTCACCATTCAAATTACGAGGTAACCCGCATGGCTGATTTGAAAAATGCAATTAGCTCGGAAACTGTTGAGTTTTGAAGTTATTAACAAGTTTTTTCACACAAATAGCGATAACTTGAAAAGCAAAATGTTAAGACCAAATTTATCCCGTATACGTGGCATATGTGGCGGCCTATATAAGCTACATCAACGTATGTATCAAATTATAGTTGCACATACTCAGACGCCTCCAGTCATAAATTTTTATACATAAATGTCCACATTCATGAAAGTTGTAGTAAAAAAAATTTAAAATTGCACAACACCCTGTATAATTCTTAATACATATCAACATTTTATTAAAGTAAGTTGGCTTAAATCGCAATATTTCAAAGTGTAGAATATACTGTTTCTTTATACACTGTATACTGTTTTTAAAAAATATATAGCGTACCGTGTAGAAAATAGTAATGGACTCAAGATTTTGGTCTGTATAGACACCTTAAAAGAAGTCTCGGTAGTCATCGTTTGACATATAATTAACTAAATACGTTACCAGAAAAAAATTCAAATGTACCGGAACTCATCAATATATGAGAAACTCAAACATATTACCGTTTTTTAAAAGTATATAGTGTTCCGTGTAGAAAACAGTAATGTACTCAAGATTTTGGGTCTGGATAGATACCTTAAAAGAAGTCCCGGTAGTCATCGTTTGACATAAATAATTAACTAAATACGTTACCTGAGAAAAATTAAAATGTACCGGAACTCATCAATATATGAGAAACTCAAAAATATTACAGTTTTTTAAAAAGTATATAGTGTACCGTGTAGAAAATAGTAATGTACTCAAGATTTTGCGTCTGTATATACACCTTAAAAAAAGTCCCGGTAGTCATCGTTTGACATATATATATATATATATATATATATATATATATATATATATATATATATATATATATATATATATATATAAGATAAGTAGTGGGGTTCCTACGGTCTCCTCCGCATCCCACATTTCGCCCGCCATCGTTTTCTATCCACCCATTCGTTTTCGTCAATAGCTCTATCTGCCATAGACTGTTCTATGCCTTTCTTCCATGTTTCTGTAGGCCTTCCTCTTCTTCTTCTATTTATGGGTGTGTAATTTAATGCTCTTTTTGGCCATCTTTCCTCTGGCATCCTCATAATATGGCCATACCATAGCAATTTCTTTGTTTCTATATGGTCAACCGTGGAATATAAACTATTTGTCCGTCGTCTTATTTCCTCATTTGGTACATGTTCTAATCTAGATACTCTGCATGCTCTATGTAAGTAATCCATTTCCGCTACTTCTATATTTTTCCTTTCCTTTCCTGTGAGTTGCCAACACTCTGCTCCATAAGTTATAATAGGTTCTACAATTGTTCTGTAGATTGTTAACTTTGTGTTCAGCTTCACCTTGTTAGACCATAGTAGACCATTTAAAATACGAGTTGCTTTCCTTCCTTGCTGTATCCTATGCTGTATGTCTCTTTTTGTAGTTCCTTCTTCTGATATTATGCTTCCTAAATATCTATATTCCTTACATTTCCTTATATTTCTTAACTCTAATTCCGGATCTTCGGTTTCCTCTCCTATTCTCAAATATTCCGTTTTCTCCATGTTCATACATAGGCCCCATTTTTCATATTCGATCTATAACTTTCTTAGCATATAATCCATATCATGTTCATCGTTGGCAAGAATTACTTGGTCATCAGCAAAAAACAAAGTTGTTAAGCAGTTTTCTTCAATCATTATTCCCATCCCAGCAACTGTTTTCCTCCATTGCTCCAGAGCTTTCTGGATGTATATTTTAAACAGTGTTGGCGATAAGCAGCACCCTTGTCTTAAACCTTTTGTAACAGGGAATGGTTTCGACATAGATTTTCCCTGCTTAATACAGCTTTTCGGATTTTGATACATATTTTGAATTGCTCGCACATATGCTTCGCTTATGCCTATCGTGGTCAAAATGTCAAAGAGTTTCTTTAAAGGGACCGTGTCGTAGGCTTTTTCCAGATCAATAAATGTTAGGTGAGTAGACAGATTCCTTGCTCTTCTTTTCTCTATTATTTGTTGCATCACGAATATGTTATCTGCGCACGATCTACCGGCGCGAAAACCACTCTGTTCTTCCATGTCCTGAATTTCTAATTCCACCCATTTCTTTAATACTCGGCCATACAACCTCCCCATTGCACCGGTTATACTTATACCTTTGTAGTTTTTGCACAACGTTTTGTCTCCTTTTTTGTAAATCGAGCTAATGTATGCACAGTTCCAGTCTTCTGGTATTTTTTCTCCCTGCAACATGCATTTGTTGAAGAGTTCCGTCATTATTTCGTGCAGTATGTCTGGTCCATATTTTATCAGTTCGATGGGGATATTTCCAGGTCCTGATGCTTTCCCATTTTTTGATTCTAATAAGGCTTCTTTTATTTCTTCTGTAGTTATTCTGCTAACTTGTTCATTTACATTCGTCTGCATCTCCATTTGATTTACCTCAAATTCGGGTCTAGTTTCCCTCAGTAGTATATTATAGTAATCTTCCCATTCTTTGGTACTTATTAAATTTAAATTACTCTGCCCTTTATTTTCTTTTCTGATATTTTTTATCGTTTTTCATGCTTCAGCTACTTGGGATCCGCCTATGTATCTTTCCACCTCTTCGCACGTTCTTTCCCATGTGTCATTTTTACTCCTTATTACTTCTCTTTTCACTTCTCGGTTTAGTTGTGCGTATACTATTTGATCTTGTAAGTCCTGTGTCTGTAGCCATTTTTGGTACGCTGTCTTCTTGTTATCTACTAAACCTTTTAGTTTCTCTGACCACCATTCTGGATTTTGACACTTATTCATGACACTTTCATAGATTTCATGACACTTATTATGTTGTTGCACATTTTCATTATGTATTATCTATAGGACCTGCATTTGCTATTATAGCAGGGTTTATTCAATGATTTCCTTTATTTAATCCTCCTGCTGAACATAGATATTCTGAATTACCAATATTATCATCAAATTTCTAATATGGCAGATTAGTGCACTGGATTTAAACCCCAAAGACGGATCTTGAAAAATTAATTTAAGGGTATTTGAAAGAAAGGCATTATGGGACCAAACTAATAAAGATTATCACAATCGAGATAGGGTTTGTAAGATATGGATATCACTGGCGACAGAAATGAATGAAAACAGTAAATATAGGTAGATATAGATATTTGCATTATTTTTAATCTAATATTCTTATCTATCCAATTTAATTTATTTAAGACGTAAAAAATTATTTTCTAATAAAAATATTCTTCATCCTTGGTTTTCTTCGTCCTCGGTTTTCTGAACACATAGTCGCAGTTAAACGCATGCAATCCGACCACCTAGTCGCACTACCAATGTCGTCCGTTTATGTCCGACTGATTGGTCGTCAGACTACGCGTCCAATATAACCGTAGCCTTTAGTGTGTCGGCAGCACACAAAGGATTTTGACGACACATTTTAGCTTTTGAGGTCGATTGACTTGAAGACGGTTAGAGATATCGAAAGGCCGTTTTCAGATTTGGATTCAAAAGACATAAGAATCCATCAATAAATCTGCTCTAAGTATTGCAAGAGTGGCAACGCACTAAGGAACAGACTTTGCGAATTTATAAACGAAAAGTTTTCATTGAAAATGCAAGACGTCCTATAAAACGATGAAAGTACCGATTCCTAGAATGCCAAAGAAGGAGAAAGCGATGAAATAGGCAACAAATGATCAATTCCTATAATGAAAAAAAAAAGAAAAGAAGACTTTTATAATATTATGTATTAAAGTCTTTATTCTTTTTTGTTTATAATACTGTATTTATTACCGATCTATAATAAAATTATACAATATAAACCTACAACACAACATTATATTCTACACAAAAACATAAAACTATAAACGACCTAATATTTAATGTGATTAATTCAGGCATAAAAATCTGTTTATAAGTTTTTTAAAAAAATATGACTACTCATCATTTATAAAAAAGGAACTCCAGAAGATAGAAAAAAGGAAACAACAAAATACCACAAGCAATCTAGATGTACTCACAATAATGGCCATAAAGATGGTAAAAATACCATATGTAGAAGACTTATCAGCAAAAGCTGAAGGGATAGAAAACAAGTACAACATCACAACAACATTTAAAGCAACAAATACAGTCAAGTCTAGCGTTTCCAAAACCAAACTCAACAACAACAAGAGATATCAAGGAATTGCATCTACCAAATACCTTCTTAATGCAACAATTTCTCTATAGGAGAAGCCGCAAGACTGCTTAGTGTCAGGATAAACGAGCATCTAACTTCTTCTTAACGTGCCCTCTCAAGTCCCCTTGACGTTGGCGATTAACATGGCGAAACTGTCTCTGTCTCGAGCTATTCTAAATAGTTGTTCTGCTTTCTTTATCCCTGTCCACTCCCGGATATTCTTCAACTAAGGGGCCTGCTTTCTACCAATTCCTCTGCGTCCTTCGATTTTACCCATCATAATAAGTTGAAGAATATTATACCGGTCTCCCCTTACTACGTGTCCAAAATATGCCATCTTTCTATATTTGATGTTATCAAGCAGCTCGCGGGCAGCATTTGCTCTCTTTAGGACTGCCACATTTGTCAGCATAGCCGTCCATAGTATTTTCAGTGTACGTCTGTGCAGCCACATTTCAAAGGCCTCCAAACGATTAATGGTGGATATTTTTAATAAGGACTGAGCAAATGTAACCTTTAATCATGCGCTTTCGAAGTTGAAGAAAGAAGAGCATCAAACACACATCAGAAATAGGGAGTTCGATAAATCACATATCGACGCTGTCAAGCCAAAACGGCATAAACGACATTAACTTGATTTTTCAGGAAACACAAAAAATTGATTATTTGATTTTTACCAATTCTGCTTATCTGCACAGTGACTCAAAAAAATTGGTGATTTTTTTTTCAAATTTTAATATATTGTGAACAGTAATATGGCTGAAAGTACTGTCTGAAATAAATTAAAAACTGGAAAATGGCGCTTATGTCCAATCAAGATATAACATTGGTGAATATGCCAAACTTACCTCTGGCGTTTGTGTCGATCGCATCGTTGTAAGGTTAGTCAATATGGCGCTTAAAAGGGATATATGCCATTAATGAAAAAAGAAACGAAAATTAAAAATTGTCGTTTATGCCAACAAGAAAAATTATGAAATTACGAAGATTTTTGATAGGGTTTATTTTTTATTAATCAAAAATACATTCTAAGTTAAAAACAAAACCCTAAATTCTTTAAACATGTTTTTGGTGCTAGGATGAAATACTTAAAAGTAAATAATTCGAGAGAATAGAAGCGGATATCTAATAATAGTGGATTCTAATTCATAATCACTGTCAATATTTCGTTCAACATCCGTATTGATTTGATTGCTTGTATTTTCCTTATTTTGATCACTACTTATACCGGCACCCAAACCATTATCTGCTGCTAAGTTGAAACATGATGTGAGATCGTGACTAAATATTTCTTCTTCTACTGCAACGTCTACTGGTGGTTCCTCAAAGATGATAATGTCATTGCTAAAAGCTTCTGTAATGTTGGCATTATAAATGTGATAAACCTCTAAGGGAAATATAGGGGAATTATTGTCAGTCAGTATATCATTATGTACTGATTCGGTATATGTTTTATTTTCATTTAGTAAGGCCATTATTTTTTTACTTTTGCTATTCATCTGCACCAAAAAAATGGCATAAAGGCCAAAAATCGATCGCCATTTTTAGCTATATAAAATTGATTTGAACTCTATGCTGTAATACAAAATGAATTGTTCATCACACTAGTACAAAGTTACAATAGAAAATTTTAAAATAAACTTTTTATTTGCGCAATTTTTAAATAAGAAACCTGCATAAGAATACCATTGAGGAATGGCACTTGTGTCAACCACGATGTAAATATGTGGTTTTGGCATAAACGCCTCATAGTTTTTACAGAAATTCAGTGTGTTTACGCTTCAAAAATCAATACAAATTGAAAATACTGCAAAGGTAGGTAATATCACTTCATTTATCCATAAAAATTGTAAAAATATATACCTTTATTATTATTACTGGACCGAAATGTACACAATGATAATCTTACGGGCACTGGCGATTATGTCAATCGGTGTTCACGTCGGTGTTCACGTGCGTGACTAGACTGGCGTTTATAAAAATTTTAAACCTATATTACACCTATTTCACTTTTTCTGCGGTTATTCCGCGTTGACTGTCTGGTGCGGAAATTAAAATCCTATTTTTTAGTGCAGCTAACTAAAAAGTGGTCATTTTGGCGTTTATGCCGTTTTGGCTTGGCAGCGTCGATATATGCAAACATGAACATAGACTACAATGGAAATATGTAGCAATAATTATGAAAAACGGACATAAGAAAGAGAAAAACGAAGGAAACCGCCCTCATCCTAATCAATGAAGAAAAATATGGAGCAAATCTATCGGCAGAATGTAAAAGGCTTTGGTTGCCAATACTAAGAGATGAAGTTAAAACCAGGAATATACCAACAACAGCGGATAATAAAATCTAAGACAGGCGTCTTATATACCTGAGAAACACCATACATACTCACTCGAATCCCACCCAGAAGGAAGAAGAAAAGAAAGACCTGATACTCGCTGGAGAACAACTGTAACAAGAAATAATGAAAGAGGGAGGAATGGAAAATACTCGCAGAGTAAATTTAGCAGGAATAACACAGGAAGATGTGCTGATCTAGCTAATCAGCGGTCTTTTACTCTTGGGTATCGAAAGAGATATAAAATGTAACGTGGTCAGTAAGTGCGTCAAAAGTCAAAACCCTTTGGTAATCATTCGTGTATTGGTCGAATTTACAATCCTTAATATACAAATTGCTGTGAAACCTGGACATTAAAAGAGTATGACGTCATTAAATAGAATTCATTCGAAATGTGGATGTACCACCGAATGTTAAGAATAAGCTGGACCAGCAGAACCACGAATAAAGAAGTACTGAAAATAATGAACACACGCCCTCATTTGGTCACTACTATCAAAATTATAGAGACGTCATATATAGGACACATAGGAAATTTGAGCAGCTCTAGGTAAAAGAAACTATGAACCAAGCTACAGCTACATACTACCTAAATGAAAATGAATCAATGAATAACCCTGTACCATTAAACAGGGGAGTCAAACAGGGAGACACTCTATCACCCAAACTGTTCACCTTAGTTTTGGAGGACGTGTTTAAAAATCTAAATTGGAAATATAAGGGAATAAACATCAATGGCCACTACCTCAGTAATCTACGAATTGCGGATGATATAATTCTGATAGCTACTGACCAACAAGAACTGCAAACCATGCTTTCAGAACTACACACAGAATTTTCTAAAATAGGACTGAAAATTAATTTAAACAAAACAAAAGTCATGCACTCCGAAGAAACCGTGACATTAATAAACGACAAAGTTATAGAAAAAGTTGAAGAATAGATATATATACTTAGGACAAAAAATAATACCAAAATAGGGAAATTCAAACGGAAGAAATAAAAAGAAAAAGATAGTTAGCATGGGCAGCATTCGGCAAACTGAACTATATACTCAGAAATCAGCAAATTCAACTATACATCTTAGATCTAAAGTTTTTGATGCATGCATTATTCCGATATTAACGTATGGGGCACAAACATGGGCAATCACAAAAAAGAATACAAACATACTCAGGGTCACTCAACACGCGATAGAAAAGCAGTGCTTGGCATATCACTTAAGGGCAGGAAAACAAACAAATGGATAAAACAGAAAACCAACGTCACCGATGTGGTAGAAAAATTATTAAAATTGAAATGGGAATACGCTGGATATGTAACTAGGAGCGATCTAAACAAATGGCACAGAACAATTCTGACCTGGAGACCATACCAACACAAAAGACCCAGAGGCAGACCTCCTATAAGATGGACAGATGATCTGAAACGAACTGCCGGGAAAAATTGGCTACAAGTAGCGTAGATACAACAAAAAAACAATGGAAAGGAAGACTTGAAGAGACTTATGTTCACATGTGAACGTAAATGGCTAGACGAAACAGAAAAAAAGGTAATAGTATAAGGGTAGATCGAAAGTAAAAGGGGTATAGAAAGCAAGAAAAATTTTTTCTAAGAAACATTGGAGATTGGGCTCACACAACAGGAAATGAATTCATCAAGCACAGAACTGAGAGAAATTTACCATATTGATCGCCAACCTCAATAGAGAAGGCCCGTAGGAGAAAGAGGATAATAGTATACAAATTCTTCTATAACAAATATCTGGCTTATTTTTCAACAAGTTTGCCTCTATAAACAGTGTTTTGTATTAAACGGGTAACATGTAAACCTCCAATTTTTTACGGATCCACTTTACTTTCATATCGGCTGAAAAGTTGACCAGTATCCGATAAATGATTAACCAACCTCTTCTAGATCATTGTTAACAATTTTTTTAAAAACAGCAACATTAAAATTTAATATAACGATCAGATAAGTCATCAGTCCTGAGAAAAGCTGCGGTAACAAACGTTGGTTGATGTAGAAAAATCCTGCTGCTGAGTATTTCCTGCTGAGGAGTTTCGTCATGGTTACCAGATCTTTTGCATGAGGATCTTCTGTTGTCGTTTGAATGTAGACGCAACTTTGAGCAAGTTCGTCCAATTTTTTCTCGATTTTGTCACACGAAAAAATAGGAATGACGGAAAACGCCTAAAAAATAAAATATATTTTTAATCTTTTTGTAATAAAAGTTAACAACTGAAAAAATTTAAAAAATCTACTCCAGTCGTCAGAGACGAAAATTCCAATCAACCTATAATAGGGCTTTTCAACGATTCTCGTTTGTTTCGAGCCTCTGCCATATTTATGTCGTATAATCAGTGTACCACGGATTGTAGTAGGCACTTAAAAGATGTGGTAGGCCCTTAAAAGTAAATAAGTCACTTTTTTGTGAAATTGTGTTTTCACTTTAAAAACATCGCAACATAATGTTTTTTTAATATATTAAAAGGATATAAGTATACATAAGTCTGGTAAGGCTGATATTGCAATGGAAAAAAACGTAACTTTTGTTAAAACTTTCACGTAAACCGAGCTTAAAAAGTATATAACTGTACTTATGAATTCAAAATATTTTTACTCGATCTGTTAAAACAGCATACATCTACTTGTCAGAGTGAGTTCTCTTTTTAGACAAGGCGAAAACGGAGGGTTTGTTGGAAAAAATATTCCCATGAGATTTTTTTGCATAATCACATTCTTGAGACACCCCAGAATAAGGTTCAAGAAGTCGCCCACGCGAAAAGTGGTCCAATTTTTTTTTAACAATTTTTTTTAATCAAATTTCAAAAATCAATATTTTTGGCCCGAGGAAATTTTTTTAGATTTTTCGGACCATTCTGGACAAAAAAGGTCTTACATAATTTTTCTCTAAAGTTGATCGTGATCGAGTTATAAGCAATTTAAAATTTGAAAAACGCGAAAATGGCCATTTTTAAGACTTAATAACTCGGTTAAAAATGATTATTATGAAAGTCAGAAAGTGACTAAATCAAATTTAAAGCCCCCCCTTCATAATCCTGAAGAAATTTGTGTCATTAATTGATTACTAAGCTGCTATTTTTAATTATTAATAATGAGTGGTAAGATCGTATTGACGTGGCTGTAAATGTGAGTGCGAGTGAGATGCGCCATTGGACTTCCTGAACGGCATCTCTTTCGCACTCATCATGGACGTCCGCCTAATACTTGCATGTGGCTCAATATTGTTACTTAAAAATAACAACTTAGTAATCAAATAATGACAATAATTTCTTCACGATCTTGTAGGGGGGCCTTTAAACTTTGATTTAGTTATTTTCTGACTTTCATAGTAATAATTTTAACCGAGTTATTAAGCCTTGAAAATCGCCATTTTTCGTTTTTTTCAATTTTAAAATGCTTTTACCTCGAAAACGATTAACTTTAGAGAAAAATTATGACAGATCTTTTTTATTCAGAATGGTCCAAAAAATCTAAAAAAATTTGCTTCGACCAAAAATATTGATTTTTACAATTTGATTAAAAAAAAATTATTAAAAAAAATTTGGCCACTTTTCGCGTGGGCGACTTCTTGAATTTTATTCTAGAACTAGCTGACCCGGCAGACTTCCTACTGCCTCAATAGATAAGAACAAATTTTGTAAACAATAAACTTAAAATAAACAAAAGGAATTCGTAATTAATAAACAAAAAATGCTCGA
Source organism: Diabrotica virgifera virgifera (assembly GCF_917563875.1). Lineage (NCBI taxonomy): Eukaryota > Metazoa > Arthropoda > Insecta > Coleoptera > Chrysomelidae > Diabrotica > Diabrotica virgifera. Next base: position 53,378,554 of record NC_065451.1, read on the forward strand.
TGTGAATGAGTTTTTATTATTTTTAATTAATTACACATAATGTCTGAAGTAATAAAATTTGGTTAGAAAAAGTTTGCAGTGCAACAGTTGCAATCTTAAATTTGTTTTTCTTCTAATGAATATAATAGCTTTATTTTATTTACATTCAAAACAACCCTGTATTTATAATTGGGTTAGGGGTTGTCCAACTATATAGGTGTTGATTAATCAAAACAAAATAAAATTAAAATTAAATATAATTAAATAAAATGAAACAAAATTTCATAAAATTTGATAAAAGTTAATAAAAATAAATAAAACTGAATAAACTTAAATAAAAATAATAAATAAATTTAAAAAAATAATAAAATTAAAAAAAATAAATAGCATCTAATAAAAATAATTAAAATTTAATAAAATGAAACAAAATTAATTAAAATTTTATAATTTGCTGCTTGTTCTTTTCGTGTGCTCAGAACTTTCCTTCTGCTTGCCGTTCGTCAGAAAAGTTCGGTAGAGATATTTTTTGAAAGTTTCGAAAAATTAAGAAATTCATATTTTGCCCAAATTAAGTCCAAAAGTTAACAGTTGCACTTTTCTTCGATGAAATTTGTTGCTCGTTCTTCTTCTGTCTTCAAAATATTTCTAAGGCTTAAGATATTGTATTTTGGACACCGATTGAGCTAGAAAAAAAATTTTAGTAAGCTTCTGTTCGGAATACACCTACAGCAAGGAATACACCTACTTCATTTCGTATTTCTGACGTCATTATTGTGAGAGTTATGACGTCACACGCAACCCCCTTATGATGTAGAGGTATATAATATAGACATAAACCAACTCCCAGTCCGGTCGAACATAGCTTCCAAATTTCATAAAAATCGGTCAAGTCGTTTCGGAGGAGTATGGCAACAAACACTGTAAAAAGAGCATTTTATACATATAGCTGTAAAAATTTTGGTGGCTACTAAAATGACAATATAAAACCGCATAAACCTTCCCTGAACTTCCACAAATAATTCAACATCAAAATTAGCCACATCGGTCCAGCCATTCTCGAGTTTTAGCGAGACTAACGCACAGCAATTGATTTTTATATATAAGATGCAAAACTTTAGATGGCTATTAAAAAATAATGGTCGAAGATAGAACAGAGAAAATTTAGGGTTGTATTTACCTTTGCCTTCAACGTCACACAAAATTAAGAAAAAACAGTTTGACCAAAAAAATAAAAAAATATATTAGGGGGGCAGCCCCCGTTACGACGTACGGATATGATAAATACATAACAACCTATTCTCGGTCCGGTCGAATATACGTGGAAAATTTCATAAAAATCTATTCAGTCGTTCTCGAGTTATGTGTTGGTAACTCTCACGACTTTCTTTTGTTTACATAGATGTAAAATATTTAAATGGCCATTAAAAAATAACGGTTAGTGATAGAAAAGTGAAAATTTAGGGTTGTATGTATCTTTACGTTCCACATCATATGAAATTAAAAAAAAAGAGTTTGTCTGAAAAAATAGAAATAAATATAAGGGGGGCAACCCCCCTTAAGACGCACGGGTAAGAAATATAGATAAAAACCTACTCCCACTCCGGTCGAGTATATTTGCAATCTCTCATAAAAATCGGGCAAGTCGTTTCGGAGGAGTATGGCAACAAACACTGTAAAAAGAGCATTTTATACATATAGCTGTAAAAATTTTGGTGGCTACTAAAATGACAATATAAAACCGCATAAACCTTCCCTGAACTTCCACAAATAATTCAACATCAAAATTAGCCACATCGGTCCAGCCATTCTCGAGTTTTAGCGAGACTAACGCACAGCAAATGATTTTTATATATAAGATGCAAAACTTTAGATGGCTATTAAAAAATAATGGTCGAAGATAGAAAAGAGAAAATTTAGGGTTGTATTTACCTTTGCCTTCAACGTCACACAAAATTAAGAAAAAACAGTTTGACCAAAAAAATAAAAAAATATATTAGGGGGGCAGCCCCCATTACGACGTACGGATATGAAAAATACATAACAACCTATTCTCGGTCCGGTCGAATATACGTGGAAAATTTCATAAAAATCTATTTAGTCGTTCTCGAGTTATGTGTTGGTAACTCTCACGACTTTCTTTTGTTTATATAGATGTAAAATATTTAAATGGCCATTAAAAAATAACGGTTAGTGATAGAAAAGTGAAAATTTAGGGTTGTTTGTATCTTTACGTTCCACATCATATGAAATTAAAAAAAAAGAGTTTGTCTGAAAAAATAGAAATAAATATAAGGGGGGCAACCCCCCTTAAGACGAACGGGTAAGAAATATAGATAAAAACCTACTCCCACTCCGGTCGAGTATATTTGCAAACTCTCATAAAAATCGGTCAAGTCGTTTCGGAGGAGTATGGCAACAAACACTGTAAAAAGAGCATTTTATACATATAGCTGTAAAAATTTTGGTGGCTACTAAAATGACAATATAAAACCGCATAAACCTTCCCTGAACTTCCACAAATAACTCAACATCAAAATTAGCCACATCGGTCCAGCCATTCTCGAGTTTTAGCGAGACTAACGCACAGCAAATGATTTTTATATATAAGATGCAAAACTTTAGATGGCTATTAAAAAATAATGGTCGAAGATAGAAAAGAGAAAATTTAGGGTTGTATTTACCTTTGCCTTCAACGTCACACAAAATTAAGAAAAAACAGTTTGACCAAAAAAATAAAAAAATATATTAGGGGGGCAGCCCCCGTTACGACGTACGGATATGAAAAATACATAACAACCTATTCTCGGTCCGGTCGAATATACGTGGAAAATTTCATAAAAATCTATTCAGTCGTTCTCGAGTTATGTGTTGGTAACTCGCACGACTTTCTTTTGTTTATGTAGATGTAAAATATTTAAATGGCCATTAAAAAATAACGGTTAGTGATAGAAAAGTGAAAATTTAGGGTTGTATGTGTCTTTACGTTCCACATCATATGAAATTAAAAAAAAAGAGTTTGTCTGAAAAAATAGAAATAAATATAAGGGGGGCAACCCCCCTTAAGACGCACGGGTAAGAAATATAGATAAAAACCTACTCACACTCCGGTCGAGTATATTTGCAAACTCTCATAAAAATCGGTCAAGTCGTTTCGGAGGAGTATGGCAACAAACACTGTAAAAAGAGCATTTTATACATATAGCGGTAAAAATTTTGGTGGCTACTAAAATGACAATATAAAACCGCATAAACCTTCCCTGAACTTCCACAAATAATTCAACATCAAAATTAGCCACATCGGTCCAGCCATTCTCGAGTTTTAGCGAGACTAACGCACAGCAAATGATTTTTATATATAAGATGAAAAAGTTTAGATGGCTATTAAAAAATAACGGTCGAAGATAGAAAAGAGAAAATTTAGGGTTGTATTTACCTTTGCCTTCAACGTCACACAAAATTAAGAAAAAACAGTTTGACCAAAAAAATAAAAAAATATATTAGGGGGGCGGCCCCCGTTACGACGTACGGATATGAAAAATACATAACAACCAATTCTCGGTCCGGTCGAATATACGTGGAAAATTTTATAAAAATCTATTCAGTCGTTCTCGAGTTATGTGTTGGTAACTCTCACGACTTTATTTTGTTTATATAGATGTAAAATATTTAAATGGCCATTAAAAAATAACGGTTAGTGATAGAAAAGTGAAAATTTAGGGTTGTATGTATCTTTATGTTCCACATCATATGAAATTAAAAAAAAAGAGTTTGTCTAAAAAAATAGAAATAAATATAAGGGGGGCAACCCCCCTTAAGACGCACAGGTAAGAAATATAGATAAAAACCTACTCCTACTCCGGTCGAGTATATTTGCAAACTCTCATAAAAATCGGTCAAGTCGTTTCGGAGGAGTATGGCAACAAACACTGTAAAAAGAGCATTTTATACATATAGCTGTAAAAATTTTGGTGGCTACTAAAATGACAATATAAAACCGCATAAACCTTCCCTGAACTTCCACAAATAATTCAACATCAAAATTAGCCACATCGGTCCAGCCATTCTCGAGTTTTAGCGAGACTAACGCACAGCAAATGATTTTTATATATAAGATGCAAAACTTTGAATGGCTATTAAAAAATAATGGTCAAAAATAGATAAGAGAAAATTTAGGGTTGTATTTACCTTTGCCTTCAACGTCACACAAAATTAAGAAAAAACAGTTTGACCAAAAAAATAAAAAAATATATTAGGGGGGCAGCCCCCGTTACGACGTACGGATATGAAAAATACATAACAACCTATTCTCGGTCCGGTCGAATATACGTGGAAAATTTCATAAACATCTATTCAGTCGTTCTCGAGTTATGTGTTGGTAACTCTCACGACTTTCTTTTGTTTATATAGATGTAAAATATTTAAATCGCCATTAAAAAATAACGGTTAGTGATAGAAAAGTGAAAATTTATGGTTGTATGTATCTTTACGTTCCACATCATATGGAATTAAAAAAAAAGAGTTTGTCTGAAAAAATAGAAATAAATATAAGGGGGGCAACCCCCCTTAAACGCACGGGTAAGAAATATAGATAAAAACCTACTCACACTCCGGTCGAGTATACTTGCAAACTCTCATAAAAATCGGTCAAGTCGTTTCGGAGGAGTATGGCAACAAACACTGTAAAAAGAGCATTTTATACATATAGCTGTAAAAATTTTGGTGGCTATTAAAATGACAATATAAAACCGCATAAACCTTCCCTGAAATTCCACAAATAATTCAACATCAAAATTAGCCACATCGGTCCAGCCATTCTCGAGTTTTAGCGAGACTAACGCACAGCAAATGATTTTTATATATAAGATGCAAAACTTTAGATGGCTATTAAAAAATAGTGGTCGAAGATAGAAAAGAGAAAATTTAGGGTTGTATTTACCTTTGCCTTCAACGTCACACAAAATTAAGAAAAAACAGTTTGACCAAAAAAATAAAAAAATATATTAGGGGGGCGGCCCCCGTTACGACGTACGGATATGAAAAATACATAACAACCAATTCTCGGCCGGTCGAATATACGTGGAAAATTTCATAAAAATCTATTCAGTCGTTCTCGAGTTATGTGTTGGTAACTCTCACGACTTTCTTTTGTTTATATAGATGTAAAATATTTAAATGGCCATTAAAAAATAACGGTTAGTGATAGAAAAGTGAAAATTTAGGGTTGTATGTATCTTTACGTTCCACATCATATGAAATTAAAAAAAAAGAGTTTGTCTGAAAAAATAGAAATAAATATAAGGGGGGCAACCCCCCTTAAGACGCACAGGTAAGAAATATAGATAACAACCTACTCCCACTCCGGTCGAGTATATTTGCAAACTCTCATAAAAATCGGTCAAGTCGTTTCGGAGGAGTATGGCAACAAACACTGTAAAAAGAGCATTTTATACATATAGCTGTAAAAATTTTGGTGGCTATTAAAATGACAATATAAAACCGCATAAACCTTCCCTGAAATTCCACAAATAATTCAACATCAAAATTAGCCACATCGGTCCAGCCATTCTCGAGTTTTAGCGAGACAAACGCACAGCAAATGATTTTTATATATAAGATGCAAAATTTTAGATGGCTATTAAAAAATAATGGTCGAAAATAGAAAAGAGAAAATTTAGGGTTGTATTTACCTTTGCCTTCAACGTCACACAAAATTAAGAAAAAACAGTTTGACCAAAAAAATAAAAAAAATATATTAGGGGGGCAGCCCCTGTTACGACGTACGGATATGAAAAATACATAACAACCTATTCTCGGTCCGGTCGAATATACGTGGAAAATTTCATAAAAATCTATTCAGTCGTTCTCGAGTTATGTGTTGGTAACTCTCACGACTTTCTTTTGTTTATATAGATGTAAAATATTTAAATCGCCATTAAAAAATAACGGCTAGTGATAGAAAAGTGAAAATTTAGGGTTGTATGTATCTTTACGTTCCACATCATATGGAATTAAAAAAAAAGAGTTTGTCTGAAAAAATAGAAATAAATATAAGGGGGGCAACCCCCCTTAAACGCACGGGTAAGAAATATAGATAAAAACCTACTCACACTCCGGTCGAGTATACTTGCAAACTCTCATAAAAATCGGTCAAGTCGTTTCGGAGGAGTATGGCAACAAACACTGTAAAAAGAGCATTTTATACATATAGCTGTAAAAATTTTGGTGGCTACTAAAATGACAATATAAAACCGCATAAACCTTCCCTGAACTTCCACAAATAATTCAACATCAAAATTAGCCACATCGGTCCAGCCATTCTCGAGTTTTAGCGAGACTAACGCACAGCAAATGATTTTTATAAATAAGATGCAAAACTTTAGATGGCTATTAAAAAATAATGGTCGAAGATAGAAAAGAGAAAATTTAGGGTTGTATTTACCTTTGTCTTCAACGTCACACAAAATTAAGAAAAAACAGTTTGACCAAAAAAATAAAAAAATATATTAGGGGGGCAGCCCCCGTTACGACGTACGGATATGAAAAATACAGAACAACCTATTCTCGGTCCGGACGAATATACGTGGAAAATTTCATAAAAATCTATTCAGTCGTTCTCGAGTTATGTGTTGGTAACTCTCACGACTTTCTTTTGTTTATATAGATGTAAAATATTTAAATCGCCATTAAAAAATAACGGTTAGTGATAGAAAAGTGAAAATTTAGGGTTGTATGTATCTTTACGTTCCACATCATATGAAATTAAAAAAAAAGAGTTTGTCTGAAAAAATAGAAATAAATGTAAGGGGGGCAACCCCCCTTAAACGCACGGGTAAGAAATATAGATAAAAACCTACTCACACTCCGGTCGAGTATACTTGCAAACTCTCATAAAAATCGATCAAGTCGTTTCGGAGGAGTATGGCAACAAACACTGTAAAAAGAGCATTTTATACATATAGCTGTAAAAATTTTGGTGGCTACTAAAATGACAATATAAAACCGCATGAACCTTCCCTGAACTTCCACAAATAATTCAACATCAAAATTAGCCACATCGGTCCAGCCATTCTCGAGTTTTAGCGAGACTAACGCACAGCAAATGATTTTTATATATAAGATGCAAAACTTTAGATGGCTATTAAAAAATAACGGTCGAAGGTAGAAACGTGAAAATGTAGGGTTGTATTTACCTTTCCCTTCCACATCACACAAAATTAAGAAAAAACAGTTTGACGAAAAAAATAAAAAAATATATTAGGGGGGCAGCCCCCTTTATGACGTACGGATATGAAAAATATATAGCAACCTATTCTCAGTCCGGTCGAATATACGTGGAAAATTTCATAAAAATCTATTCAGTGGTTCTCGAGTTATGTGGTGGTAACTGACACGATCTTCTTTTGTTTATATAGATGTAAAATATTTAAATGGCTATTAAAATATAACGGTTAGAAATAGAAAAGTAAAAATTTAGAGTTGTATGTATCTTTACGTTCTACATCACACAAAAATTAAAAAAAGAGTTTGTCCAAAAAAATAAAAAAAAATATCAGGTGGGCAACCCCCCATATCAGGTACGGGTATGAAATATAGATAACAACCTACTCCCAGTCCGGTCGAAGATACCTGCCAAATTTCATAAAAATCGGTAAAGTCGTTTCGGAGGAGTATGGCAAAAAACACTCTAAAAACAGCATTTTATACATATATCTGTAAAAATTTTGGGGGATACTTAAATGAAAATATAAAACCGTATAAACCTTCCCTGAACTTCCACAAATGATTCAACATCAAAATTAGCCAAATCGGTCCAGCCATTCTCGAGTTTTAGCGAGACTAACGCACAGCAATAGATTTTTATATATAAGATGCAAAACTTTAGATGGCTATTAAAAAATAACGGTCGAAGGTAGAAACGTGAAAATGTAGGGTTGTATTTACCTTTCCCTTCCACATCACACAAAATTAAGAAAAAACAGTTTGACCAAAAAAATAAAAATATCTATTAGGGGGGCAGCCCCCTTTATGACGTACGGATATGAAAAATATATAGCAACCTATTCTCAGTCCGGTCGAATATACGTGGAAAATTTCATAAAAATCTATTCAGTGGTTCTCGAGTTATGTGGTGGTAACTGACACGATCTTCTTTTGTTTATACAGATGTAAAATATTTAATTGGCTATTAAAATATAACGGTTAGAAATAGAAAAGTAAAAATTTAGAGTTGTATGTATCTTTACGATCTACATCACACAAAAATTAAAAAAAGAGTTTGTCCGAAAAAATAAAAAAAATATATCAGGGGGGCAACCCCCCATATGAGGTACGGGTATGAAATATAGATATCAACCTACTCCCAGTCCGGTCGAAGATACCTGCCAAATTTCATAAAAATCGGTGAAGTCGTTTCGGAGGAGTATGGCAAAAAACACTCTAAAAACAGCATTTTATACATATATCTGTAAAAATTTTGGGGGATACTTAAATGAAAATATAAAACCGTATAAACCTTCCCTGAACTTCCACAAATGATTCAACATCAAAATTAGCCAAATCGGTCCAGCCATTCTCGAGTTTTAGCGAGACTAACGCACAGCAATAGATTTTTATATATAAGATGCAAAATTTTAGATGGCTATTAAAAAATAACGGTCGAAGGTAGAAACGTGATAATGTAGGGTTGTATTTACCTTTCCCTTCCACATCACACAAAATTAAGAAAAAACAGTTTGACCAAAAAAATAAAAAATATATTAGGGGGGCAGCCCCCTTTATGACGTACGGATATGAAAAATATATAGCAACCTATTCTCAGTCCGGTCGAATATACGTGGAAAATTTCATAAAAATCTATTCAGTGGTTCTCGAGTTATGTGGTGGTAACTGACACGATCTTCTTTTGTTTATATAGATGTAAAATATTTAAATGGCTATTAAAATATAACGGTTAGAAATAGAAAAGTAAAAATATAGAGTTGTATGTATCTTTACGTTCTACATAACACAAAAATTAAAAAAAGAGTTTGTCCAAAAAAATAAAAAAAAAATATCAGGGGGGCAACCCCCCATATGAGGTACGGGTATGAAATATAGATAACAACCTACTCCCAGTCCGGTCGAAGATACCTGCCAAATTTCATAAAAATCGGTAAAGTCGTTTCGGAGGAGTATGGCAAAAAACACTCTAAAAACAGCATTTTATACATATATCTGTAAAAATTTTGGGGGATACTTAAATGAAAATATAAAAGCGATAAACCTTCCCTGAACTTCCACAAATGATTCAACATCAAAATTAGCCAAATCGGTCCAGCCATTCTCGAGTTTTAGCGAGACTAACGCACAGCAATAGATTTTTATATATAAGATGCAAAAATTTAGATGGCTATTAAAAAATAACGGTCGAAGGTAGAAACGTGAAAATGTAGGGTTGTATTTACCTTTCCCTTCCACATCACACAAAATTAAGAAAAAACAGTTTGACCAAAAAAATAAAAAAATATATTAGGGGGGCAGCCCCCTTTATGACGTACGGGTATGAAAAATATATAGCAACCTATTCTCAGTCCGGTCGAATATACGTGGAAAATTTCATAAAAATCTATTCAGTGGTTCTCGAGATATGTGGTGGTAACTGACACGATCTTCTTTTGTTTATATAGATGTAAAATATTTAAATGGCTATTAAAATATAACGGTTAGAAATAGAAAAGTAAAAATTTAGAGTTGTATGTATCTTTACGTTCTACATCACACAAAAATTAAAAAAAGAGTTTGTCCGAAAAAATAAAAACAATATATCAGGGGGGCAACCCCCCATATGAGGTGCGGGTATGAAATATAGATAACAACCTACTCCCAGTCCGGTCGAAGATACCTGCCAAATTTCATAAAAATCGGTAAAGTCGTTTCGGAGGAGTATGGCAAAAAACACTCTAAAAACAGCATTTTATACATATATCTGTAAAAATTTTGGGGGATACTTAAATGAAAATATAAAACAGTATAAACCTTCCCTGAACTTCCACAAATGATTCAACATCAAAATTAGCCAAATCGGTCCAGCCATTCTCGAGTTTTAGCGAGACTAACGCACAGCAATAGATTTTTATATATAAGATGCAAAACTTTAGATGGCTATTAAAAAATAACGGTCGAAGGTAAAAACGTGAAAATGTAGGGTTGTATTTACCTTTCCCTTCCACATCACACAAAATTAAGGAAAAACAGTTTGACCAAAAAAATAAAAAATATATTAGGGGGGCAGCCCCCTTTATGACGTACGGATATGAAAAATATATAGCAACCTATTCTCAGTCCGGTCGAATATACGTGGAAAATTTCAAAAAAAATCTATTCAGTGGTTCTCGAGTTATGTGGTGGTAACTGACACGATCTTCTTTTGTTTATATAGATGTAAAATATTTAAATGGCTATTAAAATGTAACGGTTAGAAATAGAAAAGTAAAAATATAGAGTTGTATGTATCTTTACGTTCTACATCACACAAAAATTAAAAAAAGAGTTTGTCCAAAAAAATTAAAAAAAAAATATCAGGTGGGCAACCCCCCATATGAGGTACGGGTATGAAATATAGATAACAACCTACTCCCAGTCCGGTCGAAGATACCTGCCAAATTTCATAAAAATCGGTAAAGTCGTTTCGGAGGAGTATGGCAAAAAACACTCTAAAAACAGCATTTTATACATATATCTGTAAAAATTTTGGGGGATACTTAAATGAAAATATAAAACCGTATAAACCTTCCCTGAACTTCCACAAATGATTCAACATCAAAATTAGCCAAATCGGTCCAGCCATTCTCGAGTGTTAGCGAGACTAACGCACAGCAATAGATTTTTATATATAAGATGCAAAACTTTAGATGGCTATTAAAAAATAACGGTCGAAGGTAGAAACGTGAAAATGTAGGGTTGTATTTACCTTTCCCTTCCACATCACACAAAACTAAGAAAAAACAGTTTGACCAAAAAAATAAAAAAATATATTAGGGTGGCAGCCCCCTTTATGACGTACGGATATGAAAAATATATAGCAACCTATTCTCAGTCCGGTCGAATATACGTGGAAAATTTCATAAAAATCTATTCAGTGGTTCTCGAGTTATGTGGTGGTAACTGACACGATCTTCTTTTGTTTATATAGATGTAAAATATTTAAATGGCTATTAAAATATAACGGTTAGAAATAGAAAAGTAAAATTTAGAGTTGTATGTATCTTTACGTTCTACATCACACAAAAATTAAAAAAAGAGTTTGTCCAAAAAAATAAAAAAAAATATCAGGGGGGCAGCCCCCCATATGAGGTACGGGTATGAAATATAGATAACAACCTACTCCCAGTCCGGTCGAAGATACCTGCAAATTTCATAAAAATCGGTAAAGTCGTTTCGGAGGAGTATGGCAAAAAACACTCTAAAAACAGCATTTTATACATATATCTGTAAAAATTTTGGGGGATACTTAAATGAAAATATAAAACCGTATAAACCTACCCTGAACTTCCACAAATGATTCAACATCAAAATTAGCCAAATCGGTCCAGCCATTCTCGAGTTTTAGCGAGACTAACGCACAGCAATAGATTTTTATATATAAGATGCAAAACTTTAGATGGCTATTAAAAAATAACGGTCGAAGGTAGAAACGTGAAAATGTAGGGTTGTATTTACCTTTCCCTTCCACATCACACAAAATTAAGAAAAAACAGTTTGACCAAAAAAATAAAAAATATATTAGGGGGGCAGCCCCCTTTATGACGTACGGATATGAAAAATATATAGCAACCTATTCTTAGTCCGGTCGAATATACGTGGAAAATTTCATAAAAATCTATTCAGTAGTTCTCGAGTTATGTGGTAGTAACTGACACGATCTTCTTTTGTTTATATAGATGTAAAATATTTAAATGGCTATTAAAATATAACGGTTAGAAATAGAAAAGTAAAAATATAGAGTTGTATGTATCTTTACGTTCTACATCACACAAAAATTAAAAAAAGAGTTTGTCCAAAAAAAATAAAAAAAAAATATCAGTGGGGCAACCCCCCATATGAGGTACGGGTATGAAATATAGATAACAACCTACTCCCAGTCCGGTCGGAGATACCTGCCAAATTTCATTAAAATCGGTAAAGTCGTTTCGGAGGAGTATGGCAAAAAACACTCTAAAAACAGCATTTTATACATATATCTGTAAAAATTTTGGGGGATACTTAAATGAAAATATAAAACCGTATAAACCTTCCCTGAACTTCCACAAATGATTCAACATCAAAATTAGCCAAATCGGTCCAGCCATTCTCGAGTTTTAGTGAGACTAACGCACAGCAATAGATTTTTATATATAAGATGCAAAACTTTAGATGGCTATTAAAAAATAACGGTCGAAGGTAGAAACGTGAAAATGTAGGGTTGTATTTACCTTTCCCTTCCACATCACACAAAATTAAGAAAAAACAGTTTGACGAAAAAAATAAAAAAATATATTAGGGGGGCAGCCCCCTTTATGACGTACGGATATGAAAAATATATAGCAACCTATTCTCAGTCCGGTCGAATATACGTGGAAAATTTCATAAAAATCTATTCAGTGGTTCTCGAGTTATGTGGTGGTAACTGACACGATCTTCTTTTGTTTATATAGATGTAAAATATTTAAATGGCTATTAAAATATAACGGTTAGAAATAGAAAAGTAAAAATTAGAGTTGTATGTATCTTTACGTTCTACATCACACAAAAATTAAAAAAAGAGTTTGTCCAAAAAAATAAAAAAATATATCAGGGGGGCAGCCCCCCATATGAGGTACGGGTATGAAATATAGATAACAACCTACTCCCACTCCGGTCGAAGATACCTGCCAAATTTCATTAAAATCGGTAAAGTCGTTTCGGAGGAGTATGGCAAAAAACACTCTAAAAACAGCATTTTATACATATATCTGTAAAAATTTTGGGGGATACTTAAATGAAAATATAAAACCGTATAAACCTTCCCTGAACTTCCACAAATGATTCAACATCAAAATTAGCCAAATCGGTCCAGCCATTCTCGAGTTTTAGCGAGACTAACGCACAGCAATAGATTTTTATATATAAGATGCAAAACTTTAGATGGCTATTAAAAAATAACGGTCGAAGGTAGAAACGTGAAAATGTAGGGTTGTATTTACCTTTCCCTTCCACATCACACAAAATTAAGAAAAAACAGTTTGACCAAAAAAATAAAAAATATATTAGGGGGGCAGCCCCCTTTATGACGTACGGATATGAAAAATATATAGCAACCTATTCTCAGTCCGGTCGAATATACGTGGAAAATTTCATAAAAATCTATTCAGTGGTTCTCGAGTTATGTGGTGGTAACTGACACGATCTTCTTTTGTTTATATAGATGTAAAATATTTAAATGGGTATTAAAATATAACGGTTAGAAATAGAAAAGTAAAAATTTAGAGTTGTATGTATCTTTACGTTCTACATCACACAAAAATTAAAAAAAGAGTTTGTCCAAAAAAATAAAAAAAAATATCAGGGGGGCAGCCCCCCATATGAGGTACGGGTATGAAATATAGATAACAACCTACTCCCAGTCCGGTCGAAGATGCCTGCCAAATTTCATAAAAATCGGTAAAGTCGTTTCGGAGGAGTATGGCAAAAAACACTCTAAAAACAGCATTTTATACATATATCTGTAAAAATTTTGGGGGATACTTAAATGAAAATATAAAACCGTATAAACCTACCCTGAACTTCCACAAATGATTCAACATCAAAATTAGCCAAATCGGTCCAGCCATTCTCGAGTTTTAGCGAGACTAACGCACAGCAATAGATTTTTATATATAAGATGCAAAACTTTAGATGGCTATTAAAAAATAACGGTCGAAGGTAGAAACGCGAAAATGTAGGGTTGTATTTACCTTTCCCTTCCACATCACACAAAATTAAGAAAAAACAGTTTGACCAAAAAAATAAAAAAATATATTAGGGGGGCAGCCCCCTTTATGACGTACGGATATGAAAAATATATAGCAACCTATTCTTAGTCCGGTCGAATATACGTGGAAAATTTCATAAAAATCTATTCAGTAGTTCTCGAGTTATGTGGTAGTAACTGACACGATCTTCTTTTGTTTATATAGATGTAAAATATTTAAATGGCTATTAAAATATAACGGTTAGAAATAGAAAAGTAAAAATATAGAGTTGTATGTATCTTTACGTTCTACATCACACAAAAATTAAAAAAAGAGTTTGTCCAAAAAAATAAAAAAAAAATATCAGGGGGGCAACCCCCCATATGAGGTACGGGTATGAAATATAGATAACAACCTACTCCCAGTCCGGTCGAAGATACCTGCCAAATTTCATAAAAATCGGTAAAGTCGTTTCGGAGGAGTATGGCAAAAAACACTCTAAAAACAGCATTTTATACATATATCTGTAAAAATTTTGGGGGATACTTAAATGAAAATATAAAACCGTATAAACCTTCCCTGAACTTCCACAAATGATTCAACATCAAAATTAGCCAAATCGGTCCAGCCATTCTCGAGTTTTAGCGAGACTAACGCACAGCAATAGATTTTTATATATAAGATGCAAAACTTTAGATGGCTATTAAAAAATAACGGTCGAAGGTAGAAACGTGAAAATGTAGGGTTGTATTTACCTTTCCCTTCCACATCACACAAAATTAAGAAAAAACAGTTTGACGAAAAAAATAAAAAAATATATTAGGGGGGCAGCCCCCTTTATGACGTACGGATATGAAAAATATATAGCAACCTATTCTCAGTCCGGTCGAATATACGTGGAAAATTTCATAAAAATCTATTCAGTGGTTCTCGAGTTATGTGGTGGTAACTGACACGATCTTCTTTTGTTTATATAGATGTAAAATATTTAAATGGCTATTAAAATATAACGGTTAGAAATAGAAAAGTAAAAATTTAGAGTTGTATGTATCTTTACGTTCTACATCACACAAAAATTAAAAAAAGAGTTTGTCCAAAAAAATAAAAAAAATATCAGGGGGGCAGCCCCCCATACGAGGTACGGGTATGAAATATAGATAACAACCTACTCCCAGTCCGGTCGAAGATACCTGCCAAATTTCATAAAAATCGGTAAAGTCGGTTCGGAGGAGTATGGCAAAAAACACTCTAAAAACAGCATTTTATACATATATCTGTAAAAATTTTGGGGGATACTTAAATGAAAATATAAAACCGTATAAACCTACCCTGAACTTCCACAAATGATTCAACATCAAAATTAGCCAAATCGGTCCAGCCATTCTCGAGTTTTAGCGAGACTAACGCACAGCAATAGATTTTTATATATAAGATGCAAAACTTTAGATGGCTATTAAAAAATAACGGTCGAAGGTAGAAACGTGAAAATGTAGGGTTGTATTTACCTTTCCCTTCCACATCACACAAAATTAAGAAAAAACAGTTTTACCAAAAAAATAAAAAATATATTAGGGGGGCAGCCCCCTTTATGACGTACGGATATGAAAAATATATAGCAACCTATTCTCAGTCCGGTCGAATATACGTGGAAAATTTCATAAAAATCTATTCAGTGGTTCTCGAGTTATGTGGTGGTAACTGACACGATCTTCTTTTGTTTATATAGATGTAAAATATTTAAATGGCTATTAAAATATAACGGTTAGAAATAGAAAAGTAAAAATTAGAGTTGTATGTATCTTTACGTTCTACATCACACAAAAATTAAAAAAAGAGTTTGTCCAAAAAAATAAAAAAATATATCAGGGGGGCAGCCCCCCATATGAGGTACGGGTATGAAATATAGATAACAACCTACTCCCAGTCCGGTCGAAGATACCTGCCAAATTTCATTAAAATCGGTAAAGTCGTTTCGGAGGAGTATGGCAAAAAACACTCTAAAAACAGCATTTTATACATATATCTGTAAAAATTTTGGGGGATACTTAAATGAAAATATAAAACCGTATAAACCTACCCTGAACTTCCACAAATGATTCAACATCAAAATTAGCCAAATCGGTCCAGCCATTCTCGAGTTTTAGCGAGACTAACGCACAGCAATAGATTTTTATATATAAGATGCAAAACTTTAGATGGCTATTAAAAAATAACGGTCGAAGGTAGAAACGTGAAAATGTAGGGTTGTATTTACCTTTCCCTTCCACATCACACAAAATTAAGAAAAAACAGTTTTACCAAAAAAATAAAAAATATATTAGGGGGGCAGCCCCCTTTATGACGTACGGATATGAAAAATATATAGCAACCTATTCTCAGTCCGGTCGAATATACGTGGAAAATTTCATAAAAATCTATTCAGTGGTTCTCGAGTTATGTGGTGGTAACTGACACGATCTTCTTTTGTTTATATAGATGTAAAATATTTAAATGGCTATTAAAATATAACGGTTAGAAATAGAAAAGTAAAAATTTAGAGTTGTATGTATCTTTACGATCTACATCACACAAAAATTAAAAAAAGAGTTTGTCCGAAAAAATAAAAAAAATATATCAGGGGGGCAACCCTCATATGAGGTACGGGTATGAAATATAGATAACAACCTACTCCCAGTCCGGTCGAAGATACCTGCCAAATTTCATAAAAATCGGTAAAGTCGTTTCGGAGGAGTATGGCAAAAAACACTCTAAAAACAGCATTTTATACATATATCTGTAAAAATTTTGGGGGATACTTAAATGAAAATATAAAACCGTATAAACCTTCCCTGAACTCCCACAAATGATTCAACATCAAAATTAGCCAAATCGGTCCAGCCATTCTCGTGTTTTAGCGAGACTAACGCACAGCAATAGATTTTTATATATAAGATGCAAAACTTTAGATGGCTATTAAAAAATAACGGTCGAAGGTAGAAACGTGAAAATGTAGGGTTGTATTTACCTTTCCCTTCCACATCACACAAAATTAAGAAAAAACAGTTTGACCAAAAAAATAAAAAATATATTAGGGGGGCAGCCCCCTTTATGACGTACGGATATGAAAAATATATAGCAACCTATTCTCAGTCCGGTCGAATATACGTGGAAAATTTCATAAAAATCTATTCAGTGGTTCTCGAGTTATGTGGTGGTAACTGACACGATCTTCTTTTGTTTATATAGATGTAAAATATTTAAATGGCTATTAAAATATAACGGTTAGAAATAGAAAAGTAAAAATATAGAGTTGTATGTATCTTTACGTTCTACATCACACAAAAATTAAAAAAAGAGTTTGTCCAAAAAAATAAAAAAAAAATATCAGTGGGGCAACCCCCCATATGAGGTACGGGTATGAAATATAGATAACAACCTACTCCCAGTCCGGTCGGAGATACCTGCCAAATTTCATTAAAATCGGTAAAGTCGTTTCGGAGGAGTATGGCAAAAAACACTCTAAAAACAGCATTTTATACATATATCTGTAAAAATTTTGGGGGATACTTAAATGAAAATATAAAACCGTATAAACCTTCCCTGAACTTCCACAAATGATTCAACATCAAAATTAGCCAAATCGGTCCAGCCATTCTCGAGTTTTAGCGAGACTAACGCACAGCAATAGATTTTTATATATAAGATGCAAAATTTTAGATGGCTATTAAAAAATAACGGTCGAAGGTAGAAACGTGAAAATGTAGGGTTGTATTTACCTTTCCCTTCCACATCACACAAAATTAAGAAAAAACAGTTTGACGAAAAAAATAAAAAAATATATTAGGGGGGCAGCCCCCTTTATGACGTACGGATATGAAAAATATATAGCAACCTATTCTCAGTCCGGTCGAATATACGTGGAAAATTTCATAAAAATCTATTCAGTGGTTCTCGAGTTATGTAGTGGTAACTGACACGATCTTCTTTTGTTTATATAGATGTAAAATATTTAAATGGCTATTAAAATATAACGGTTAGAAATAGAAAAGTAAAAATTAGAGTTGTATGTATCTTTACGTTCTACATCACACAAAAATTAAAAAAAGAGTTTGTCCAAAAAAATAAAAAAATATATCAGGGGGGCAGCCCCCCATATGAGGTACGGGTATGAAATATAGATAACAACCTACTCCCAGTCCGGTCGAAGATACCTGCCAAATTTCATTAAAATCGGTAAAGTCGTTTCGGAGGAGTATGGCAAAAAACACTCTAAAAACAGCATTTTATACATATATCTGTAAAAATTTTGGGGGATACTTAAATGAAAATATAAAACCGTATAAACCTTCCCTGAACTTCCACAAATGATTCAACATCAATATTAGCCAAATCGGTCCAGCCATTCTCGAGTTTTAGCGAGACTAACGCACAGCAATAGATTTTTATATATAAGATGCAAAACTTTAGATGGCTATTAAAAAATAACGGTCGAAGGTAGAAACGTGAAAATGTAGGGTTGTATTTACCTTTCCCTTCCACATCACACAAAATTAAGAAAAAACAGTTTGACCAAAAAAATTAAAAATATATTAGCGGGGCAGCCCCCTTTATGACGTACGGATATGAAAATTATATAGCAACCTATTCTCAGTCCGGTCGAATATACGTGGAAAATTTCATAAAAATCTATTCAGTGGTTCTCGAGTTATGTGGTGGTAACTGACACGATCTTCTTTTGTTTATATAGATGTAAAATATTTAAATGGCTATTAAAATATAACGGTTAGAAATAGAAAAGTAAAAATATAGAGTTGTATGTATCTTTACGTTCTACATCACACAAAAATTAAAAAAAGAGTTTGTCCAAAAAAATAAAAAAAAAAATATCAGGGGGGCAACCCCCCATATGAGGTACGGGTATGAAATATAGATAACAACCTACTCCCAGTCCGGTCGAAGATACCTGCCAAATTTCATAAAAATCGGTAAAGTCGTTTCGGAGGAGTATGGCAAAAAACACTCTAAAAACAGCATTTTATACATATATCTGTAAAAATTTTGGGGGATACTTAAATGAAAATATAAAACAGTATAAACCTTCCCTGAACTTCCACAAATGATTCAACATCAAAATTAGCCAAATCGGTCCAGCCATTCTCGAGTTTTAGCGAGACTAACGCACAGCAATAGATTTTTATATATAAGATGCAAAACTTTAGATGGCTATTAAAAAATAACGGTCGAAGGTAGAAACGTGAAAATGTAGGGTTGTATTTACCTTTCCCTTCCACATCACACAAAATTAAGAAAAAACAGTTTGACCAAAAAAATAAAAAATATATTAGGGGGGCAGCCCCCTTTATGACGTACGGATATGAAAAATATGTAGCAACCTATTCTCAGTCCGGTCGAATATACGTGGAAAATTTCATAAAAATCTATTCAGTGGTTCTCGAGTTATGTGGTGGTAACTGACACGATCTTCTTTTGTTTATATAGATGTAAAATATTTAAATGGCTATTAAAATATAACGGTTAGAAATAGAAAAGTAAAAATTTAGAGTTGTATGTATCTTTACGTTCTACATCACACAAAAATTAAAAAAAGAGTTTGTCCGAAAAAATAAAAAAATATATCAGGGGGGCAACCCCCCATATGAGGTACGGGTATGAAATATAGATAACAACCTACTCCCAGTCCGGTCGAAGATACCTGCCAAATTTCATAAAAATCGGTAAAGTCGTTTCGGAGGAGTATGGCAAAAAACACTCTAAAAACAGCATTTTATACATATATCTGTAAAAATTTTGGGGGATACTTAAATGAAAATATAAAACCGTATAAACCTTCCCTGAACTTCCACAAATGATTCAACATCAAAATTAGCCAAATCGGTCCAGCCATTCTCGAGTGTTAGCGAGACTAACGCACAGCAATAGATTTTTATATATAAGATGCAAAACTTTAGATGGCTATTAAAAAATAACGGTCGAAGGTAGAAACGTGAAAATGTAGGGTTGTATTTACCTTTCCCTTCCACATCACACAAAATTAAGAAAAAACAGTTTGACCAAAAAAATAAAAAAATATATTAGGGTGGCAGCCCCCTTTATGACGTACGGATATGAAAAATATATAGCAACCTATTCTCAGTCCGGTCGAATATACGTGGAAAATTTCATAAAAATCTATTCAGTGGTTCTCGAGTTATGTGGTGGTAACTGACACGATCTTCTTTTGTTTATATAGATGTAAAATATTTAAATGGCTATTAAAATATAACGGTTAGAAATAGAAAAGTAAAAATTTAGAGTTGTATGTATCTTTACGTTCTACATCACACAAAAATTAAAAAAAGAGTTTGTCCGAAAAAATAAAAAAAATATATCAGGGGGGCAACCCCCCATATGAGGTACGGGTATGAAATATAGATAACAACCTACTCCCAGTCCGGTCGAAGATATCTGCCAAATTTCATAAAAATCGGTAAAGTCGTTTCGGAGGAGTATGGCAAAAAACACTCTAAAAACAGCATTTTATACATATATCTGTAAAAATTTTGGGGGATACTTAAATGAAAATATAAAACCGTATAAACCTTCCCTGAACTTCCACAAATGATTCAACATCAAAATTAGCCAAATCGGTCCAGCCATTCTCGAGTTTTAGCGAGACTAACGCACAGCAATAGATTTTTATATATAAGATGTCTCACGAATGTGAATATGAAAAAAAATCTCATGGGAATATTTTCTCCAAAGAACCCGCCGTATTCGCCTTGTCTATTTAGCGTAGCACTTAAAACAAAATATGTCTACTTAGGATATTTTTGACTGGTTCAACGTTTGAACCGTTAACAATGATAACTCAACTTATTTCCTTTTGAGCGTTTTGCAATATTGCAATCTGGAGTGACATCACACTGTGGTGCTTCATTAGCACAACATTTATTAGCATAACAATAGCTTCATTTTAATCTGTAGTTTGAGATGGTTTGAAGTTATAAATCACATAAAGTCCTTTCCGGCATATGAAAGCCACATATTCTAAAATAGTCCAGGAACTGAAGCTTTTCACCTCGCAATTTTTACAGAATGGATCGATTTGCTTGAAAATTTGAAAATAACTAGTGGATAGTCCAAGGATCAAAATCTATATGATGTCGAAAGGCGCTTTTACCATGGGGGTGGTTTCCACCCCATCTCCGGGGTGGAAATTTTTTATTATATTTTGACCGCAAAAGTTGATAAAAACATTCATTCTAAGCAAAAAATGTTCTATACATTTTTTTAATAAAATTAATAGTTTTCGATTTATTCGCTATCGAAAGTGTTAGTTTTATATCTAAGAAATCAATGTTTTTGGTATAGATACTCATTTACAATTCACTCAATTTGTGCCGCAGAAAAAATTTTTTCAAACCAAGTTCTTGGAAATTAAATAGTATACAATTTCATATTGAACAATTTTTTCGTATCGCTGATGCTAATCTTTCTATTCTGAAGAAAATTGCATTTTTTACCAAACTACAAAAATTCGTTATTCGCTTTTAACTCCAGTTTTTTAAAAATTAATCATTATAAGCTAGTCAAACGTCTAGAACCTATTAATAAGAATCTAATAAAGAAGAATGAATAAGGCCAATGACTAAACACACCGCTAACTTACATTATTATGCTTCCAATTGGATTTCTCTTTTCTTTTTTTCAAAAAATATATTGATTTTTTAACCGTAATCTTTTAATTTTTTATCTTAGAAAGTTTGGTGATAAAGAATTGTATAGGTTTTTATTAGATTTATAAGGCTATTAATATTAAATCTTTTTAAAGTCCTCAGTCTTAAAAAGAGGTGACTTTGAAAGGGTTGGTAAAGGTGGTTTTTGCATGTTATTACAAGTTTTAATTGTCAATAGCTCACTCAATTTTTGCCGTAGGAAAATTTTTTGCAAACCATGTTCTTGGGAATTAAATAAACTACGATTTCATATTTAAACATTTTTTCGTATCTCTGATGCTAATTTTTCTATTCTGAAGAAAAGGGCATTTTTTACCAAATTACAAAAATTAATTATTCGCTTTTAACTCCATTTTATTAAAAACTAATAATTTTAAGCCAGTCAAACTTCTAGAACCTATTAATAATACATATATTAAAGAAGGCAAAATAGGGCCAGTGATTAATGTTAATTAGGCTGGTGGTAGGGGGGTTGTTTCCGATAAATTGTTTGCCAAAAAAATAGGGACTTATATTCTTTTCATTATAAGTTATTTAATTTTTGAGCTAGAGACTTTTTTTTATTTCTAGAGCTAGACATTTTCAAACACTTTAAATTAGTTTCAATGAGTTATCCTTGAAAAATGCATAGATTTCCCGTCGTTTGACTTTGAATCTACAATATTTAGCATTTGACGAAGAAGAGCTAACATATAAAAAAGTATAGCTCGATTACTATTGGTTAAAAAAAAATAAAAAAACCAGATCTGTTTATTTTTTCAAAAGGTACATTTTTATTACGCAAAGTTGTTTTGATAAAACGAAAACTTTTTGAGTTATTAGCAGAAACCTGATTAAAAACATTGATTTTTTCGATATAAAACTAACACTTTCGATAGCGAATAAATGAAAAAGTAGGTATTGATTTTATCAAAAAAAGTATAGAACGTTTTTTTGCTTAGAATAAATGTTTTTACCAACTTTTGCGGTCTAAATATAATAAAAAATTTCCACCCCGAGTTGGGGTGGCAACCACCCCCATGGTAAAAGCGCCTTTCGACATCATATAGATTTTGATCCTTGGACTCTCCAATACTTATTCTCAAATTTTCAAGCAAATCCATCCATTCTGTAAAAATTGCGAGGTGTTGTTCTATTCTAAGCTTCATTACTTGGACTAAAAAGGCCTACAGATAAAAAGTATTTAGATGCAGATCTCATCATGATTAAAATGTATAATCTATACACTGAGAAATTTAAAGAGAAGCCCGTCTCAATAAAAATATATTCTCGAGAATTCCACAACATGAATTTAAAGTTTAAAAAACCAAAAAACGATAGCAAAAGAGCGATATTCAACCAGTGAAGACGAAAAGATAAACACAAAAGCAGAATTGGATAAACATCAAGCAGCTGCAAAAAAGCTGCATAAAAAAAGAAAAATCCATCCCACATCAAGTATGCCTTTGATTTAAAACTACTTCAGATACCCAACTTATCGACAAATAAAATGTTTTATTTCAGACAACTAGTACATGTAATTTAACAATTCATTATTGTAATTTTGGAGTCTCGAACCATTTTATGTGGCCAGAATGTACAGCTGGAAGAGGTGAGAATGAAATTGCATCATGCTTATATCATCAAGTAAAATTTGAAATTCCACATGGAACAAAACAAGTTTTTTAATATTCATGTGCCCCGAGATTGGTACCAAATTGTAAGAACAGCAAGCAAAAAAAAACAAATTTAAAAGTTGTGACCACTACAAAATAAAAAGAAAAATTTTGACCTACGAGAAGTTGCTTGGCTACGTTACACCAAGTCATCAGTTGTAAAATACAGGCACAGCTTAGATGAAGAGAAAAATTCAAATTAAGTTTTTTTTAAATGAGACAAAAAATTAGTAACCTGCCATCTTATACACTAAAACGTTTTTATATGAAAATCCTCGGCCCATAAGCGCAAAAAAGGACAATTTATTGGAAATCGCCAATTTACTTGACAAAGATGTTCAAGAATTTTACCATAGTCTTACTGTTCACAAAGTGATTCAAAAAGAAACTGATCTGGATGTGGAGAGATACGATTCTTCAGAATATTTTAAATATTATTACTGTGATTTTTTTTGTAATTTAATTATTAACACTTGCTTCAATAAAATCATTTTATAATTAAAAGCAGATTTTGCAATTTTTGAAAAGTTCCCTATTAATTTCCCCATGATTTTTATTTCTTTGTGGTTAACGGTTTCAATATAACTAAATAAGTTTAGATGCAACATAAGTCAAAGTACGATAGTTAAAAGCATTAATATTTAGATATAAGTAGACTTATTCCCTTTTGATTGACTTTCTTTTAAAAGCATTTCATGTTAAAAGCATAATTAATTAGGTATAAGTAGACGTATTCCCTTTTGATTGATTTCAATAAATATTACAATGAAATATAATTGGATTTATTCCTTTACAAGATAATGTTACAAGTGCGTTTCAATTCAGTAAATATACTTAAATCATTATTAGGAACTTACTTTGTATGGCACTATAAAATAAATAGGTTATAAGTACCATATTATATCTGGCAAGAACAATATTTTTTTTACCGTATTTTTATCAAATTATAATAATAACATTAACAAATTTTGATTAATAGTCTGATTCATTTCATACAAACTAAGATTTCACAGGCTCTTGTAAACCTTTGATCGCGTTTTACTCAAAACCTTGAATTTGTACTTATGCCCTTTAAATTGAAGACCACAGTATTAATATACGCCATATTATGACAGAGGAATCAGTGAGAATCGTTGAAAAGCCCTACAGTCATACGAAAATGCTGAATTTTGCTAATTCATTTCATTCATAGAGATTCTGACCAAAAGAAACCTACAAGAATAGAAATTACAGCGATTATTTCATTCATAGGAGATTCTGACCAATAGAAAGCTACAGAAATTAAAATTAAACTGATTATTTTTCAATAATTTTAACGTCCAATCGTGTAGTGAGAGTTTTCATCACGTGTTTAATTCTGTCCAATCAGATTATTATTACAGCGAGAATATTTTACTGTACCTACATTATTATGGTAGGGGAGCAAAGTATGCTAAATGTGCAGTCACTCGAGCGCTTTGGGGACCTATTGGGTTGTGATTATTAGGTCCTAAAACCAAAAAAAGTTAAGTAAAATTTTCCATTTTAGCGGGCGCTTGCCATTTTTTAATTTAATTTTCCATTTCCATTAATGGTTTTTTCCGAATATAGCGCCATCTATCCATAATTCGAAAAAATGTTTCGAATAAAAGTTGCTTATTTTTATGCAAAGAATTCAAATCTGCAATAAAAAATGGGGGCTCCCACTTAAGATTTTAAAGTAACCCCCCACCCCACCTCCGTGGGGGGTCGCGTTTGGTACCATTTGATATATTTTTCAAAAATATTAAATAAGTGTATTTTGCAGTTTTTCGATCTGATGTTTATTTTGCTAAATATCGCGGGATTTGTATTTAAAATTTAAAATTTACCCCCCACCCCCCTCTGCGAGGTGTCGTGTTTGGTATCTATCGATAGATTTTTGAAAAATATTGAACGTGTAGTTTTTAGTTTTTCGATCTGACGTTCATTTCACGAAATATTCGCCTTTTTCTTGTGAAACTTTGTGACTCACCAATTCCCTTACGCCCCGCTCAAATCGTCAGATTTTTTAAATATACACTGTTTTGCATGTACCTAACTTACCTTATCTTAATGTGACAATTTCGAGTATTTTTAAGGATAGATTTTTTTTTTCGGGCCCCCCTAAACGAACTCCCCTGTGTTAAGAGCCATTATATGGCAGAGGTACATCTGCAGGGTACCACGTTTCTCCCCATATGATAATCTGACGCGCTCGAGTAACTGCAAAAATCCCCGCTTGGGCTCCCCTACCATTACAGTGGAAATAATTTTTAGGTAGATTCTTTCTATTAATTGCAACCAGTTCTCTAGTTTTGACAACTGCCACATTTAAGAAATAACCATAATAAACTTTGAGTTCTGCATTTAATGACACATTATCACGACGACAACACAAATTGGAAATTTTAAGCGATCAAGTTTACTTCGGTAAGATTATTTCATAAATAAAACTATTTCTAAATAATTTTAACTAATATTTTATTGATATCTTCGTATAAATATTTGCTGTCAAAATATTTGATAAACTGTGTAGTGTTTTAGATTAATTGGAATCAATGTCACGGAATATTTTTATACAAATACTTGAATTTTATATGTAAGTATTAAAAAATAATCTGTAGAATATCACACGATAGTAAGAATAATTTTTCTTTTAACTCCTTTATTCTGCAATCTATCAGTAATGACAATAACCGTCTTTGTTGATAAATGATTATGACATGTACAGGATGCTCCATTAAGCACCCTGTTTTATAATGTAGCTATTGCTAACTTTGTGGCATTACCTCTACAATTTACAATATTTTACTATTTACAAAAATATGCATATTACAAATTACTTAAACCTATTAATTAATCTTGGTTTTAATTTTTTTAAACTTCTTTCTTCATGTTCATGTAAGTCTTCAAACAACCGCTTGGCTAACTCGTTAAGATGTATAGACACTCTTTCGCGATATGTTGCACTATATTCACTTATCACTTCTTGCACTGTTGGAATTATTAAGTCTCGTTGGATCACGTAGTTGGGTACGTAGTACGGAGCATCAAGAATCTGCCTTATCGTCTTGTTTTGGAACCTCTGTATTATATTTAGGTTGCTATTAGAAGCTGCTCCCCAGAGCTGGATACCGTAGGTCCAAATGGGCTTTATAATGGCTTTGTAGACCAGCAGTTTGTTTTCTAGAGACAACTTGGAGTTTCTGCCGATAATCCAGTATAGACGGCTTAGCTTTAGTCCTAACTGTTTGCGTTTAGTGAAAATATGTTTTCGCCATGTTAGTCTTCTGTCTAGGTGGATTCCCAAGTATTTTACATCTTCGGCTTGAGGTAAATTTTTGTTGTTAAGTTGTACTGGTGGGCAAGTTTCTCTACGGAGTGTAAATGTTACATGTGTAGATTTTAGTTCATTTGATTTCATGCGCCATTTCGACAGCCATTTTTGTATCTTGTTAAGGCAGATTTGAAGTTGTCTTGATGCCATCTTTGGGTCTTCGTGTGAAGAGAAAGCAGCTGTATTGTCCACAAATGTGGCTATTGTAACAATCGGTGTAGTAGAAAGATCACTTGTGTACAACAAATACAGGATAGGTCCGAGTACACTGCCTTGTGGTACCCCTGATTTTATGGCGTCCAGAGAAGAGTATTCTTGGTTTTGTCTGACAAGGAAGTGTCTATTGGATAGGTATGATTTTAGTAGCAGGAAGTGGGGATATGGAAGTAGCTTCTTAATTTTGTAGAAGAGTCCAATATGCCAAACTTTATCGAATGCTTGTGACATATCAATAAATGCAGCAGAACAATAACGTTTTTGTTGGAAGTCATCGTTAATCTTGTTAACTATCTTATGTACTTGTTCGATGGTACCATGTTTGTTTCGGAATCCAAATTGGTAGTCTGGAATTAAGTGCATCATTTCTGCTATCGACTTCAGCTTTTTGACGTATATTCTCTCGAAAATTTTGGAGATAGTTGGTAGCAAGCTAATAGGTCGATAAGAGGTAACTTCTTCTAATTTTTTGCCTGGTTTGGGGATCATTATTATTTGTGCTACTTTTCAGATCTTTGGGTAGTACCCTCGTTTGAGGACGGCATTGAAAATATATGTTAGTAATTTAAAGCATTTGGGTGTTGATTCCTGAAGCACTTTTCCTGTGATAAGATCGTATCCTGGTGCTTTTTTAATATCAAGTTCATTCATGATTATATTTCTGGTTTCACTTACTAGAATTTTTTTTATAGGCAGGCCCATTTGGAAGGGTGCATTAAGTGTTTCGTCTATTTCTTTATGTTCTGAATGCTGCTCTGGATCGTATGGATGGAATACTTTTTTTAAGTGCTCGGTAAAGACTTCTGATTTTTCTTTGTCATTTCTTGCCCATTTATTTCCGTTTCAAATTGGAGGATTAAACTGTTGAGCTTGTTTAAGCTTTTTTGTAGCCCTCCATAGTGCGTAGTCTGAGACTTCCGTTGGGGTTAAAGATTCTAAATAATTTACGGTATTTTTGACATTGTAGTCTCCGCCGGCTAGAAATTTATTTCCCAACGTCTTGAAGTATTCTTCGTATTGTTCTTGTTTATTGTTGTGTTTGGGCGGGCAGTAAATTGCAGACATGGTTAGTGGACTGGAGTCGTTTGTTATAGTTACGCTCGGGGCTTGTATGTGTTCTTTAGAAAAATTTTCTCTCTCGAAATGTTGAATATTATTCCGTATAATTACTGCGGTTCCTCCATGTGCTTTCTCGATCGAATGTTTCGTAGTGTACACTTTGTATTTTGGTATACGGAAGTGGTGTTTTTCTGTACAGTGGGCTTCAGATATAAGCATCATGTCAAGGTTTTCATTATTTATATATTACTTTACTTCATCAATATGTTGTTGAAGGCCATTAGCATTCCAGACTCCTATTTTGAACTTATATTGCGCTGCCATTAGGCAAGTTTATTAATGACCGTGGTTAGTAAATTAAGTATGGTTCCTATTTGTTCGGTAAGTTTTCCTAATGAATTTTCTAATTTGCTTAGATAGTTTTGATTAGCTGTGTGCGGGGACACCACTTGTGTACTTTGGAGTGGGTTTGAATTTGAAGGCATTGTGATGGGGTTGTTGCTTATATTACTTTGGTTGGTAGCTGGCGCGAAGTTCACTCCTTGTCTTACTCTCGAGTCGGCTCTTGTCTGCTGTTCTATGTTTTTTTGCCTAAGTGTGGGGTACAGTTGTTGTTGCAGTTGTTTATGCACTTCGCATTCTCTATAGTTAGCTGGATGGTTTCCCTTGCAGTTTATGCACTTTACGTTTTCATCTCTTACTTTTCTTGAGCATTCCTTCGTTAGGTGTGGTCCAGAGCATTTAACGCAATGTGCCATTTTTCTGCAGTATTTTTTTGTATGGCCATGTCCCTGGCATCTTGCGCATTGCGGGGTTTCTCTTTTTGTGTAGGGAGCTTAAATTTGTACTCTGTTGTTTGCTAAAACCGTAATTTCGTATATTATTTATTATTGTCTTTAGGCTCGAGATCTATGAAAAACATAGGTAGTGGTGATTTATTTAGTTTGTGTTTGATATTATAGTCACTTCATGGTCCAATTCTTTTAAGCTAGTTCTAATGTCATCAGCATCAGTTGAATGTTATGAATTTGAATTTTATTTTGTTTTAATCTATATGTATGGAACTGGGTTCCTTTCGCTTCTAACTCCTTTATTACAGGCTCGTAATGGTCAGCCTGATTAAGTTGGATCTCCACTGTGTCTGTGCCTAGGCTCTTTATTGTATAGGTACTCGTTATTTGTAATTTTTTTAAGTAGTTCGTGTATAGGATTTACAGTACCTACGTTATATACGGTTATTGGTGGAGGTTTTTTAGTTTCGTTGGTTTCTTTTCCCTGTTCCATTGTTTTCTCATCTTCTTTGCTCAGATTTTCAAAACGATTTTTAGTTTCAATAGGTTGTTGAAGCCAGTATTTCGTTATTTTAGTTTGTCTGTACATTTTGTCTTCATCTGGAGACGAATAAATAAGAAAATAATGCTCCAATTTTGTTCTTAAACTTGTTTTCATGCGGCAATAGTTACTCGAGCCCTCCGGGCACTCGTGTATATTGCCAGGCAACAAGTTTTCGAAAAATTGTCGCATATTGTCAATTTATTCTCACTCTCTTGTATTAATGTTGATTATTTCATTCATAGAAATTCTGACCAATAGAAACCTACCGGAATAAAAATTACAGCGGTTATTTTTTGATGATTTCAACTTCCAATGGTGTAGTAAGATGTTTCATCACGTGTTTAATTCTGTCCAATCAGATTATAATTGCAGCGGCAATTTTCTACTGTACAAAATTGCAGTGGGAATTTTTTTAAGTAGATTGTTTCTATTTAATTGTAACCAGTTTCCTAGTTTTACCAACTGTCAAATTTAAGAAAATATCCATAATAAACTCTCTCTATCCAAAATAAAAGTTCTGCATCCAATGTAAAATTGTCACAAGGGAAACACAAATCGGAAATTTTAAGCGCTTTATTTATAAATATTTTAAATAATATTTTATGAATATCTTTTGTCTAAATATTTGCTAAACTGTGCTGTTCACTTCGACAAGTTGAAAAATGTGTGTCACATTAATTGAAACCAATGTCACTGAGTGTTTTATACAAATCGCCGGTCGGGAATAAAAATGACGTAACTGCAAAAAGCCAAATTTTTCAGGAGATCAAACAAACGATTTTTAAATATTTAAAATAGGGATTAAATGAGGAGTTATCATCCAGGAGCATCGGTATGGCGTTTATTCTCACAATGATGACTTTTACTGCCATCCCATTGGTTCAAATTTCATTATCTCAATTTAATCCCTCCATTTTCAATCCTATCTACAGTTGCGTCATTCCTGACGCGAAAATTCTTCTGTACAAAAAAACTATTTTCAAAAATTTATTATGCTGCTTATTCTTGCAGCGATGGCTCTTATTTTCATCGCTATTGGTCCGAATTTCATTATTTTAATTTACTCTCCCATTTTCAATCCCAATTTACAATTGCGTCATTCTTCCTCTAAAACAAGGTCTAAAATGGTCCGTATTTCAATAACGACGCAACTATACAGCTCAGGTGGCTCAGCACATAGTTACAGTTCTGTCGCTTTTGTATCGTCTGTATATAGTATTTTAGAAGTTAATTACGTAATAAACCTGAAGTGACAAAATTTGCAGTTACGTCATTCTTATTCCGGACAGGCAAAATGTCAAAGTAAGAACGCGTAAAACTGTAATAAGATCAATAAGCCGGTCCGGAATTAGAATGACGTAACTGCAAGTTTTGTCAATTCCTGTTTATTGCGTAATTAACTTCTAAAATATTATATTATACAGATGATACAAAAGCGACAGATCTGTAAGTATGTGCTGAGCCAGTACAGGGTAGTTACTTCGTTATTGAAATATGTACCTTTTTTTAACACCTTGCTTTAGATGAAGAATGACGCAACTGTAAATAGGGTTGAAAATGGTGGGACTAAATTACGATAATGAAATTTGGACCAATAGGGATGAAAATAAGAGCAATCGCTGCAAGAATAAACGGCATAATAAATATTTAAAAATGGTTTTTTGTTCAGAAAAATTTTCAGATCAAGAATGATGCAATGATGCAAGATAGGGTTGAAAATGTGGGGACTAAATTGAGATATTGAAATTCGAACTAATGGGGATGAAACTAAAAGTCATCATTGTAATAATAAACGCCACACCGATATGCTCCGGCCGGTTACTCTTTATACTCTAGGCTAATTAGCAAAATACAAGGAAAAGTTATTTACCAGCAATTTTATTGCTGGAATCGAATCTTATTATTGTATGTATTAATAATATAGATATGCAAAGTCCGCAAAAAGTGTGCTACTTTTTTTATAAACAAAATGGCGACCGAAAATCGTGTTTTTTTCAATTTTTGCTTTATAACTCCAAATATTTTAACTTTAAACTAAAAACACTCAAATAAAAATTCACCGCAATTAAATTTTGCATTGAGACGTGTTTTTTCCGATTTAATTCGACGAAAACTTTCCCCGAAAAAAGCGGGTTTTTCCAACAAAATCTTTAATTTTCAACTAAACTTTTAGATAAGTAGTTGTTAATCAATAATTAAATAACTTGGTAACGCAAAAGTCCTTTCCCTATATATTATTATTCCAGAAGTCTATGGAAATTGAATGAACAGTTTAGCAGCAATTAAAATGTTAATTAAAAATTTACGGTCGCTATAATAACGACAATAATTATGATGCATAAGAATAACCATGATTTTTTCATAAAAAGACACTATACCTATCTAATGAACTTTACAGAATTGAAAATGGACTATTTAAGCGGCCTCAGGAATATTTAAAATTATAAACAATTTTTTGGTTTATAAACAAATCGAATATCTCGGCAAATATTAAACTACATTAAATTATGAAAACGGTAATCGAAAGACAGCGGCAGGACGCTTCTTTTAACCCGCCATTACACGCGCTATGAGGGAATCCCTCACCATATTTGTTTATAACCAAAGAAATTGTGTAAAATAATACGATAACCTTAAGCACCCAGGAATGCCTTTAGCATGGTTCATGAGAGGATATGAAAAAATTATAGAATATTTCAGGCGGTCAGTGTGCTGTGTGATAGTTGAAAGAAGAGACATCCCTCTTCAAGTGAGGGAATTCCTCACTGCGCGTGCAATCACAGTGAAATCACGTTTCTATTATCTCAAAGAAACTTTTAGGTTTTTATTTAATATTTAGGTAGGTTTAATTAAAATATTATTGTTTGGATTAGGTTAGGAACAGTGGCACACCGAGGGGGGTTTGGGGGTTAAAATCCCACCCAGAGCATATAGAAATATATATAAAAGAAAGTAGGAAAATGTAACTTGTCTTTCACAAATAATACAAAAAACTTTCGGTGCCCAAGCAAACCCACTCCCCCCAGAGGAAAATTCTAGGTGCGCCACTGGTTAAGAACCCATTTTTAAATTTACCTATTCTAATTATTGGGAAATAAGCCACAATTTAACTTGAAAAATTGATTTTATTTACGTTTCAAATTCCACCTCGGACGTCGTTATCAAAATAGAAAATATTAATAGTAAATTACATAAATGCCACAAAGAAATAGCTTCAGAACAGTTGTTAATTTTAATTTGTATTTTTAGTAAAATTAATTCGCGTAAAGAACGTTAATTTCTTCAGTGGCTTGCTGAAATTGAAAATTAAGAAAACTTGCTTTTGATCTATATTATTTTTACTTTTGTTTTGTTAAATTAATAAAAAAAAATGGTTTACGAGACTTTCTATAATATGTGAGTACAACCCATTTTATATTTATACATGTTGACATTCATTTTTCCTCGAAATAAGTCGAATTTATGTAGGTGAGGGCGACGCTCATACGCGTGCAACCACGTCACAATAGAAGACGCGTGTAACGGCGGGTTAAAAGAAAAAAACGTTTAATTGTGAAGAGTGGTTCCTGAGATACAACCGGTCAAAGTTGACCAGAATTTACGGTAAAGATGTAAACAATAGGATCATAATTTTCAAACCATCACCTTTTTATTTTTGTCTTCTTTCTACACACCAATTTTCATATCTTTAAAATCCTAATAACATATATTATTATAATAAAAACTGTCGATAATACGTGTGAAAATTGCCAAAAATAGCAAAATTCCAATCAAAAATTAGGTTGGAGAAAATGTAACCCTCAAAGTTCAAAATCGGTATACGTTAACAAAATGCATTTTCTCGGCTTCACATGGAGCAATTTCCTTCATTCTTTTTTTGTTCCCTAATAACTCGAGTATCAGTAATCATGGAGAAGGTACTGTGAGGATATAGAAAGAACTCCAGAATACGCCAGACTCCATAAGATTCTCTCAAAAGGACCTCAGAGCCCGATACATACTCTCCAAACAGAAAACGGAGAGTACACAGAAACAGGGGAAGGAACTATTAGAGAACTGCTGAAAGTCCACTTCCCCGGTTCCCAAGTTACAGACTTAACTTTGGAGAACTGCCAGAAATCAGAACTAGATACCCCTCTGTGGGCATCCAAGGAGAAATGGCAGGCAGCAAAGAAAGTAGTAACTGGGGAAAAAGTAAAATGGGCATTACACTCATTCGAACCTTATAAATCGCCAGGATTAGATGGGATTTATCCAGTACTGTTGAAGAAGGGATCCGACCTTCTGGCAAATAGAATATGTAGAGTGCTTCGGAGAAGTTTGGCTCTAGGATATATTCCAAAGGCATGGAGAATGATCAGAGTAACTTTTATACCAAAACCTGGAAAAACTGGACAGGATGGGGCAAAGTCTCTGAGACCAATAAGTCTTATGTCTTTTCTGCTTAAGACGCTAGAAAAACTGCTAGATAGGCATATACGGGATGGCGTATTGGAAAACAGACCGATACATAAGAACCAGTATGCATATAGAGCAGGAATGTCAACAGAGACAGCATTACATCAGCTTGTAGAAAAAGCTGAATATGCTCTCAAGCACAAAGAGGTACTATTAGCGACCTTTTTGGACATAGAAGGAGCGTTCAATAACATATCCTTAGAAACAATCTCAAGAGCATCGAGGAGAAAAGGGATCGATGAAATTTGTTGCAAGTGGATAGACCACATGCTACAACAGAGACTCGTATATACGTCCATTCTAGGGGAGAGCATTATCGCCCAGGTCCGACGAGGGTGTCCGCAGGGAGGTGTTCTGTCCCCGCTAATATGGAACCTTGTCATGGACGATTTGCTTGAGTCCCTGGAATTGAACGGCCATGAAACCCTGGGCTATGCAGACGACTTGGTAGTCCTTGTTCAGGGAAAATTCCAAAACATAGTAAGGGAACGCATGCAACAGGCCCTTAATATTGTCACCAAATGGACTGAGGAAGAAGGGCTGAGAGTCAGTCCTTCCAAAACAGTCACAATTGCGTTCACCAGAAGAAGGAAGCTGGAGGACTTAGGGCCTCTGATCCTTAATGGTGAACAATTGGAGCTGTCTAAAGAGGTAAAGTATCTAGGGGTTATACTGGACCCAGAACTTACCTGGAACCGACAGCTTGAAAGAGTAATTAAAAGAGCGGAGGCGACATTAATGCTGACCAGACGCACACATGGAAAAACATGGGGACTCTGTCCGAAAATGGCGTACTGGACATATACAACGATAGTGAGACCCATGATAACATATGCATCCTTGGTATGGTGGACAAAGATGCAGCAAAGAACCGCTATAAACAAGATAAGCAGGATACAAAGACTTGCATGCTTGGGAATAACGGGAGCAATAAAAACAACACCGACGGCGGCACTGGAAACCCTGTTAGACCTACCCCCTCTTGATATATTTATCAAAGGGGAAGCGAGGATGGGAGCATACAGGCTGCAAGGAAAACCAAGGGATAAATACGAGAACCTTGGGCATAATCAGATTTGGAACTATGGTGGGGTAAGTATATCTGATACATACACTGACCACATGGTACCAAAATACACATTTAATAGGAACTTCGGAATAGAAATCAATGACCGAAGGGAATGGAACAGCATCAGTAGCAAAATCAGAGGAACGATCTGGTATACAGACGGATCAAAAACCGATGAAGGCACTGGAGCCGGTATTTTTAGTGAAACAGAGAATGTAGGACTCAGTTTCTCACTAGGAACATACACAACTGTGTTTCAAGCGGAAATGTACGCAATTCTGCAGTGTGTCGCAATGAACAACTTGAGGGCCTATGAAAATAGACGGATCAATATACTCACAGACAGCCAAGCATCACTGAAGGCACTAATGAGCCCGAAAGTGACGTCAAGGCTGGTATGGGAATGCCGGCAAGAACTGGAAGAACTGGCCGAAAGAAATAGTGTAACTTTATTCTGGGTGCCAGGGCACACCGGGATAGACGGTAATGAGAAAGCAGATGAGCTGGCTAGGAACGGTTCATCAACTTTATATTTTGGCCCAGAACCTGCTCTAGGAGTACCTAAAACAATAATTAGGGGACAAGTCAGGGAATGGGTCAAAAACAAACACAAAGAATACTGGGGGAACGTACCTGGTCAGCGACACGGGAGGCCCTTAATAAGGGAACCCTCAAAACGGAGAGCTGAGGAACTAATAAAATTACATAGGAGTCAGCTCCGCATAATTACAGGTCTTCTCACGGGTCACTGTGCCCTAAAAGGACATCTGAATAGAATTGGGCTGTACGAAGGGAACCTTAACTGCAGACTGTGCAATAGGGGAACTGAAACAGCACATCATGTACTGTACGAGTGTGAGGCTTTGGATCACAAAAGGCAGGCTATTTATGGACAACCAAAATTAAGTCCAGCAGAATATGCCACCCAACACATGCTAGGGATGTACAATTTGGTACGTGGAACCAAGCTTGTGGATTGGGTGACATAAAAGGTAGGATGGTTGGCACAAAAAGCCCATGGAGGCTGCAGTGCCATCGGAGACATATGTCAGACGACCTCCAAAAAAAAAAAAAAATAACTCGAGTAGAGCCATCGAACTAACGCATTATTAAATGTCAAACTTGCTTTTGTTTTGTTATAATAGATTAATTTATTTATAAGAACAGAAAATTACATATTTTTTCCAGTTGTAGGCTTTTTTTAGATAAACTTATTACATGTGTACCTTTTAAAGTTAAAAACATAAATATTCTCATTTGAAAGCTGTATAATTATTTAAACAATTTTTATTTAAACAAATTAAAATATTGTGTTATAATAAATAAATCAATTTATTATAACAAATCAAAAGCAAGTTTGACATTTAATAATGCGTTAGTTCGATGGCTCTACTCGAGTTACTTGGGAACAAAAAAAGAATGAAGGAAATTGCTCCATGGGAAGCCGAGAAAATGCATTTTTTTTTAACGTATACCGATTTTGAACTTTGAGGGTTACATTTTCTCCAACCTAATTTTTGATTGGAATTTTGCTATTTTTGGCAATTTTCACACGTATTATCGATAGTTTTTATTATAATAATATATGTTATGAGGATTTAAAGATATGAAAATTGGTGTGAAGAAAGAGGACAAAAATAAAAAGGTGATGGTTTAAAAATTATGATCCTATTGTTTATATCCTTGCCGTAAATTTCGGTCAATTTTGATCGGTTGTATCTCAGGAACCACTCGTCATAATTAAACTTTTTATCTTTTAAAAGAAGCGTGCTTCCGCTGTCTTTCGAATACCGTTTTGATAATTTAATTTAGTTTAATATTTCCCGAGATATTCTATTTGTTTATAAGCCAAAAATTTTTTTATAATTTTAAAATATTCCTGAGGCCGCTTAAATAGCCCAATTTCAATTCTGTAAAGTGCTTTAGATAGGTATAGTGTCTTTTTATGAAAAAATCATGGTTATTCTTATGCATCATAATTATTGTCGTTATTATAGCGACCGTAAATTTTTAATTAACATGTCAATTGTTGCTAAACTATTCATTAAATTTCTATTGACTTCTGGAATTATAATACATACGGAAAGGGATTTTAGGTTACCAAGTTATTTAATTATTAATTAAAAACTATTCATCTAAAAGTTTAGTTGAAAATTAAAGATTTTGTTGGAAAAACCCGCTTTGTCCGGGGAAAGTTTTTGTCGAAGTAATTCAGAAAAAACACGTCTCTATGCAGAATTTTATTGCGGTAAATTTTTATTTGGGTGTTTTTGGTCTAAAGTTAAAATCTTTGGAGTTATAGAGCAAAAATTGAAAAAACACGATTTTCGGGCGCCATTTTGTTTATAAAAAAAGTAGCACACTATCTGCGGACTTTGCATATCTATATTATTAATATATACAATCACAAGATTCGATTCCAGCAATAAAATTGCTGGTAAATAACTTTTCCCAAAAATGGCCTATTCTCCGATAATCAGCCCAGACTATTATTTAATCACTATTTTAAATATTTAAAAATATTTAGATGAAGAATGACACAAGTGAAAAAAGGGTTGAAATGTGGGGATTAAATTAAAAAAATGAAATTCGAACCATTAGGGATAAAAGTAAAAGCCATCATTGTAATAATAGACGTCATAAGGATGCCCTGGACGATTACTCCCTATTTTAAATTTTTAAAAATCGTTTTTTTTGCTCTCCTGAGAAATTTGGCTTTTTGCAGTTACATCATTCTTATTCCGGACCGGCGAATATACCTTATGTAAACCTCAGATACCTGGACCAAAAATATTTTAAAGAAAAAGATAGAAAAATCATACGGATTATATTTGAAGGTGAAATGATAAACAAAAGGTGGTCACGAAGGAAAACAAAGAGTTAGAAGAATTATATAAGGAGTCTAGTATAATTGCATTACTAAGAACTTAAATATTTACATAGTTATTACATGTCCAAAGAATGACCTCAAATTGGAGGTAGTGCTTAACAAAATGTTTTTAAGCACTACAATAGGTAGTAAAAAGAGAAAAGGAAGGCCTCCTGCCAGATTGAGTCATGAAGTTTATGACGACCCGAGGTATCTCAATATAAGCAATTGGAAAGAAAAAGCGAAAAACGGACAGGAATGGAGGATGATTAAAAACTATACTATGAGGCGCTTGGCTCTCGATGTTAATATATTATTACTACCAAACAGTTCTATAACTTAATTGAAGAAATACTCACAATTATTAGAAACATGTTGATAATTGTATAAGTCTTATTACTTGCAACTTTGGATCATTTGCAAACAGAAATATCGTTAAAAACGAATCTAAGATACATAGAGAGAAAAAGAGAATAAATAAAAGGATAAAATCAGTCAGTCTGTTGAAGCGCACAACTTCCTTGTGAAGCATTATCAGATCTTTTTTAGTCAACTTCATATCTTCTAAAAATATGTTCCTATACCAAATTTGACCACGAAAGCTGTCATTTATTGCGTTGCTTATAATCACAAATCTCTGCAAAGACGTAAGAAATTTCCCAGACAACAACAGAAAAATTATAAAATTTGCATATCTGTAACAAATGGAGTGACTTTTTGGATAATAATGTTACAGAAACAACAAAGTCATTCGATTGAATATCAATTACATGGTTCAATATTAGTGGCAAACTAAAAAGACAAATATGGATACAATAGCTTAAAACGTTCTTTGTTTCGTTTCTACTAAGTTCGTCAATATTTTCCATGAACTTTTCCCACACTTGTTGACTTCGTACCTTATCATTCATATATGTCTACAAAATCTCTCTCTTTTCCTCCTCCTCCGTTGTTGTTGTTGAGAGAGATTCTCTCTCTTTTCCTCCTCCTCCGTTGTTGTTGTTGAGAGAGAGAGAGAATCTCTCTCTTTTCCTCCTCCTCCGTTGTTGTTGTTGAGAGAGAGATCTCTCTCTTTTCCTCCTCCTCCGTTGTTGTTGTTGAGAGAGAAGAAAAGAGGCCAATATTAACAGATCAGGTCACATATATTATAAGAAAAACATCAATGTTCGGCCTTCGCGGATGATGTAGTACCTAATTCGGTCCAGAAGCAAGAAAGACTCAAAAGAGGTAGTGGAACAACCATGAAAAGGTAGCTCGAGATAAAGGACTATAAACGAAACAAAATCTAAATACATGGAATGGACGGACAAGGAATTTGAACAGGGGCAATATTTATTAATAACAATCTTTCTCTCTCTTTCTTCCTCTCTCTCTCCCCCCCCTCTCTCTCTCTCTCTCTCTATCTCTCTCTGTCTCTCTCTGTCTCTCTCTCTCTCTCTCTCTCTCTCTCTCTCTCTCTCTCTCTCTCTCTCTCCCTCTCTCTCTCTGTGTCTCTATTGCTTTTCGCTTATTTCTAGTGTATTTTCAAGATTTTCCTCAACGAATGTTTTATAAAGGTTTGCAATTTTTTAGTAGTTGTCTCTTCATGTCTCCAATATTCTGCGCCATAAAAGAATACTCCTAATACAGCTATTAAATATTTTGATTTCGGTTAATTCTGATATATCTCGTGTGTTTCAGATCTTATTTAATGAGTTTTATTCATGTTGTGCCATTACAATTATTTTTGCTACATCTGACTACTACCACCTTTTTTCCATGATTGAAAATGTTAAGCGCTACAGTAGGTGGTAAAAAAGAAAACGAAGATGTAGAACCAGATCGAGTCATGAAGTTAATGATGTCCTGAGGTATTCTGGTATGGGCAATTGGAACGAAAAAGCGAAAAACAAAGGAATCAAGGAAAAGAGTAAAAAAGCAGTGACCCGCTTGGCTGGACATGCTAATATAAAGGATGTTTCATTAAGAATTGTCCATATCGTAACTTGAGAAACCTTAGCACAAAAGACAAAGGTTTAACCCAAAACACTTAAATAAAGTATTCTTCCTTGCCGAGATACAGAGTGTTTTATTACAAAATGTTTTAAAATGATTTTAGCCCATTGTTAAAGCACCTTTTAATATTTTTTGTTCAAACTTGACATAAAGTTTACAGATATTGAGAGACTTTAACTTGTGTTAAAAGATAGTTTTCCGCTGTTATCAGAGGCGTGCTGTAGAGATATATACTTCATTTTCCCCACTTTTTCCCCCTCACAAAGTACGTCACTGCCGTAATAATCATTTCAGCATGTTTTTCGATTATTCGTTACTTTTTACGTAAATATCATCCTTTTGTCTCAATGCGACAGAGTCAGTAGTTTTCAAGTTATTTGCGTTTTAATGTAATATATTCAATAAAATTATGTGTTTTAAACACAGAATCTTATTAAATGTAGTATAAAATATGTTGTGTTATGGAAGCCATTATCTGTAAACGCAAATAACTTGAAAACTACTTACTCTATCACAATAAGACACGACATGGTCATATTTATGTAAAAAGTAAAAAGGAATAAAAAAACATTCTGAATTCTGAAATGATTACTACGGCAGTGACGTAGATTGTAAGGGGGAAAAGTGGGAAAAACAAAGTATATATCCCTACAGCACGCCTCTGGTAACAACGGAAAACTAGCTTTTAACACTAGTTAGAGTATCCTAATATGTGTAAACTGTTTGTCACGTTTTAACAAAAAATATTAGAAGGTGTTAAAACAATGGGCTAAAAAACACTGGTAAACACATGGTTTGTCCCAAGTATCAATTCCACCAATTCTTATGTATTTTGATGGGTAGAATTCAAATTTGTAATCAAAAATATTCCATCACGCAAGGTTTTCTTGGAAAATACCCATTTGTCTTTATGATTTTCATGTCTTTTTTGAAATTTGATTATATTAGAAATAAACCCCTTCCCAAAAATTTAATTTAAACATTTAATGTTATGGTTTGAGAGTGAGTGGGTGGGGGGTGGTTGGGAGTAATTTCCTGTCTAGGTTGTGTTGAAGGTCACAGACATGTCGCGACATGATTGCACTTGTTGACTTATGCAGCTGTCCATCTCAGTCTGCCGCTCAGTACTGTTTGGTCCCTTGAACAGTGAATTCTATTTGTGTGACAGTGCTTTCACCTTGTGTAGTGTGCATTTTCAGTTCAGCATGCCTCGCAAATGTTTAAACCATCCGGACACGTTTTGTTTTGTATGTGGTGAGTTGACTTTCAAATCACAAAGAAGGAATCTTACTCCTTTAATGAAAAAGTGCTATGAACTTTATTTTGGCTGTAAAGTGGGTGATCAGGACAAAAACTGGGCCCCACACATATGCTGTGTAACATGCGGTAGACTACTAACTGGCTGGGCCAATGATTCTCGTCACATGCCGTTTGCAGTTCCAATGGTCTGGCGGGAGCCAACGGATCACACTTCCGACTGTTACTTTTGTTTGACAAAGACAGCAGGGATTACAAGTAAGTCAAAACATACTTTAAAATATCCGAACTTGCCCTCAGCGATCCGACCTGTACCGCATAGTGAAGAACTTCCCATACCACCTCCTCCAACGTCCATAGAAATTGATGAAGCTACAATTCCTGAACCAGATGAAGAAGAAAATGATGATTTACAAGATCCTAGTTTTGATGAATCCACTGAGCCTCATTTATTAACTCAAGGAGACCTTAATGATTTGGTTCGTGATTTGAATCTCTCAAAAAACCAATCAGAACTGTTGGGGTCACGCCTTAAGGGTTGGAACTTACTTGGCAAAGGCACTAAAGTATGTTATTTCAGAAATAGGCAACAGGATTTTGAGGGGTTTTTCTCCCAAGAAGGAGATTTAGTATTCTGTAATAATATTTCAGCAGTGATGAACACCTTAGGGCATGAGTATAAACCCGAAGAGTGGCATTTATTTATAGACTCATCCAAAGTTAGCCTCAAGGCTGTTTTATTGCATAATGGAAACGCATTTCCTTCTGTTCCTTTGGTTCATGCGGCAAAAATGAAAGAAACATATGAAAATATGAGACTGATTCTTGAAAAAATTCAATATGACCAATGCAGATGGAACTTATGCGGAGATCTCAAAGTCATTGCTATGTTACTTGGCTTACAAGCTGGGTATACAAAGTTTTGTTGCTTTCTTTGTGAATGGGACAGCCGAGATCGCATCAGTCATTACAAGAAAAAATCATGGCCGAAGCGGAAGTCCCTCGAGCCTGGTAAGAAAAATGTTGCAAACTTACCCTTGGTTGATCCTAAGAAAGTTTACCTGCCACCACTTCATATCAAGTTAGGCTTGATGAAAAACTGTGTCAAAGCTATGGACAAGAACAGACAAGGTTTTTTATACTTGAAAGAAAAGTTTCCTAGACTAAGTGAAGCTAAAATCAAAGAGGGCATCTTCGTAGGTCCACAAATAAGAGATCTGATTAAGGACAACAATTTCGAATGTAAACTCAATGACTTAGAGAAAAGAGCATGGACCTGTTTCAAAAATGTTGTTAAAAATTTCTTGGGAAACTACAAAGCTGACAACTACAAGGATTATGTCAACAGTCTACTGAAAGCCTACTGTGATTTGGGATGCAACATGTCTCTTAAAATACATTTCCTTGATTCCCACTTGGACTTTTTTCCACAAAATCTTGGTGATGTTAGTGATGAACATGGAGAACGCTTCCATCAAGGTATTTCGAGTATGGAAAACCGATATCAAGGAAAATGGAGTCCAAGAATGCTGGCTGACTACTGTTGGACACTGAAAAGAGATGTACCAGAAGCGAAATACTCAAGAAAATCGCTTACAACCACATTTTAACGTAAGTACACCCATATCCTTATAGCTAACAATAGGTGAATAACGTATTATATGTATTTGAGTTTCACAAGAAAACCTTACGTGATAGAAAAAACGGGTTTCATTTTTGAATTCAGGATAAAAAGTACTATAAGAATCAGGCAACAGAACTCTTGGGACAAAAACTTTTTATTTTTTTGTTGTCCAGTGTAATTTTAGCATATTTGTAATGAAACACTTTGTATCTCTGTAAGGAAGAATATTTTATTAAATTGTTTTGGGTTAAATCTTCGTATTGTGTGCTAAGGTTTCTCCATTTACGATATGGATAATTCTTATTCTTCTTATTAACTTGCATTTTTGGGTCAGTTGCAAACAGAAATATCGTTAAAAACGAATCTAATATACATAGATAGAAAAAGAGAATAAACAAAAAGATAAAATCAGTAAGTCTGTTGAATCGCATAACTTCCTTGTGAAGCATTATCAGCTTTTTTTTAATCAACTTCATATCTTCTAAAAATATGTTCCTATACCAAATTTGACCATGGAAGCTGTCATTTATTGAGTTGCTTAAATCATCACAAATATCTGCAAAGACGTGAGAAATTTCCCAGACAACAATAGAAAAATAGAAAAACTGCATATCTGTAACAAATGAAGTGATTTGTTGATTAATAAGTTTTACAGAAACAACAAAATCATTCGACTGAAGATCAATTACATGGTTCAATATTAG
Organism: Diabrotica virgifera virgifera; assembly: GCF_917563875.1. Classification (NCBI taxonomy): domain Eukaryota; kingdom Metazoa; phylum Arthropoda; class Insecta; order Coleoptera; family Chrysomelidae; genus Diabrotica; species Diabrotica virgifera. The sequence goes on from NC_065451.1 coordinate 53,421,772, forward strand.
TGGCAATCTAAAAAGGCAAATATGGATACAATAGTTTAAAACGTTCTTTTGTGTTTCGTTTCTATTAAGTTCCTCCATATTTTCCATGAACTTTTCCCACATTTGTTGATTTCGTACCTTATCAAATATGTAACAAATATTAAATGTCAAAAATGTGCTAACGTGCATACTTCTGAAAAAAACGTGTGTACATTCCGTAAATGTACCAAACCGAAACTTCTTAAACCCGGTATACTGGTCGTTTAAATAACTTGTGCCCAGTATTATCCATATGAACAAGTAAACTACTTTCGACACATTGTTTTTGTAGGGAAATGGGCCAAAAATGTCCCCATATTTATATAATGTACTTAAGACTATCATTTCTGTATTCAAATCTATCTATGGCCAGTAATCAAAGAAAATTTGGTTTGGAAATGGTAATTTATTTTAGTATGTCTAACCTTCATATGTCTAACAATGTAGAATTTCTCTCTTTTATTGTAATTAATTGATCAAATCATTTCAGCAAATAGTTTGTGCATTATAGTCTAGAAGCCTATATTATAAGTGGTCAACGTGGCCTTTTCAATAGGGAACTTTTGCATAAAATTTTAAATTCGAAAAACAATTATATAATCACAGCAGAACATAATTTAAAATGTAAGTAAATCAAAGAAAAAAGGTGATTTTGTCTGTCGTTTGGCTCCTAAAAACAATAAATAATACATTCTTTAACGGCAAAATATTGCAAAACCTCTAAATTTTAAAGAATCGCTTGGATTGACATACAATTTAGCATACACATAGCACATAGCTAACAAGTCAAAGAAAAAAAGTGATATTGTGCCGATGTGTGCTTTTGCCTTGGGGTGAGTTTCACCCTCTCTCGGGGGTGAAAAAATATATGTCCAAAATAAGTCGGGAAATCGATACAATGATTAATTCTAAGCAACTTTTGTTTTATAGAGTTTTTTCACCAAGCCAATATAGTCCAGGGTAATAAGGTTTTTTCCATGACTCTTGAACAGCCAGGGTACTGAAGCGTTTTTTCGACACGTAATACCTATAAGAGCAAATTGTAACTAGTCTCTGCGTAGGATCTGGCGGCCATTTTTATTTATAAACAAAAATGGCATGTGTCAAAACAGTGTCAAAAAATGGCATGTTTCATTTTTTTTTTCAAATCAATGGAAAACAGGAACACTTATGGTTTTTTTAGTACAAATATCTTCGAGATTATGGAAAAAGCTTTAAAATGACGTATTAAAAAGTTTCATATACTCATTTATTGTGAATATAATTGCGAAAAAAGGTTGGAATTGCAAAAAAATATTTTCGCAATAACTGTTGTAAAAATTAGTGTACAGCTTTGAAATTTTTGTCAAATAAGGGTTCTTTTGTGCTTAATATGTGATAAAATTTCAAAGCGATTCATTCAATTGTTTAAATTTTATTCAGATTGTTTATCTCAAAGAGCATTTTTTGTGCAATAACACAAGTCAGAAGAAAATGACGTTAGGACCATTCCACAGGTGTCAAATGAAAGAGCATGAGCTATGTTTTCAACTTGGTTTAAAAAAAGTGAATAAAAAATGCATTTATTAGTAATAAATAATTATGAAAAAGTATCGTAAATCTTTCCTTAAAAACTTTTTGTTGAAGTTATACTTCTTTACCGGCGATAGAGGGTGAATTTTTTATATGGTAAAACCTAGCGACCGGGCGCATGCGCATTATAACTTTGTTCTGATTGGATGTTCAAATGACATGTCAAAAATTATTCAATATGACGGCTGTGGCACAGCTGTAATTAGATTATTTATGGTTGTTGCGTTTTAAAATTTGTGTGAAAAGAAACAACAAACAAAAGTTAGTTAATAGTTATACTGCCTTTTTAAATAGTTTTCATATACCTATATTTTTGGACTTTTGGACTATTTTGGACAAGGAAAACTCATTCTAATTTGGTAAGTAGTTTTTATTTTAATCATATTGTAACTATACATTTGGATTAGGTTGAAATACATACATTTATTTTCTCAAGAATGCGGATTTTAGAGAGAAATCCCAAATTAGGTTAGATTTTTATTTTTAAATTATGATTTTTTGGCGTAGATTTATTTATCTAGTAGGTATGCAATGCTTTGATTTACATACTTAATTTGATTACCAACAAAAGTTCTACCAATCTTCATCTAATATATTGTTTTCTTACTGTTTTTTTATATTTTTATATTTTCTTCCACAAAATTTGAACTACATATTTTAATTTTCAAAACAATTGTCAAACGTTAATAAATTCATTTTTTAGTAAAATTGTGGCTTATTTCCCATAAAAAATACGTAACTGTCAAATAGTAAAACGTTCAGTTGCCGTATTTTTCCACACGATAAATAATGTGGGATTGGACGAGTGAGTCTACGCTTCGATTACGAATCAAAGTGCCACGAAGTTCATGGGTTCAATTCCCGATGCAGGTTTTATTTTTTTATTTTTTTATGCATGTTATGATTGTAAGTATATTTGTTATATAATTTTTTTTTTCAGAAAATGCGTATTTAAAATTTTTGCCAACAATTATTATCGTTCAAAAATCATTTTTTCTTTGTGGCATTTTTCAATGTGTTTGTGTGCGTTTTATTCTTTTATTTTTTTAAATTTGTGGTATTGTCTTAAAAATCACATAATATGTAGTAGAAGTATAACTTCTTACGTGCGTACAAAGTACACACACATTCTTTTTTTTGTTATATAAGAAATTATACATATCTATTACAATTTTTATCAATTATGATATAGATAACATTACATACTTGGTAATTGTGCACTTAAAACAGGGTAAAAAAATTAATTTTTATTGTAAAAGTTGTTCAAAAAGTTTATAAAGAAAATGTTACGATATTTTGCATAATTATTTATTACTAGTAAATGCATTTTTATTCACTTTTTAAACCATGTTGAAAATGTAGCTCATTCCCTTTCATTTGACACCTGTGGAATGGTTCTAAAGTTATTCTTTTCTGACTTATGTTATTGCAAAAAAATTGCTTTCTGGGATAAACAGTTTGAATAAAATTTAAACAATTGAATGAATCGGTTTGAAATTTTTATCACATATTAAGCACCAAAGAACCCTCATTTGACAAAAATTTCAAAGCTGTATACTAATTTTTACAACAGTTATTGAGAAAATATATTTTTTGCAATTCCGAATTTTTTTCGCAATTATATTAACAATAAATGAGTATATCAAACTTTATATTACGTCATTTTAAAGCTTTTTCCATAATCTGGAAGATATTGGTAATAAAAAATTATAAAAATTAAAAAAATGGTAATAATAAAAAAGTTTCACTCTTTTCCGTTGATTTGAACAAAAAGGGAAAATGCCATTTTTTGACAGTTAATTGTTTATAAATAAAATTGGCTGCCAGATCCTACCCAGGAAATATTTATAATTTGTTCCTATAGGTATTACCTCTCGAAAAAACGCTTCAGTACCTTGGCTGCTGAAGTGTCACGAACAGGGTATATTTTTGTCTTATTACCCTAGACTAATACTTCTCGAGTTATTTGCGAGTGAACATGTTCATTTTTCAACAAAATAATCACGTTTTTAGACGGTTTTTCGGAAATATCTTAAAAAGTAAGTATTTTGTCGAAAAAACATTCTGTGCAAAAATGTACCTACCCTGTAAAAAAGTGACAAAAATGGTGTATATACTAGCTCTCTATGCCTAGAAGAACTAGAGTTACAGGTAATGAAAAATAGGTTCATATTCGTGAAATTTCAAATCGAATATTTTAACGTGACATAACCAAAAAAATGAAGCACTTTTTGGGGAAAATTCATTACAATTTTCTTAAAGTGTTTAAAAAAAGCTTTATTTTTGTTTTATAAAAAACAAGTATAGTTTTTTCGATAAAATACTTATTTTTTGAATTATTTGCGAAAAACTGCCTAAAAACGTGGTTATTTTGTTAAAAAATTAACATATTCACTCGCAAATAACTCAAAAAGTATTGACTTTTTGAGTTGAGAAAACTCTATAGAATAAAATTTACTTAAAATTTGTTAATTTATCCATTTCGGAACTTATTTCGGACATATATTTGTTCACCCCCAAGAGAGGGTGAAAGTCACCCTCAGGGCAAAAGCACACATCGGCACAATATCATTTTTTTTGTTGCTATGTTAGCTATGGATATGCCAAATTTCATGTCAATTTAAGCGGTTCTTTAAAATGTACAGCAAAAACCGTGAATGTTGTTCTGAAGTTATTTATTAATGAAACCAACTGTGAAGCAAATTCCTCGGTAGAATGCAGTAGGATGTGGTTACCCATGCTGAAAGAGGAAGTCAATAGAAAGAAAATACCACGATTAGTAAGTCAATAGCATATCGAGTTAGTATAAATTTTATATTTTAGTATTACTTATTGTATATCTATATAATGTTAATATTATTTTTAATTTAAACATATTAAAGCCAGCATTTGGTATTAGTTTTTTGAAAGTAAATTAAATGTAAGATCAAATACTGACGATGTCAGGATAGTATCACGAGGTTTTTTCCTGGTTTTCCCTCGTGATTTACTATGGAATCTCTAACGCGAGAATTTTACTGTCATCGTTGCAATAAACTGTCTTTTTAAAGACAGATCACATGCTATGATTTTTTTTTTGACGGATATTTTTGAGTTGGGATTGATTTCATGTAATCGAATGAACTATCTTTTAGTAAAGTCGTCCCAGGAACGCAACTCATAAATATTGGCGATATCATTTTAAAGCCTTCTACTTTAAAATGTATAATATACGTCTGAATTGCCAATATAAATGAGTCAGATTAAATAAATTATTAGAAGAATTTTTTTACTTAGCAACAACATTTTTGTTTATTTTAGTAGTATTTTGTATTTTGACAACGCAACTCGATTTGGGCTTCGAAAGGTTATTAAAATTATTCTTTCAATTTAATTGTGGCTTATTTCCCATCTAAATAGTTAATCAAAAACCGTGAAAGAATGTACAATAAAATCGAGAGATTATTCAAATTATAGCAGCCAGTCCAAAACGCGCCATCCGGACCACGGCATTAATTTATTACGTTTACTTGTTGTAGTCATTTTATGGTGTATCTCAGGTTTATAAATATTTAGAAAGTTCCTCTGAACTATCTATTTTATAGTATTTGAGCGTTTTTGTTAAGACAATTTTTTTAGAAATGCCCGAAGAGGGTTTTTGTAAGGGGCAGTCTAATAACTTACCCATTATGAACATAAAACTTTAGTATTATGAAGTTTATTTATTAGTTTATTTTAATTTTATGATAAAAATAGTTCCAAAACGATATTGTATAGGTAAATATCATTCAATCTGGAATGTACATCGACCAAATACCAAAATTTCTATTTTCTTGTTGTTAAAATACACTTTTTTATTAAATAAACTAATAATCAGAAACCATATATACAGTAGGAAAAATGAAAGAATACCCATGAACGAACATATAAAACAGGCTGTATTTTCCTATCACCGTGTCACACAAAAAATTGGCCAGCGCACGTACATGTAATAATTATTGTTACATGTACTTGCACTGGACAATTTTCTTTGTGACACGGTGACAGGAAAATACAGCGTGTTTTATATGTTCGTTCATGGGTATTCTTTCATTTTTCCGACTGTATTAAATACTTACATTAAAATTATCATCACATACATGACGACTGAGAATGAACTAAAATGTCTTTAATGTCCTTTCAACATGCACGTCATCATCATCATAAGTGGCTCGACAATCCATTGTGGATCTTGGCCTGCTCAGAAAGAAGTCGCCACTCCTGTCGATTCCTGGCAACTTCCCTCCATCTTCTGACTCCTAGAATGTTTAGGTCTTCTTCAACATCATCATCCATCTTCTTCGTGGTCGTCCTCTACTTCTTGTGCCCTCTGGTTTTGAAAATGTTAATCTCTTAGTGTATTCGTAATCTGACATCCTAGCAATGTGTCCAGCCCATATAAGTCTCTGCACTTTAAAACGAATTTCACAATATCTGGATCGGTGTATAACTGATACAGTTCAAAGTTGTATTTTCGACGACATAGCCCATTTCCATTTACTGCCCCAAAAATCTTTCTAAGAATTTTTCTCTCAAAAATACCAAGATGTCTTTCATCACTTTGAGATAGGGTCCACGTTTCAGCTCCAATTTATCAAAACCGGTCTTATTAAGGTCTTGTATATATTGAGCTTTACTGCACATTTTATATTTTTATTTTTTAAATGTTTGTGGAGACCGTGAAGAGTTCAGTTTGTTTGCTATTGCTATGCGTCTTTTTTTAATCTCTTGTCGTGTTTATTGAGTTTACTAGCGATCCAAGATATGTGAATTCCTTGACTTGCTCAAAAGTGTGATTGTTAATTTGAATTCTCTGTTGGATATTTCGGGAGCCAACATATATTTGGTTTTTTCCTCGTTTACCATAAGTCCTAATTCACTTGCCGCGTCTGCAAGCCTTGTAAAAAACTGTACCATGTCTCTTATACTTCTGCCCACTATAACTATATCGTCAGTGAATGCGAGAATTCGCGTCGATCTATTAAAAATAGTTCCATTCATTCTAATATTTAATTGTCTGACTACCTTTTTCAAGGCAATATTAAAAAGGAGACACGCCAGCGCATCTCCCTGTCTTAGACCATTATTAACGTCAAAGAACTTAGAGTTTTCTCGTTGAATTCTAACGCAAGTGCTTACGTTCTGCATTGTTAGTTGGGTCAACTTAACTAACTTAGGTTGGATCCCAAAGTCTATCATTGCATTATATAATGCACTTCTTTTAACACTGCCATAGGCTTCTTTGAAGTCGACGAAGAGATGGTGGGTATCTATGTTATATCATAGTGACTTTTCTAGAATCTGCCTATGTGCTTGAATTGGCACGTAACTACTTTTATTAAACGCCGTTTCTTATGGACTATGGTTTATTTTTTAACCAGGAGGAGTAAATTAAAAAAGACAGATTCACACCCAAGAAAGTTACTACAAAAATCATCAAATACATCTTCTTTTTTGGTTGATCATGTCGGCCCTCAACGGTAATCCATAAATATTACGTTATACTAATACGTCGCTAAAAAGTTCTAAAAACAACTTCTTTTTATGTAAAAGTAGACTAAAAATCTAAAAATTAAAGAAATAACACAGAAAACAGAAAAAATCGCCGATATAACTTAATTAACCTATGAAATGCCAAAAGTGTCAAAATTTGATAAATGTCATTAGTGTCAAAATTATATAACAGTGGAGTAAACCTGCCTGCGGTTGGACCAATTACAAACAAGCATTACAGCGCGGTAAATTTGAATCACTCCTCTTGGTTTAAAAACAAACCATAGTAATCTCATAAATATTTTATTGGGGGTTTTATTGGTTGTGCTTTAACACAATGGTACTTAACACACTTACAGTATTTACTTTTATTTTCCATAATAAAAACACACATACAATTCAATACAATCTCTTTAAAAACTGTATAAAATTTCAATATAAAGAAAATGGTATATACTTTTATATGACACAGGAGAAGTGTAATTACAAGATATTACAATATAACGTCACAAGTGTTCGCGCGCTTTTTGGATCATCTGAAACAGGGGCGGCCGTCAGGGTAGGCAAGGTAGGCGTCGCCTAACCTCTTCAAATGTACAATGATAAATTATTTATAAATATAAATTACTTATTTCAAAACTGTAATTTATAAATTTTGAGACAATACCGAAGTATCTAAAAATCTAAAATAAAGCAAAGCTACTTTTTAATTCATCTCTGAAGTTGTAATAATTATTGTACGCTCCCCGTAGCGTAGCATTACTACGACGGCTTTACCCTAGCGCAGGCTCTCTAAAAAGTAGCCGAAGATAATTCGCATTTGTCTCACTCTTTACGCTAAGCACAGCGGCGGTATTGTCGCTTGCCTGGCCGTGTATTTTCGGGCTCTAGGTAGGCTAGATTTTTTTGAGCCTTTGACATTGGTTGTGTCGAGCTGCATCTCGGAACTGCCAATTGCATGTTTTAGGATCTTGACTACCAATTCTGAAAAAAAAACGAAAAGTTCGAATTTTGTCATGAAATTTGGTATGTGGGGTCAGAATAATATTTCTAACAATTTTTCGAAATAACTTTTTGCGATATCTCTAACGCGAAACAAAATATTGAAAATTCGTCCTGTTTGTGAATTCGCAGTAGGCCGCGTTTAAAATGTAAATTTCAGTTGATTATCTTAAAAATTGTAAACCATCAAAATCAATGACTGCAAAATTTCAAATCTGTATTTATTTTAATAGCCGAAATATAAGGGTGTCTTCATCTTAAATGCGACACACTGTATACAGGGTGTTTGGTAAAGAATGAGCTATAGCTTAACACTAGATTCCTGAGGGTAAAATATGTCGATTTGAGCTAACTTACCTTAGTACGAAAGTTGATAATAACCGAAATACAGGGTGTCAAAGTTAAAATTTTTATTTTATTTATTCTTGAATATTTCCTAACAGACATGGGATAATAACACAAAATTTGGTAAGCGGGGATTTTTTGAGACGAGAAATCTAAATTCGTCACCAAAAATGATGTATTATCCAGGGGGCGCCACATACGCCTTTCAGCGCTAATTTAATAGGTTCAATTTTTTTATTACCCACTCTACATACTTTCTTAATAAAAATTTTTATTCTATTAATATTTTTACTTAAAAAAGGTATGCTACATTCATCTCGCTAAACTCAACCGTTTTCGAGATAAACGCATTTTAAATCTGCGAGGCAACATAATTTTTTGCAGCATATCATTGTAGTTACAGTTACACCCGAAAAATAACTTAAAATCATAAAAATTTACAAAAATGTATCTCAAATTTCTTCAAATGGAATTTGCTACATAAATATGAGAACTGGCACAATTATTATGGTTTCAAGTTTATTTTTCGGGTCTAACTACAACGATATTATGCAAAAATTATGTTGTATCGCAGACTTAAAATGCGTTTATTTCGAAAACAGTTGAGCTTAGCGAGATGAATGTAGTATACCTTTTTAAAGTAAAAATATTAAGAGAATAAAACTGTTGATTCAAAAACTACGTGTCGTGGGAGATACAAAAATTGACCGTATTAAATGAGCGCTGAAAGACGTATGTAGCGCCCTCTGGGTAATAGATCATTTTTGGTGGCAAATTTAGATTTCTAATCCCAAAAAACCCCGCTTACCTACCAAATTTCGTGTTGCTATCCCATGTCTGTCAGGAAATATTCAAAAATAAATAAAATAAAAGTTTAAGTTTGACACCCTGTATTTCGGTTATTATCAACTTTGGTACTAAGGTAAGTTAGCTTAAATCGACCAATTTTAAGCTCAGGAATGTAAGGTTAAGCTATGGCCCATTCTTTACCATACACCCTGTACCTATATAGGTATGTACATATTATTATACACCATATGTGTTGCCTACCCGGATACTGAGGTCACGAGCCGCCACTGATCTGAAATGGTTTAGATACATACACAGATACAGAAGATTTTGAATTTGTACTTCTAAGTTATTATGAGTTTTTTAGGCATGAAATATTGGAAATCTTATTTAAAAAAAAAACTGAACATTATTATGTAATAAAACAAAAATTTACCAAATATTTAACAAAAATAAAAAAGTTTTAATGTTCCTACCTACGTTTTTTTGTCTAACCAGTAGACACATATAGTTTTTATAAATGAAAGAGAAAACAATATCCTTAGCTTAGTTTTTCTTGTATTTAATAAAAAAGCAAAACTTGATAGTCTTTGGAATCACATTTTATTGCATTATTAAATTTCTGTCGATATTTACGTTAAAATTGTTAAAAATAATAATTGTAACAAACCAGCCCCTTGCTTCTATGTAAGGAATGCGTCTGTAAGAAACCAGCGGGACATATGCCTTTCCGGGAACCGATATGGCCTAATGCCCTAATGTATCGTTGGAGTGTTGTGTTATATCTTTAATATTTAACAAATGTACCTAAGAAAGACACAAAGACTCTATTTTCAGTTTCTGTTTTAGTTAGCTAGCTTTCAGAGTTTGTACCGTAAAGACGAAAGTAAACCATTCGACCGTTTATCGTGATTTTCATTGTAATCAACCCTAAAACCTGAGTTTAATTACCTAATTATCAGTAGTAATAACCCAAGGACATTGATAATTGTTCGAAAATTTTTTATAACAGATTTAGAAAGCTTGTTGCTTGGAAACAGACCGACGCCGTAGGCGGAGGTCTGTTGCCTGTAAGCAACAAGCTTGAGAAAGTTGTTAAAAAAATTTTGAGCATTTATCAATGTTCGAGGGTTATTCGGATAGAAAATTTTTTGCTGGTTATGAAAAAAAAATACAGAGCAGAAACAATTTATTTAAATGTGCAATTAACAAAGGAACAATTAGAAAAATTTAATGAAGATCCAGACATGTTAGTTTCTATAACTGATGAAGATTTCTCATCAGTATTACAACCAAATCGTGACATTTTGAAATATTGAATATTTGAAATGTCAAAATCGAAATGAAACGAAATGTAGGTATCCATAGCTACATGATTGAGTGAAAACAGCCCATGGGATCTGTTTTCAGTATAATGTTGGCTTTATTGGTTGTATTCAATCAGATGACCACAAATTAATTGATTTCATTGGATTTCTAATTGAGCAAAAAATTTTCAGTAGTAATTGCACAAGAGCTCTGAAATTATTGAATTTTTCCCGAGTGACACTTTGACAGTTTTAATTTCACGAGCCGAAGGCGAGTGAAATTATGTCAAAGTGTCACGAGAGCAAAAATTCTATATTAATTTCAGAGGTCGAGTGCAATTTGTTGCGATTATTTCATGAATAAAACTGTTCAAAACCAAAATTTTATTGTAATTTATTTATGTAAGTACCATTAAACACACAGTTTGTTAAATATTTGACGATTGAAATTCATCACTTTTATAATTTTTAAAACATTAATTGTCATTAATGTCACTGAATGTATTTTTTCTTAGCAACGAAGGGTATCTGACGTAATATACTTAACGACGGGAGATTATCAAGATTATAAGTCTGTCGATTTACTTCTAAACGAAACTGAGTTGCTTGAAAACACCACGAGTCCGTAGGACGAGTGGTGTTTTCTTAAACTCAATTAAGTTTAGAAATAAAAGACAGATTTATAAGATAAATTAAATCACGAGTGGTATTTTATTAGACTATTTCACGAACAAAGTGATAGGTCAAAAGTTCAGTAGAATGAGAGAAAGGAATTTAATAATAATACATTTGATCTAGGTAACTCAAATCTACCCATTTTTTGAATAATTCACAATTAGTCATAATCATGAAATATTTATTACTACCATCAATTTTTCGCATGTTGAAGGCCCAGTCTTTTAGAATGAATGCTAGTATTTCGTTGTTATTTTCTGCATCTAATTTGTAGTTGCGATCCACACAGAACATCATAAATTGTCTCCATATATAAGATTTAGATTTTCTTGTGTTACTCGGTATATTTTCTTCAATGTTTTGGTTTATAACTTCGTTTGAAGTATCACCGAAACGACTCATTTTGACGTATACAGCTACAATATTTTTTTTGGCAAACGTCAAACTTTGCTTGGCGATCGGTATCCATGGTTACGTCGTTGAAAATACGAAGCTGATAGACCAATCAGAATTGAAAGACAGTTGGTGTTTTCGCGATAACACAAGCTGTCTTTGGTTTGTGATTGGTCAGATTATGTGAAAATTTTAAGATGAGTGGTGGAGGGACGCCGGTGTTCAACATTCCTCCATGGAGAGTTTGGAGTAGTTCCAATGTCTGTTTCCAGCGTTTTGCACTTGCAGTAAGTTCAATGTGTCGCTAAGCCTTCGATAGCTAAGAGGAGAACTTTTAATGAACCGTAAGATGCTGTAATTCTGGCCTGTTGAATTGTTAATGTAAATAAAACACTTTCTATTTTGCTATGACTGTAATGAAGTTGAAAAGGGCAAGAAATAGAATTTTACATGTGAACAATTGAGTTAACAACTTATCCGTGAAAGACGCCACTACACATATATTTACACTTTGTACCGGCTTTTTGCTAATTGCGGCATGAAGAATTCTCTTCGAAAAAGCGTAAATGAAAAGAGGTTTTTGCGTACGTTCTTAATGAGTGTTGATAGTTGACTGACTGTTGCACCCCGCTCTTGCATACCGTTAACAAATTTTCCCGTTGGGGTGTTTGGGTTTTTGGAGGCGGAGATTAACATTCTTGGAAGAATGGAATTATTATTTATGGTTGTTACAGAGGCGGCGCGAAAATTTGTTGTTGGTGAAATAGAGTTTATTTGGGTGGAGAATACAGTTCTCCAACATTCCCCCCGGCGTTAGAGCCTTGTGGTCTAACCTACTCTTCTTTACCTTGATTAGGGAGAACCGAAATTTTAGAGATTGCCCTTGTGAATTGACCATCGATGGTCTTCAACTTGACCACTCTGACTTTGCCATCTTGCCCGGGCATTGTATCAACTACCCGTGCTAAAGGCCATTTTAGAGGAGGTACATTATCCTCTCTCAGAAGAACTAAGTCATTGACTTTTACGTTTTCCCTTGGTCGGGACCATTTTGGAGAATTTTGTAACCGGTTCAAGTAATCAACAGACCACTTTTTCCAGAAACTTTGTTGTATTTTTGCAATTTGCTGAAACATGGATAGTTTATTTTCCGGAATTTTTTGTAAGTTTTGCTCAGGATGCGCTGACAGGCTGGAGCCAATTATAAAATGCCCAGGACTGAGAAAGGTGTAATCTGAAGGGTCGCTGGACATGGAACAGATAGGCCTTGAATTCATCACAGTTTCAATTTGAACCATGACACTGTAAAACTGTTCGAAAGTGAAATAAGAACAGCCTATTAGCCTACGCATATGATATTTTGCGCTTTTTACTGAAGCTTCCCAGAGCCCAGCCCAATGAGGAGATCTAGGGGGGATAAACTTCCATGAGGTTTGATTTTCAGAAAGGTATTCCATAATGGTTTGAGAATTAGACTTATTTTGAAAAAATTTGTATAAGTCATAGAGTTGGTTTCTTGCACCAGAAAAACATGTGGCATTGTCACTGTAAATGACGGTTGGGTTACCACGTCGGGAAATGAATCTCTTAAGTGTTAATAGAAAGGAAGAAGTTGTTAGATCAGAAACAACCTCAATGTGCACAGCTTTGGTCACCATGCACACGAAAATGGCTATGTATGCCTTGATTTTTGGCGCTTTTCGGAGTGAAGAAGATTTTAACAGAAAGGGTCCACCATAATCTACACCCACTTTTTGAAAGGGTCTTGTTGTAATGGACAACCTATCTTCAGGTAAATTACCCATAAGCTGTTGTGCAGGAGCACACGAAAATCGGAAACATGTGGTACAGTTGCGAATGATTCGTTTTGCTTCCTTTAGACCATTGAGAGCCCAGAATTTCAAACGAAGATTTGAGAGAACTGTTTGCGCACCAGCATGTCCCAATCTGAGATGTTCATTTTTGATGATAAGATTGACGATAGGATTATTGGAGGGGAGCAGTATCGGATGTTTTTGCAAATAGTCTATGTCGGGACAGTTCGTAAGTCTGCCTCCAACTCTGAGAAAATTAGAAGAATCTAAAAATGGTTTTAGTGACATGAAGTTTTTATTCGAAATAAATTTGTTATTTTTAAGCGCCGAAATTTCTTTTGAAAATGCATCACCCTGTATTTTCTTGATGATGAAATCCATTGCATAATTTAACTCCGCAACAGAAAGAGGTTCAGAAATTTTTTGTTTTTTACAATTAGAAATAAAACGAAATACGTACGCTACTGTACGTTTTAAGCGTGAAATATTTGAGAAACGTGAGAAAATTTTTATCCAGAAATTTTCCACATTAGAATTTACCACGAGGCTTATTTTTCTTTCCTCGGGTAGGTTTTCGAGAACTCTGTCATTTACTAGATTTGAAACATTGAAATTTTTATCTCGCAAGCATTTGGGACCTTGCCACCAGAAGTCGCTATTGAGAATTTCAGAACCAGACATACCTCGAGAAAGAAGGTCTGCGGCATTTTGCGCAGACTTTATGTGAAGCCATGTAAAGTTTTGAGTCAACTCTTGGACAAGAGCTACCCGGTGAGCCACGAAAACCGACCACCGACTTGGATGACTTTTACACCACGACAGAGCTACTTGGGAGTCTGACCAGAGGCTGACTGAATGAAATTTTATAGATTGATTTTCAAAGATAGAAATTATTTTTGCAACAAGTTTTGAAAGAAGAACCATTGCGCACAGCTCAAGCCTAGGAAGTGTTACCGTCTTTAACGGAGTTATCCTTGATTTGGAAGAAACTAATGCACAAGAGATGGTCTCATCTGAGTAGAAAGTTCTTAGGTATACGCATGCGCCATAAGCTGTCATGCTGCTGTCTGCAAATCCATGAAGCTCAACCTTCAGAATTATTTTTTCAGAAAAATAGAAACGAGGAATTTTTAATTGTTTTAATTGTGACAAGTCCTGTAGAAAGTTGTTCCAATCGTTTAGAATAGTTTTGTCCGAAATTTCTGTGTCCCAGTGAATTTTTTGCAGATATAGTTTCTGCATAAGCATTTTGCCTTTAACAATAAACGGATTGATGAGTCCAAGAGGGTCGAAACATTGCGCTAACGCAGATAGGATTTTTCTTTTTGTTGCTGGTGGGCAGAAATTATTTTCGGGGACGGAAATTGTTATTTGGTCTTCCGCAGGGTCCCATTTTAGGCCTAGAACCTTACTGGAAGTGGAATCGAAATTTAGGTCATATTCCTGAGTAGTATTTTTTGAATGTTCTGGGTTGATTTGTTGCAGGAATATGGATGAATTTGAATGGAATTTATGTAAAGTAAACCCATGGCGGTTTAGAACAGAATTTAATTGCTGAAGTATTTCGAGCAATTCTTCAATATTATTTGACCCACATAAACCATCATCTACGTAGAATTGGTTTTCGAGAAAATGCGAGGCCAATGGGAATTGAACTTTATTTTTATTTGAAATTTCTTGCAAGACTCTCGTCGCAAGAAACGGGGCGCTATTCGTCCCGTATGTGATAGTATTTAATTGAATACATTTTATAGAATCGTGGGTATCGTCCCTCCATAGAATATTTCGTAGAAAGCGTTGATCTTTGTTGATCCACGTCTGTCGAAACATTTTTTGAATGTCACAGGAAAATATGAATTTGTATTGCCTGAAACGAACCAGAATGTCGAATAAATCGGGTTGAACCTGATACCCTTTTAATGAAATGTCGTTCAGACTTTTTCCTGTAGAGCTTTTACAACTAGCGTCCATGACGACACGCAAAGTTGTACTTTTATTTTGTTCGTTGATGACACATAAATGTGGAATAAAATATTTTTTGTCCGAATTTTCATTTACGAACGAAAGAGGTACATATTCAGCATGCCCTAAAGAAATATATGTGTCAATGAAATTTTTGTACTCGACAAATAATTTTTTATCTTTTTGGAATTTATTTTCGAGTGAAAGAAAACGCCGTTTGGCTATAGAAAATGAATCACCCAGTAATTGGTGTTCTTGTGCACTTTTTAATGGAATATCTACTTCAAAGCGTCCATTTTCAAGGATCTTTGTTGTAGTTTGAAATATTTGTTCGGCCAGCTCGTCAGCTTCCGACAGAATAGGTTTTTGAGAAAGTTCTTCCATGTTCCAGAATTTCGTGAGCAGCTCGTCCGTGCTACACGTAGAAAGTAGAGCAACATCTCCAGAAGCATTGTTTGCTACTGTAGGTGCCGTCAAGTGAGGAGCAATCACGCCGGCTATTAGGTACCCCAGATGAGAAGCCTGCAAAACTGGAAGCCTAGGGCCCAGAGGAATTATGTCAGGAAGAATTAAGTCGTAGTACAAATCAGCCCCAACCAAGATGTCTACCTGACTAGGTTTGTGATATGAATCGTCGGCGAGAAAAACGTCCCTTGGAATTGGTAATTTTTTTGTAAGAATGCGGAACTGTGGAAGATTGCAAGTAATATTTTCTAAGATGGCACATGAAATTTTGAAAGACTTTTTATTATAGTTAGAATGCATTTTTATGTTGACCATCTTTTTTGAAACCGAATTACTTTGGCCTATGCCAGAAATGTTTAGAGATATGTCATATGGCTTGTAGCCCAGCCTATCAGCGAGACACTGGGTACAAAAGCTATTTTGACTTCCCGTATCGAGTAACAATCGGGCCGTTAAAGGTTTCCCGTTTTTGTCGAAAATGGTTACTTTGGCCGTAGCTAGAAGTATGTTTAAATTTTTTACGGACAAGGCAGAAAAGGAATTTGTAAAAGGTTCTTGCCCTTGAAACGAAGGACCTTGAAAGTTTGAATTTGACGAATGTTCGCGTTCGTAATTGTTTGAATTTGTAGAAGTGGACGGACTTTCATTTTTATGGGTCGTCGAAAAAGTATTATGTTTACCCGAATTATTATTTGGTGCCAGAATGTGCAAATTTGTATTATGGCGCCTTTTACAAACAGTACATACATGTTTTGATGAACAATCTTTAGAATTATGCCTACCTAGGCAATTTACGCAGAGACCTTTTGAATTCACGAATTTTATTTTGTCATCATGCTGAATGTTTTTGAAAAAGTGACATTTGTAAATTTTATGACCTTGCTTTTTGCAGAAAATGCAATAAAAGTCAGAAACTAAATTATTTGACGTATTCTTTTTATCTGAATCCTCTGATGTGTTATTACTGGATGCATGATGTGAAACTTTTACGTTTTTGGCTTGCCTAGGATTTGTATTTTCCAGGCTTTCCAGAACAATGCACCTTTTTTCAAGAAATTTAAGAAGAACATCCAATTTTGGTACATCTGAATGATTTCGCTCAGTTTCAAAAAGTCTCCTTGTTGAAAAATCTAATTTGCTTTCTAGCAGGAAAACTAAAATTATATCAATGAGCTCTGTACTTGAAAATTGCAAATTTTTTAGCAATTGCATATTTTTTGTTACGGTAGTTAGAAAATTTCTGAGGGCTTGCGGTGAGCTGTTTCTCAGTGTAGGAATGTCTATAATTTCTGTTAAGTAAGAATTTATGATTGTGACCTTATTCTGATAGCGGTTCTTTAGAATATCTAAAGCAATCGAAAAATTTTCATTTGTGACTTTCAAAGAATCCACCAACTTAAGAGAATCACCCTGTAGGTAACTTTTCAAATAAAGAAACCTTTGGATGTCAGAAAGGGACTGATTTTGTATTATCAGTGTGTCAAAGAGCTCAAAAAAACTTTCGAAGTCCCCTATTTGCCCGGAAAATTTGCATATGCTTATTACCGGGAGCTTTACGGCCACTTGCTTAGCGGCAGCGACGCTCCCTGTATTGGTAATATCCAATGCTCTAATCGAACTTTGTATTTTTGACAGAACCGCAAAATAATTTTCTTCAAATATGGCACGATCACATTTTTGAGAATCGTCCAGGAATTCAATTTCATCCTGTACGTTATTGTAATCAGAGAACAGGTCTTGTAATCGACCTTCTCTTGTTTTGAATGAGAAAACATCTTTTTCCGAGTCATGGTTTGCTTCTAGCCACGTTTGAATTCTATTAACAGAATCTAGAATTGAATGCTTTTTGTTTACTAATTTACTTAAACCTTTTTTGCTCATTGTAATAACTTTAATTTGTTTATTTTTGAATGAAATTATTATTTATTTTTGAATTTTAACAAGCATGCAATATTAAACCAAAAATTCAACCCTGAATAGTTCTTTAAATAGTGTTTAACTTTATTAGAGTAACATTTCGCAAGAGATCTTTGAAAATTAACTTTTTGAATTTACATATAGAAAAGTTTATTTTGTACGTCACCCCTGGGCTCTTGGTACTTGAATGTGGGCTGCTTTTCCTGGAATCAGCTAGTCCTTGAACACCACTTCTTGAAGTAAACTATTATCACTGTTTTTGTTCACAGAATGTTTATTTGTCCGTAGAATAAATAACGCAATCACTTTGTCTCTTGGAATTATTGTCTATTCGACGAGAATATCCGAAAAACGCGACACTTATAATGTCTTTTAGAAAGAGTTGGCACTAGCCAGAAATGTTTTTTAACAAATAATAGAATTAGATAGAAACTTCAATTGAGTGTTTTTTGGCCAGAAAAGTTCGGTCGATGGATCAAGTGTGGCTCTAAGGGCCAAATTCGGCTCTTAGAAATGAAATCCGGTCTCGGAGGAACAAAATGGAGGGACGCCGGTGTTCAACATTCCTCCATGGAGAGTTTGGAGTAGTTCCAATGTCTCTTTCCAGCGTTTTGCACTTGCAGTAAGTTCAATGTGTCGCTAAGCCTTCGATAGCTAAGAGGAGAACTTTTAATGAACCGTAAGATGCTGTAATTCTGGCCTGTTGAATTGTTAATGTAAATAAAACACTTTCTATTTTGCTATGACTGTAATGAAGTTGAAAAGGGCAAGAAATAGAATTTTACATGTGAACAATTGAGTTAACAACTTAGCCGTGAAAGACGCCACTACACATATATTTACACTTTGTACCGGCTTTTTGCTAATTGCGGCATGAAGAATTCTCTTCGAAAAAGCGTAAATGAAAAGAGGTTTTTGCGTACGTTCTTAATGAGTGTTGATAGTTGACTGACTGTTGCACCCCGCTCTTGCATACCGTTAACAAATTTTCCCGTTGGGGTGTTTGGGTTTTTGGAGGCGGAGATTAACATTCTTGGAAGAATGGAATTATTATTTATGGTTGTTACAGAGGCGGCGCGGAAATTTGTTGTTGGTGAAATAGAGTTTATTTGGGTGGAGAATACAGTTCTCCAACAAGTGGAATAGTCAAAAATTATCGATTTAATTCAGATTTCTGTAGCTTTCTATTGGTCAGAATCTCCTATGAATGAAATAATCCTTTTAATAATGGATTTTGATGTGCTTGAAAAAATTTGAAGGAGCAAAGTATATGTACCTCAAAGACATTAAAATTGCTAGGGCAGTAACTTTAATTCAAGAAGGCTACTCAAGACGCTGTACAGCAGAAATGTTAAATGTTAGTCGTGCTGCGATAAATAGAGCCTGAACCAAACATGAAATATATGGAGTTATTATACCCCAGTCAATGGGAGCAAGAATAGGATATTACCTCCGAATTCTATCCTACTGCATGGTTTTTAATGAAATTTTGGGAATAACCTCTACTTATCTCCTAATTCAAAATCTACCCTTTGCCGATGTGCGCTTTTATCTTGGGGTTGGTTCCCACCCCTTCTAAAAGATGGAAAATTTTTTGGTTAAAATTACCATGGAATTCTCTAGAGAAGCTAATTCTAAGCAAAAACTATTCCATATTTTTTTTTTGAAAACTCAATACTTTTTGAGTTACTCGTGGTTGAAAATTGGCCATTTTCATTGAAACATAATAACTTTTTGAAAGGTTTTTGGCGAATACCTTAAAAACTATGCATCTAACTAAAAAAATTATATTCAACATTTTTGTAAGTTATAAAAAAAACAAAGAGACACTTGCCTCCATAACTCTTCTAGTTGTAATACAAAAAGGGATATGATAGGTGAAAATAGTTTGTTTTTTGGTACATAATCAAATTGGTGTATTCAACTTGAAATAACAGAGAAACGGTCGATTTTACCTGTATAATGCTACCAATACCTTTTGTAGTGCTTGAAAAGATCTTTAAAATGAGCTATAATAAAGTTCTATTACGGTTAAACTAAGCGAAATATGCTGCAAACAAAATTGATAACTAATGTGTTTTAAGAGAAAATGAGAAGTAATTTTAACCCCCATCCACCAAAATCTAAATGCATCGTTTTCCTTCTACAATACCTTTTACTATAGTGTTATTTCTATGTTCAGAAAGTCGGACGGGTTTAAAATTAATGGTTTTTGAAAAAAAAAAAGATCAAATTATAGAGAGCATCTTTAAATGTTCTCAAAAATCTTCCTTTTTCTCCATGTAACTTGAAAATGATAAGAGATACAGTAATGAATGATAAAATGGAAATTTTTATCTGAAAAATTCTACGTGTTTATTTAGTATCTTTTTTTCGTATCTCTTATCATTTTCGAGTTACATGGAGAAAAATAAGATCTTTAAGAAAATTTAAAAATGCGCTTTATAGTTTGATCTTATGTTTTTTAAACTATTCATTTTAAACCAATCCAACTTTTTGAACATATAAACAACACTATAATAAAAACTATTGTAGAAAGAAAACGATGTATTTAAATTCTGATGGATGAGGGGTTAAATATACTTCTCATTTCTTCTTAAAATATATTATTAGCCATAAACTTTTTTGCAGAATATCTCGCTTAGTTTGAATGCACTCGACAGTCAGTATTGCTCATTTAAAAGGTCTTTTCAAGCACTATAAAAGTTTTAAGTATCATTATACACCTAAAATCGACCGTTTCTCTGTTATTTCAAGTTGAATACACCGATTTGAGGATGCAGCAAAAAAACACTTTTCTTACCTACCATGTCCCTCTTTCTATTTTAACTAGAAGATTTATGAAGGAACGAATCTCTTTGTTTTTTTATAACCTATAGAAATATGTTATACATTTTTTTTTGTTAGATGCATATCTTTTAAGGTATTCACAAAAATCCGTCCAAAAAGGTGTCATTTTTCAATGAAAATGGCCAATTTTCAACCACGAATAACTCAATAAGTGTTGAGATTCCAAAAAATAATTATAGAACAGTTTTTGCTTCAAATTAGGTTCTCTAGCCTCTTACGTGGCTATTTTAACCAAAACATTTTTCACTCCCGAGAAGGGGTGGGAACCACCCCCAAGATAAAAGCGCACATCGGCATAGGGTAGACTTTGTTTCGTGAGCTATTCCCTACTTATTGTAAAAATATCGAGTAAATCTATGTAGTAGGATGGAATTCGGAGCCAAATACCCTCAATGACTGCCCTATTAGAAGACCACCTTACCTATACGCATCGTGCAAGGGCGACAACAGCAAGAGAGGTTCGATTTGTGCAACTATTCTGCCATCAGAGATAGTTAAAGTACCTACTGCCCGAACGCTACAAAATGAGTTGGGGCACAAGCTACAGGTCTAAGGCTCCACGGGCGACAAATTTACGCTAGCAGTAGCCGTAAAACGAACTCAAGGTTCCGCGGAACGGAAGAGGAATAGCCCGAACTGAACCGACTAAGCGTAAATTTGTCGCCCGTGGAGCCTTAGCCTACACCGTCTAAACACCGTACAGATTGTAGGGGAATACAATGAAGAAAATATCAACAAAAACTGGGAAAAAATAAAGGCTTACTTAATAGGACCTTCAAAAAAGTATCTACGCAAACCCAAAGACAAGAAAAAAGATTGGATGACAGACGAAATACTAAACTTAATGAACGAAAGAAGAGTATATAAGGACAAAAATAAATCGTTATACCAGCAAACACAAAACCAAATAAGGCGACAAATTCGCATAGCAAAAGAAAATTTGTTAAAAGAAAAATGTGATGAAATAGAAACGCTACAACATAAACATGACAGCTTTAATGTACCGGGTGTCCCAATAAGAATGGCTCTCGGCTCAGAAACCGTTTATAGTACAGCTTTGAGAAAAAAATATTTATAACAAAATGTGCCACGGGAAAAGCCTGGAAATTATTTTCATAATTGTAGGTCCACCGCTAGAGGGCGTAATTGAATATCAAAAATTAAAAAATCTAAATTTAACAAAATTTACCTAATGAAAGGTCACTGGAAATCCAATCATCGTATTCTTCATAAAATTCTGCGCATATTTTATTTCACAAGTTAAGTATACCTTTTTAAATAAGAGGTGGGGGTGAGTGGGAACCTGCTTATGAAAAAATGGCTGTAAGTCCGGTTCTACTAAATCGAATTTTGCATATTTTGTCTTGTTGAAAACAGCTCTTTTTCGGTAATGTAATTGTCTTATTTTCGAAATAGCCTAATAAGTTATATGCCAGCTAGTAGGCGTTATTTAATTATATTCGGATATCAGGTTTTCTTTGGAAAATATTAAATACAAGTATGAACTTTTAATCCTTTATTACAAAACTAGACCAAATTAGCAACATAATACCGAAAACCGCATGTCGATACCTTTTTTCTATCTCGATATATTTTAACAAACGTGTAAATTTTTAACAACTGTTAATGTCACCGGTAAACGAAGTTAGGGAAAAGTAGTGTGCTATGTAAAAAACAAAGAAACATTTTCCAAATGTAAACGTATATAATTAATTAAAACAACAATAAGACAAACAACACTATAAAATATAACAAAAAAATAAAAGCAACTACTTACTTAGTGACGACCTGCATGTTCAAATTGTTGCCCATCACTTTCGATGCAGGCATTTACTCTTTCAATAGTAGATTGAACAGCAGTCTCAATTTCTGCTTTCGCAATGCGTTGAATGGCGTTTCGTATTCTCTAGATTCTAGATTATGTTTTCTCAATGTGGGCCTAGCGGCAAAAACGAGGACTTTAATCCGTCCCCATAAATAAAAGTCTAAAACAGTTAAATCTGTTGCTACTCAATCTACTCTTGAACGTGTAAATGATGGGCAACAATTTGAACATTTAGGCAGTCACTAAGACTAAGTACGAGTAAGTTCTTTGTTATATTTTATAGTGTTGTTTGTCTTATTGTTGTTTTAATTAATTATATACGTTTACATCTGAAGAATATTTATTTATTTTTTTCATATCACACTACTTTTCCTTAATC
This sequence comes from Diabrotica virgifera virgifera, assembly GCF_917563875.1. Lineage (NCBI taxonomy): Eukaryota > Metazoa > Arthropoda > Insecta > Coleoptera > Chrysomelidae > Diabrotica > Diabrotica virgifera. Next base: position 53,444,596 of record NC_065451.1, read on the forward strand.
TCGTTTACCGGTGACAGTAACAGTTATGTTTAAAATTTAGACATTTCTTAAGATATCTCAAGGTGGAAAAAAGGTATCTACATGCGGTCTTCGGTATTATGTTGCTAATTTGGTTTAATTTTGTAATACAGGATTAAAAATGCATACTTGTATTTAATATTTTTCAAAGAAAACTAGATTTCTGAAAATAATTAAATAACGCCAACTAGCTTACATATTACTGATTAGGCTATTTCAACAATAAGACAATTATATTAACGAAAAAGAGCTGTTTTCAACAAGACCAAGTATGCAAAATTCGATTTAGCAGAACTGGACTTACAGCCGTTTTTCAAAAGAGGGTTCCCCACTCACCCCCATCTCTTATTTGTAAAGGTAGACTTAAACTTGTGAAATAAAATATGCGCAGAATTTTATCAAAAATACGATGATTGGATTTCCAGTGACCTTTCATTAGGTGAATTTTGTAAAATTTTGATTTTTTAACTTTTGATATTCAATTACGCCCTCTAGCGGTGGACCTACAATTATGGAAATAATTTCCAGGCTTTTCCCGAGGCAACTTTTGTTATAAATATTTTTTTTTCAAAGCTGTACTATAAACGCTTCCTAAGATATGGCCGAGAGCCATTCTTATTGGGACACCCGGTACACAGGAAAATAAAAGAATTAACTAGAAAACCAGAATACAAACAAAACATACTAGTTGATGAAAAGGGAGACATTGTAATGGATACAGAAAACAAATTGACGGTATGGACAAACTATATAGAACATCTGTTTAACGACAACCGAGACACAATAGTTAACGAATAATATTTCGTTGAGGAGACTGGACCAGAAATAACAGAAAGTAAAGTAAAACACGCCATTAAAGAACTAAAAACTGGGAAAGCTGTAGGACCGGACGAAATACCGACAGAAATATTGCAACTTATAGCCGACTACAATATACATGTAATTGTCGAATTATTTAATATCATATACAGAACAGGTATATTACATAGAGAATGGCTTCTATCAACATTCGTGACTATACCACAAAAGAGAAACGCCAGACAATGTTGCGAACATCGTACCATCAGTCTAATGTGCCACATACTCAAAGTATATCTAAAGATTTACATCGTAGACTATATACAAAAAGTTAGAACAAGACATTGGACAAACTCAGTTAGGATTTAGAAATACTCAAGGAACCAGAGAAACATTATTTGCAGTAAATGTGCTAATACAAAGATGTTTAGATGTAAACCAGAACTATAAATATGTCTGCTTTCTAGATTATAACAAGGCATTCGATGCGGTGAAATATAATCCGTTAATAAAACTACTAAGAACAAAGAATATCGACACATGGGATATAAGAATAATAAATAATCTCTACTATGAACAAGAAGCTGTCATGAGAATAAATAATTTAAACACCAATAAAATAAAAATCGAAAGAGGCGTTAGACAGGGCTTTGTCTTGTCGCCATCACTGTTTAACGGATACTCAGAAGAAATATTCAAAAAAGCATTAGACGATGAAGTAGCAGGCATAAAAATAAATGGCCTACCCATATGTAAAATATGAAACTTGCTGGAAAAACGCTACAACGTATATATCAAATATTTATCTCCGTGATTTATGTGTATAATGGCCTAGAATACCTAGCTAGTGGCTTTCATCCAGGCGACTCAGGTTCGATTCCTGGCGATGGAATTTTTTGTGGTTTTTAAAATTGACATTTTGATCTGAAAAATAATTATTTTTATAATACAACGTTTGTATTATTTATACGAGACAATACAAAAAAAAATCTGTATGTCTTTTATAGAATCTTAAACTATGCATTTGATCATATTATTATGATTTACCTTAATAAGCAAATTTGTTGTACATGAAGAGCTGACACTTCCTGACTTGGTACGACCATCTTTACTTAGATTGGTCGTAAGAAATCAGAAACCCTGAGGGGTTCATGTGCAACCAATTTGCTTATTAAGGTCAGTCATAATAATATTATGATCATATATCATAAATTATGATCAAATGCATAGTTTACGATTCTATAAAAGACATACAGACTTTTATATTGTGTCTTATAAATAATAAAACGTAGTATTATCAAAAAATAATTATTTTTCAAATCAAAATGTTAATCCTAAAAACAAAAAAATTTCCAACGCCAGGAATCGAACCTGAGTCACCTGGGTGAAAGCCAGTAGCTAGGTATTCTAGGCCATTATACACGTGTAAGTCACGTTGATAAATATTTGAGATATAAGTTGTAGCCTTTTTCCATCAAGTTTCATATTTTACCTTTTCTTGCCTAAAATCCCCGGTTTTGGGCCAGCTGACACATGACTTGGTTATAAGCTTTGGAACACCTAACTAAATAAAAAGGAAACAGCCATGCTAAAATGCTCCGGTCAAATTTGACACTACCTCCCGGGCTATAAGGAGAACTGGGTCACACGCATTTTAGGTGACACAGTAAATTCTACCAATCCAGCGTAATGCATATTATCATAATAAATTTACAAACTGATATTGACAATGTATAAACAAAAGCACGGATATATAAAATGCATATACAAATAACACGGGATGGGTAATTATTATTAAGTCTAATCAATTTAGGCAGACATCTTCTCAACTGAGTAAACCTTATTGTATTTAGTCACGGAACGAAGTAGATATGAGTATTTAAGTGTATATCTGATAACCAAATCCTTACCAAGTGTAATCCACCCTTATTTGGCTATACAGGTAATGGATTTTAATGAGTGCTATGCAGTATTGCTTTCGTGTTATTTTCAAGGTCATAGCTCTTGTCGAAATTCATTACCTCTACATCATCTAGGTAGATGATGCTGAGAGAAAGAGTTTGAATATCTCATGTGATTTTCGAATACCTATTTTTGTACATTAGATTATTAGATATTTATTTTAGGTTATGGCCATAAAACTTTATTATTATGATTAGTTGATTTTAATTAGACAGTAAAAATAGTTTTACAAAAATATTGTACAGGTAAATATCATTCAATATGTTATGTTCATCTACGAAATACCTACAACAAAATTCTTTTTTTTTTTAAATAAACTTGATTTATTAAAGAAAATATCCCTAACAACACAAAACATTCCAGGAATGTACTATCAAAGTTCTATTAATGTTTGACTGTACTGGACACTCAAGGAACATTCGGTGAATATCTGATTAAGTTATTCGTGGAATGTTACCACAAGACATTCTATGAACATACTACCAATGTCCTATATTTTAAGAGAGGCTATTTACTATTCAATTTGCATTCATTTTCAAATTTGCTGCGCGTGTATATGTATTTAGGCAATCCAAACCACGTGACTTCTGGTTCTGGTTGGCATGGCATACAGGTTACAGGGGTTATGTTTGTAATTTGTAATATCATTTCATTTCATCATTTCACTGTTTATCGTCATATTTTGGATTCATTTGGATTTCGTTTGCTGTATTTTGTGAACTTTATAAACTTTACCATACTGCAAAGTGATTATTTAAGGAAATTATTATTGGAGACACCAGATGTTTGGAGAAAGGTAGGGCAAACAATTTTTATCAATGTTCATTTTTCTCTGATATTTATCAATATTGATGAATTTTGCAAGCAATAACATTATTTCTTTTATTGTTTTAGATATTTATTGAAGCTGAAAATTATTGGGGATTTAGATCCATATACAATTCAGTCAGAATTGGATTTTACCATAAAGTGCATTCTACCAAGTTACTATTGTAGATATTATAGATGAAAGCATACAAAAGCCTTCAGGCAAATAAATATTTTACAGCTGGATTTGTTTTTAAAGTTGGAGTAAAGTTGGAAGTCACAAGCAACAACTTCGTAAGTACCTACAAGAATATTGAGGAAATCCAGCTCCTGGATACTACTGGGCAAACTAGAAGATTGAAGAGGACAAAGCCTTTTGAACTAGTTTGAGTGATAGTGAAAAGCAAAGCATAATGCTTGTGTGCATGTGTATGTTAGAATAGTGCGGTTAGAATAGCAGAGCATAGTGCTTGTGTGCCTATTAGATTAGATAAGAGACGCTATGGGTAAGCTCTTCATTTTAAGGAACAGCAGTAATTTAGGTTAAATTAAAATTGCTCATTGGTCAGAGTTACGACCAGATTGTAATTCTAATGAACAATTCAATACAATGAATCGTCATCGTAGTGATGATTATGGAAAAAAATATATGACAATATTTTGTGCAATAAAAATGTTTATATTTATCAAGGATGTATTATTTGGTATGGCTACATATACAGTCGGAAATATGAAAGAATACCCATGAATGAACATATAAAACACGCTGTATTTTCCTGTCACCGTGTCACAAAGAAAATTGTCCAGTGCAAGTAACAATAATTATTACATGTACTTGTGCTAACCAGTTTTTGTGTGACACGGTGACAGGAAAATACAGCGTGTTTTATATGTGCGTTCATGGGTATTGTTTCATTTTTCCTACTGTACTTCTGGTATATCGTCGGTGATGTGACAATACCTCCTATCTGCTTTTTCATGAATTTTGTAGGAGATGAAAAACTTGTTTGGGCCACCTCGTGTTTTCATATATTTTTTGATTTGTTTTGTAGTAAATTTAACTATCTATTTACTACAAAACAAGTCAAAACTTACGTATGAAAACAGGAGGTGACCGTAAAAAATGTTTTTCGTCTCCTGCAAAACTCATGAAAAAACATATAGGAGGTATTGTCACATCACTGACGATATATTTCAGAGAATGTCTAAAAAATATACTTTGAATGTCCTAAGAACATTCATGGAATGTTTCAACAAGACATTCAGTCTAAACAATATACTGTGAATGTTCAAAGAATATTCGTAGACATTCATGGAATGTTCCAACAAGACATTCAAGGAATGTTTAAAATGCTGACACAGCACTTTCCTGGGACTTTCCAGGGACGTTCGTGTGCTTTTGGGGACATTCCAGGAATGTTTTCAATGTCCTGTGTGTACCTTCTAGGAACATTCCTGGAATGTTTTGTGTTATTAGGCATTAAGCAGGCAAGAGATATTAAATATTTACATTAGAATGAGCTTCATCAAACACCAGTTTAAAGAGAACGGTTTGTATTTTTATAAGCGACACGAGATCTGTCATTACAGAAAATCGCTATGTGACGTCACAAGTGTTCGCACGTTTTTTTGGTCGTTTGAAATCGTTTAAATACACAGAAGATTTAAATTCATATTTCTAACTTATTATGAGCTGCTGAGGCGTGAAATTTTGGAAGTCTTCTTTGTAACGTTATTATCGTAACACTATTGAATAGTATTATGTAAAAAAACAAAAATTTGCAATTTCCCTATTGAAAAGACCACGGTGGCCGGGTTGGCCCATATACTATTAAGACGAAAATATCAATCGAACTCTGGAAAATTTTGAAAGTACATTAATAATAATCGATTTATTCCAGAGCCGTACTGACCTGCATAACATAATGTTGTTAAATATAGGTTGTTGCTTAGTGTGGGTTGTCCATTATGTATTTATGAGTTATGTCAACGTCTTGCTTTGTAAGATAATATAATATAACAATGTAAATGGAATTTATCATGTTGATTCTAAATAAATAAGTTGTCCATAAATAAGTTTTTTTTTTATTTATTTCTGATGACTTGGTCTTGACCAATTAGTCAGACTATTTGTAGTAAGTTAGTTTATCTTTTTGTGCATATTACAAATTTACTGACAGAATTACATTTTAAAAATTTTTATGTTAAAATACATTGTTCATTTAAATCTAAATGTTGTTATTATTTTTTGTTTATTCTTTTTTTAGATTTTTTTTCTATTTTTACGGGATCTTTTATGTGTTTTATGTAATTTTATTTTTTTTTAATTATAGGTATATATTATTTTGATACAGTTCTTTTTTCTCTTTTGGATTATTTATTTCCTTACGTTTTTCTTTTTTTTTATGCTTTTATTAAGTACTATTTTTTTATTTTTTATTTATATCACTTATTTACAATTTTTATACAGATTCGTAGACATATTAACATCTACTTATTTTTTTGGAAAAATAATTGTACATATTTAAATGGACAGATAAAGGACAGTTTAAATCAATTAACTTTCTATATTTATATTATTTTTATACTTTGTATTGTCCACATTCCAATATGAGGTGATGTAGATCTCCCATGTTACCACAGGCGCAGTATGAGTTATTAGTGATACTTGTGCAGTGTTTGTATGCTAGGAGAGTTCATTCTTTTTACCGTTTTGAAAAAATGTGAAAACATTGAACTATTCATGTCTGTAAACACTACTCCTGCATCATTAGAGCAGGTAGAACGACAAATAAGGTGTCGAATCAAAGCTTATAACCCAAGATAGAGGTGAGAAATTTGACATCGGAGGTTTTAGAGTTAGATAACAAATACCAGGAAAAATAACAACATAGCCTGGAGCAATGAACTTGAACAACAGAAAAAAATAAAACAACAGAAATATCATAAATGGTTAAAATCACAAAACGCATATGATAAAACCCAATACCGCCAAAAATTAATCAAATATAAAAAAATGTTAACAAAAAATGAGAACAATACCTGGGAACAGAGATGTAGGGAAGTGGAATGCCATCTAGGTGGAAGCAGATCCTCAGAAGCTTGGAAGTTCATTCGAAATCTAAGAAATGAAAACAGAAATAATACAAACCTTCAAATGATTGATTTAAAGAAATGGAAAATCCACTACAAAGAAGAACTTCAAGAAAATAGACAGGAATACATAAATACATCACCAAAACACTACAATTTAAATGGTCAAGTCGTAGAATTAAATGACGAATTCGTTGAGAGAATGATTAAATCACTAAAAAATAAAAAAGCATGCGGTCCAGAAGGAATCCCAGCGGAACTTATAAAAAATGGAACTGCAAAATTGATCAAACTAATAACTATAATTTTCAACAACTACACAAATGGAGAAAACATACCAGAAAATTGGAAAACAGGATGGATAACCCCAATACACAAAAAGGGTAACAAGGAAGACTGCCAGAACTATCGCTGTATTACTGTAACCAGCAGCTTTAGCAGTTTATATGGGAAAACTCTAAAAACTCTAATAGAAAATGAATATGCACCTTTAGAGATCGACCAACAAGCAGGATTCCGAGCAGGAAGTTCCTGTATCGACCACATATTCGCGATCAACAAACTCAACGAAAAAAAAGTAACCAGGGACAGAGAAATACATCTAATATTCGTCGATCTAACTAAGGCATATGATACCGTACCACTTTGTAAATTACGGCAAGTCCTGGAAAAATCCCCTATTAATATAACTTTAATAAAAGCAGTGCAACAATTCTATAACAATATCCAAGCAAACATAAAAATCAACAGCAGATTATCCAACAGCTTCATGGTGAATAAGGGACTACGACAGGGATGCAGCTAATCGCCAACACTGTTTAAAATCTATATAAATGAGGTCTTGAATAAGTGACGGAAATCGTGTTCTGGAATGGGGATACAGCTAAACGACGACTGAACACTCTACACACTGCATTTTGCTGACGATCAGGTGGTGATTGCCCAGGATAAAGATGATCTAATATTTATGACAAACCGGCTGTTTCGAGAATACAAAAAATGGGGCCTATACGTTAATATGAAGAAAACCAAATATATGTGTAGAGGAGGACAGAAAAGTGAGTTAAAACTAGAGGATGATATGGTTATCGAGCCAAGCTCTGATTATGTATACCGTGGAACGAGAATCCAACAAAGTGGAAGAAGAGAATTCGAAATAGAGGAACGAATTATGAAAGGAAAGAAGGTAATAGGAGCTTTGAACTCACTACTTTGGTTAAAAACCATATCAAAATAAAAGAAAACACAGCTTTATAATAGCATCTTTAAAAGCGTGGTACTGTATGGATGTGAAACCTGGCAACTGAATAAGCGAACAGAACAGAAGTTGCTCGCACTGGAAATAGACTTCTGGCGAAGATCGGCCTGCATCTCCAGACTCTCACATATAACGAATGAACGGGTGCGAGATATTATGAATAGAAAAACAAACATAATTGAAGAAGTCCAACAAAAACACCTTTGTTGGTATAGTCATGTAGAGAGGAGAGTTACCAACAGTGAGACGCTTTTTTTTGTAGCTGACATAACTATTTTACTATTTTTTTAAAGTAACTAGTTTTTTAGGCATATTGAAGCTATAACATCTATTTCAATATTCTTGCTACCAATTTTGTGTTTTTAATGAAGTAGAATATTTTATGGCAATTAATTAAAACAGCTGCTCCTGTCTCACTGTTGGGCACAGTTGACCTACAGTGAGACAAGAAAAATTGCACAAATACATATTTGTTATTCACTTATAAGAAAAAGGCAGACATTCGGTAATTAATATTTTATTGTATTTAGTAACAGCTAATACTATTTTAACATGAAAAAGTCTAATACTAACCAAAACACTGAAGAAATCAATACATTTTACTGAACATTTAATAAACTAAAATCTATTTCAAACATAAACGAAGCCCTTTGTCGACTTGTGTGTCCACAGATAATTGGAGGGGGCATTACAAATTTAATATCATTCATAGAAACAACAGCTTCGTCAGCTATTTCGGGGAATACAAATTTGTTCGAACCCTCTTTTCGATGTCAGAGTGTATTTTCGATATGCGATTCTATTTGCTTCGCGTTAGAGATATCGAAAAAAAGATGTTTGAAAAAGTTGTTCCAAATATTATTATAACCCCACATACCAAATTTTATGACAAAATTCACACTTTTAGTTTTTTTTTCAGTTGTAGTCAGGATCCTAAATCCTAAAATTGGCTGTCCCGAGATGCATCTCGTGACAGCCAAAAACGGTTTTTTCGATTTTTTCGTTCTTTCCGCTCAGATATTAAAAATTCTGCCTCTGCCATTCAAAAGAAAGGCAAAAGTACACAAAAAATACTATTTAAAGTTGGCCAAATCATATTACCATAACCTAAATTTTTTTTGAAAATTTCAATAATTTTTCTTGGGCTCATTTTTCATTACAAAAATCTGAAAAAATCAGGTTGTTTTGTATACAAAAGATACAACCTCTTTAATTTTTTCAGATTTCTTAAAGTAAAATTGCGCTCACAAAAAATTACAACCTAAAAATTCTTCTTTTCTCGATTTAAAAGGTTTTAGGACCTCTGCTGAGTCCACTGCTATTCCCAGTGGTACTGGATGAAGCGATAAAGAAAGCCAAGAGAAGAATGAGAAAACTAACATTAGGATACTGGCAAATGAAACGGACTCAACTATCGGAGCTACTATTCGCAGACGACATGGTATTGATAGCAGAAAACAGAGAAGACCTACAAATCTTGAAATCCTAGAAGAAAAACTATCAAACATAAATATGAAAATTAATACAGAGAAAACAAAAACAATGATAATTTCAAATACGAATAAGACACAGGCAATAGAATTAGACGGGAAACAACTAGAGCAAGTGGAATATTTTAAATACCTAGGAGTAATAATCGAACCAAATGGTAAACAAGACATGGAAATAAACGAGAGAATGGGACGAACAGGAAGCTTATTTAACGCTATGAAAACAACATTTTTTGGGAAAAAAAGAGATACCGGAGAAAGTAAAAACGGCAGTCGTTAAATCAGTAGTTAGACCAACAATCATGTATAGTAGTTAGACCAACAATCATGTATGGCAGCGAGACATGGACATTGACGGGGAGACAAAAATCCCGAGTCAATGCTATGGAAATGAGGTTCCTGAGGAAAATAGCAAACAAAAAGAGGACAGACAAAATACGAAACGAAACAATTAGACAAAACCTAAAACTGGAACCAATCAATGAAAAAATAGTGGAGGGACAACTTAGATAGTTCGGGCACGTGTGTAGAATGTCGAACGGGAGGCTTACAAAACGAGTGTTCGAAACTACAGTGCAGGGGAAAACAAAAGAGGAAGACCAAGAGTTATGTGGGTAGATGAAATCAGGAAAGAAGTCGAGAAGAAGGGATTGACATTGGAAAGTGCAAGAAACCTAACGCAAGATCGGAAAGCATGGAGACTACAATGCCAAACTCAACTCCACCAGCCTTACACCTAAAGGTAGAAAGGCTTAGGACTAAGTAAGTAAGTAGGACCTCTGGGAAGCTAAAAATTGGCATGAGGGCATAATTTTATATAAATCTAAACGGGAACTGGTGTATGTTTTCAAAAGACTGATAGTGTGTAAATAAATTTATTAAATCAGCTAAGTACTTTCAGCATATTATGCCATCATCAGAGCTATCCTATAAAAAGACTAAGTTGAAAAATCTTATTCATAAAAAATTATAAAGTGAAACTTACGTCTTATAGGTGTAAAAACCTCAAAAGAAGAGAAAACTTCGAACAAACACATTCTTTAGTTTAAAATAAACCCAGGGATATAACCACTGGTTAGGGTAAAAACCCTTAAATGTTTAAAAATTACATTTAATGTGTTTTTTATAAAATGGCTACCATTCTTACAAACAGCTGTTACTGACAATATTCAAAAACGACAGGCTGCTGACGGAAACAATAGTTCCTAGCGACATCTGTGTTTTTAAAATTATTTAAAATTTTTTGAAAATGACTAAGTTGTCATATGTAGGTTACTAATTAATGAAATTAATATGAAAACTGAAGTTAAATTTAAATGACAATTGTTAAGTTTAAAGTAAAGTTAAATGTGAAAATAATCAAATTATCAAAGTATTATTAATTATTAAAAAAACCAAACAACCAGTCAGTTCTGACCAAATATAGAAGTGAGATAGATGAAAACCAAGGAGAAGCACCGTTGGACAAGCTCAGAGTTCCAAAACTGTTTGAAAACAATATTATTATTAAAAGGCAAATCGAAAAAATTTACTTATTGTAATCAATGAAAGAAAATTCAAATATGTTATAAAGTAATGTTCAAAAAACTAGAGCAATTGTTGGGCATGCTGAATTCAGCATGCCCAACAATTGCTCTAGTTTTTTGAACATTACTTTATAACATATTTGAATTTTCTTTCATTGATTACAATAAGTAAATATTTTCGATTTGCCTTTTAATAATAATATTGTTTTCAAACAGTTTTGGAACTCTGAGCTTGTCCAACGGTGCTTCTCCTTGGTTTTCATCTATCTCACTTCTATATTTGGTCAGAACTGACTGGTTGTTTGGTTTTTTTAATAATTAATAATACTTTGATAATTTGATTATTTTCACATTTAACTTTACTTTAAACTTAACAATTGTCATTTAAATTTAACTTCAGTTTTCATATTAATTTCATTAATTAGTAACCTACATATGACAACTTAGTCATTTTCAAAAAATTTTAAATAATTTTAAAAACACAGATGTCGCTAGGAACTATTGTTTCCGTCAGCAGCCTGTCGTTTTTGAATATTGTCAGTAACAGCTGTTTGTAAGAATGGTAGCCATTTTATAAAAAACACATTAAATGTAATTTTTAAACATTTAAGGGTTTTTACCCTAACCAGTGGTTATATCCCTGGGTTTATTTTAAACTAAAGAATGTGTTTGTTCGAAGTTTTCTCTTCTTTTGAGGTTTTTACACCTATAAGACGTAAGTTTCACTTTATAATTTTTTATGAATAAGATTTTTCAACTTAGTCTTTTTATAGGATAGCTCTGATGATGGCATAATATGCTGAAAGTACTTAGCTGATTTAATAAATTTATTTACACACTATCAGTCTTTTGAAAACATACACCAGTTCCCGTTTAGATTTATATAGAAGTGTGTACAAGTCAAACAGTCTTTTTCTATTCTATTTATAATTTTATATCCTTTATCGAAAACATAAGTAGCGGGGCTGATCAGTGCAGGGGCATTTTTGACCATCTTATTCGCTATAGCCTTTAATAGAATAGAATAGAAAAATGCTTTATTGTCATGAAAAATTGTACAATTTTATCAACAAAGCTTATAAAAAGAGAAGAAAACAAAACAATAACAATCAAATTTACTAAAATTACATAAGTCGTCAATATATTTACAATAATAACAATAATAATAAAGTTAAACAGAAGTAATCAATTGCAAAATTTAAGTAAATTGCAAATGCATAGTCTACCTAGTAATTAATAAGTTTAAAAGTTAAGCTGCTGCATATGACACCCAAATGTAGACAAAAAAATGATAATAAAAATACTACTTGTGCAAAGGGTACTGTAATTTCTTAGTTATTGCTTAAGAAAATCTTCTACTGAATAATATGGTCTTTCAGATAGGTAGGCTTTTGTCAGTTTACGGAATTTGGGGAATGATGCTGCAGATTTAAGTTGTAGAGGGAGATGGTTGTAAAGTTTTTTTGCGGAATATAATATATATTTCTTTACTAACTCAGAGGACGGGGTCGGCATATAGACGTCAAACGTAGAATTTCTCGTGAAGTAGTTATGATTAGGTCTTGGTGGAAAGGCATGTAGATGTTTACGAATTAAGCAAACAGTTTCTAAAATATACAAAGATGGAAGGGTTAAAATTCTGTGATCTTTGAAGTATCTTCTGCAATGTGTTTTCTTCTGAGGCCAAACAGATATCTAATTGCTCTTTTTTGTAATGTGAAAATAACATCGAATTGGGCAGCTGTACCAGAAGCCCAAAAAGGGAGACCATAACGAAGATGTGACTCGAACAAAGAAAAATATGTTATTTTGAAAGATGCTAAATTGAGTTCATTCGAAACAGATCTTATAGCATAGCAAGCTGAGGATAGTTTCTTCCTTAACAAAACGATATGGTGGGACCATTTAAGGTTGCTGTCTAAAAAAAATACCAAGAAATTTTACAGAATCAACGGTACTGATCTGGCTGTTATTAAGAGGTAAGGGTTGAAGGACTCCTTTATAAGACAATGCTACTGTTTCATCTACGTTAAACGAGAGTAAATTAGAGTCAGACCAGGTTTTTATTGCAAGTAGATCAGAAGTAAGAGTAGCATGAAGAGTTGCAATATTTGAGTTGCTCCAAGTGATACTGGTATTATCAGCACAAAGAAAGATGTTTCCATCGATTTTTAAACTAGTGATGTCATTAATAAAGATAAGGAAAAGTAGAGGACCCAATACTGAAACTTGAGGTACCCCACATACAATGTTTTTGAGACTAGAGTCTGTATCATTTGCTCTAACCAGTTGTTTCCTATCATCCAATTTAGATTGGAACCAATCTAAAGAAATACCTCGAATTCCGTAGAAATTTAGTTTTCTTATCAAAATGTTATGAATTACACAATCAAAAGCTTTGGCGTAGTCACAAAAAACGGTGGCAGTGTGAAGATTATTGTTCAGTGCTTGATAAACCTTATGTAGTACAGAAAAGATGGCATCAGTGGTTGCATTTATTATTTAAAAAGCCGAACTGATTTTGTGATAAAATGTTGTTTTCAACTAGAAAGGACATAAGTCGGGCTTTTATGAGTCTCTCAATAAATTTGGAGAGTACCGGTAGTAGTGCAATAGGTCTATAATTGCAGGTATTAGATATTTCACCACCCTTATGAAGAGAAATAATGATGGCTGTCTTCAGGCACTCTGGAAATTTACCTTTCTCAGAGGAATCATTAATTAGTGAGATGAGGACTTCTAACACATTTTCTGGGAGATTAGAAAAAATTTTTATCGATAGACCATCAGTACTACAGGAGGATATTGATTGTTTGGATCAGTTCAGATTTATCGACTGGTTTTATAAAGAATGAATTCGAGACCTTTCTTGAATTAGGGAGATAGGCAATGGGATCTTGTTGTGGCAAAATAGTTGATGTAATATTTTTACTCACATTAACAAAGTATTCATTTAGATTTTCATGGTCTGGAAAGGAAATTGTTTTAGCAGCGTGGGTTTTATTTCGAAGATCGTTTATTATGGACCAAGTTTCTTTTGCAACACTTTTTGAGCTTCCCAAACGGTTATGGTAGTAGTCTTTTTTAGCTGATTTTATAAGTTTAAGATAGGTTGCCCTGTACTTGGTGATATATTCAGTGATAGAGACGTTGGTAGTAAATTTCCTGATATAGAGAAGAGAACGCATATTCTTGGAAGATATTCGCATACCTTTAGTAGTCCAGGGTTTGCGATGCTTTGGCTTAATTGCAATTAAAGGAAATGCTTTATTGAAGATACAGAAAAGCTTATCAAAAAAAGCACTGAAATTATTATCCACGTCCATAGCAGGAAAGCGCCACTCAGAGGTTAAGCATAAATTTTGGAAATTACGAAAGTTCCGGGTGGAAAAAATCCTGCCTAAACGTCGGGTTTTCGAGGAGGGTTTGCTCAAAATATTAAACTTCGTATAAACTGCTTCATGATCAGATAGTCCAGCATTAATAATTGTAGAGTGGACATCAAGGGGTGAAAAATCTGAGACAGTATAATCAATTATGGTAGATGAAGTTTTTGTAATCCTTGTAGGAGAATCAACGTGCATTGTTAGACCATACGATTCAAATATGTTGACCAAGGATATTTGTGTAGCACTAGCAGCAGCATAATCAATGTTAAAGTCCCCGCATACAATTTTTCTACTTTTATGAGGCAGGTCATCTAACAAATTTAGCAGGTTCTGAAAAAATAGTTCCACGCAAGAGTTAGGTGATCTATAAATGCAAATAATATAAAGATTAAAATTCTTATTGTAAATTAACGAAAACTCAAAGAAGGCTTCACTTAGCAGAAAGTCATATTTTGTTACAGAAGAAAAATCATTGCTCGTAGATAGAATTAGGGTGCCTCCGTAAGCTGAGCTTGGACGACCATACCTAGCAATTGTGGTGTATTTTTCTACAAAAAAAGTATTTAAATTCGTACTGTTAGATTTAATCTAGCACGCGACTGCTTACGTGACAAGAGAGAGCGCGACTGTTCCCGGGTTAAACATACAGAACGACAAATGAGGTGTCGAATGAGAGCTTATAACCCAAAGATGGTATTAGAGATGTAGAGAGCGGAATATATATGCAAAGTGCATATAGGCATATATTGCATATTTTCAGACAACAAACGCAACATTGCATATTTAAGATAAACACGATTTATTTTGCATGTTTTAAAAATAAATTATATAAAAGTTTGAAATTTTCCTCTCTTAGTTGGAATTTTATAGCTTCGATATGAACGAGCTCGTTATTTATCTATCTATCGCTCACCTGGACTTTCCCATTACTACCTGAATTTAACAATTATGGGTGTTCCCAGAAAAATATTATTTTATTAGCGTAGCAAGTCGTAGGTACCTACCTGCTTTTAAGGGTCTAATAATTATTTTGTCAGTTTCCGGCCAACATTTGTTTAAAGTAAACGTTGTATCGTATTTAGTGTTTTTGAAGTGATTGGTATATATTAAATTTAAATATGTCTACCATTCAAAAAAGTGCTTGGATAAAGTGTTTTCCCGAGATAAAGCTAAGTGGAGACAAAGTATTTTGCAAGGCCTGTTCCAAAATCGTAAGTTACATTCATTTTCACATTTCATTTTTTAAATGAGGAACTGGCAAACAAAAGCATCATGTCCCAGAAAAGAAATTTTTCTGGAAAGAGTGTTTTTATTCGACAAATTCGCTTTTACTTCTATAGAGACGGACATAGAGAGAAGCATCAAAATACAAAAATCCATCAAATTGTAGACAATTCCGCTTTTGTTCTTCAGCTTAAGTAACGTACTTTGTTCTTTAAGTAACGTACAAATTGCTAAAGAACTTATGTTCATAAAAGTTAATTTTAGTTTTTTACCAGATCTAATAAAGTTATTAGAACAAAGGAATTTACAATTAAGTGATTCGGTTAATCTTGTTAACACTTTTTCTGCTCATTGTCAAAAAATTCCCGGAAATACAGGGATTACAATTAGAAATAAATTAAAAAATGTTTTAGAAAAAAATGAGGGCTTCGATTGTTTGAGGAAAGTTGTACGTATTTTTGAAGGCAACTTTTCTGAAGATCTTACGACTTAATATATTGTTTTATTTTTGAGTATTTTTAATGTGCATTTGCATATTTAGACAAATTTAGAAAAAATACCTGCATATTTGTAGTAAAAGTAATGCATATATATGCGCATATTTTGGTAATGTTGTGTTGCATATATTCCACTCTCTAGAGATGAGAAATATGACCTCGCACTTCCGGTTTTAGAGTTCCAACCGGAAGTACTATTTTATAGTCGCCGAAATAGTACAAGCGATATTTTATTCGACACACCTTAGCAAGACGTAGTGATGAGTAAAACAAGAACAAGGCGATGACCAGGCTAGTCTTGGCCTTGGTCTTGGTCTTGTTCTTGCAAGCTTGGTCTTGGTCTTGGTCTTGCAGCTAAAAGGCAGTCTTGGTCTTGCACTAGCCGGTCTTGGTCTTGGTCTTGGTCTTGTTGCAAGAGTCTTGCTGGTCTTACTTTTTTGGTAGTAATAATTTAAACCAAACAATTTCGAATAAAATGTACATTGAAATAAATAACGATGTGAAGAATGAAACTATCTATTCTAAACTTAGGTGCATAGAAATCGGTCCACTTAAAAATTTGCTCATTTTTGATGTCTCATATTTCCTAAACCTGTTGGTCGATTTAAGTGATTTTTTGAACATGTTAAATCTGATTCGTCTGATTAGTCTGATTCTTTAAAAATACCACTGAAATAATATTGTTGCTAAACAGGTAAATTTTCATTGTATACTGGGTGTAACAATCAAAGTGTGTTTTTTTCCCAAAGTTCGCATCACCATGTGGAAAATTCTAGCATATATAAAATACTGAAATAAATACTGAAATTAAAACCCAACTATAGCCTCAGGTTTTCTTAATATTACGTTTTTTGATTCATTCGTTTCTGTTGGGAAATAAAAAGTTACGTACTTTAACAACTAGACATGTTCTTCATCAATATACGTTGTTTTTAGATAAGTGTGACAAACTTTAAGGGGTAATTCTGCATAAAAGAATAATGACAGTTGGCTTTATAAACGTATGTCGGCAAATGTTTCGTTTCCGAGATACGGGATATTGAGTTTTTTCTTACAAACTGACGATTTATTTATTGCTTTAAACCCAGTTGAGATATGCAAATAAAATTTGGTAGGTTTTAAGAGATAGTTATTATTGCGGATTTTTTGAAGTTATACTTCTTTACGGGCGTAATGACGGTGAAATTTTATATGGTAAAACCTAGCGACCGGGCGCATGCGCATTATAACTTTGTTCTGATTGGATGTTCAAATGACATGACAAAAATTATCCAATATGGCAGCTGTGGGACTGTGGTATGGTTATAATGTATGCTTGTTGCGTTTTAAAATTTGTAGGAAGAAAAACAACAAACAAAAAGTTAGTTAATGGTTATACTGCCTTTTTAAATAGTTTTCATATTATATTTTTGGACTTATTTACATAGAAGAGATCATTGTTGCATGCCAATGTGAAAGCTCATCAAACTCTGACTAGTATGCCTGCCGCAGATCTCGCTTATTCAAAGCTAAAGAATCTTTCACTGGTAAGTGTTTTATAAATAGTTGATCAAATTTTGTTATGATATTTGAACATAGCCACTTTGCACGACGCAAGTAATTGCGAAATTTATTAGTCGTTATACGGGCTCCGATACCTACCTTGAACCTACCAAAATACATAAGTAGTATGTAATACTTTTATTTGCATAATTTGATTACCATCAAAATGTCTATCAATATTCACCTAATATATTGTTTTCTTACTCTATGTTTTGTTGTATTTTTTCAATTCTAAATCATTCCAATTCAAAAACAAAATAATTTGATTTACATAAGTTAAAAATGTCAAAAGGTTAATCTGTTTAGTTAGACGATCTTCGCACATAATGACAAGCTGTCTCTGTGGCGAAGTTTTAATGCGAGTGAATCCCAATACAACGCAAATACCAGCCGCGTGGTAAGTTGGTTCGAATCCCAATAGAAACTTTTATTTTTTTTATTTTTTTTATACATTTTATGATTGTAAGTATATTTATTATATAATTTTATTTTCAGAAAATACGTATTTAGTTAAAAATTTTTCCGACAATTAATGTTCAGAAATCATTTGTGGCATTTTTAATGTGTTTGTGTGTGTTTTATTTTTTTATTATTTTAATTTTTGGCACTGTTTTAATAAAAATGTTTGAGAAGTAGTAAGTATAAATTAATTTAATATTTAAATAAAATATAAATAAAAAGTATATTAATTTTGTTTATAATCATATAATCATATAATAGAAGTATAACTTCTTACGTGAGTACAAAGTACACACACATTCTTTTTTTATATAAAATTAAGGATTTTATTTTCACCATTAGCGTGCATACGGGTAATAAGATCGGTCATATTACACGTATGCGCGCTAATAGTGAATATTAAATTCTTAATTGTATGTCAAAAAATGTGCAGTAACTACGTCTTAAAACCCACCAAATTTCATTTGCATATCTCAACTGGCTTTAAATCAATAAAATAAATCGTCAGTTTATAGGAAAAAATTCAACATCTTGTATCTTGGAAACGAAACATTTGCGGACATACGTTTATAAAGCCAACTGTCATTATTTTTTCATGTAGAATTATCCCTTAAAGTTTGTCGCACTTACTTAGAAACACCATGTATTGATGAAGAACATGTGTAGTTGTTAAAGTACCTAACTTTTTATTATCCAACATAAACGAATGAATCAAAAAACATAATGTTAAGAAAACCCGAGGCTATAGTCGGGTTTTAATTTCAGTATTTTATAAATGCTAGAATATTCCACAGGGTGATGCGAGTTTTGAGAAAAAAACACAGTTTGATTGGTACACCCGGTATACAATGAAAATTTACTGGTTTAGCAACAATATTATTCCAATGATATTTTTAAAGAATCAGGCTATAACATGTTCAAAAAATCACGTAAATCGGTTAACAGGTTTAGGAAATATGAGACATCAAAAATGACCAAATTTTTAAGTGGGCCGATTTGTATGCATGTAAATTTAGTAATAGTAAAAACTATTCTGTAATTTGTTATCTTGCAGTTCTTTAATTTTATTTGAACTATATTGCTCTCGTAGCACCAGTTATTCGCACTTTTTATTTTCACATATTTTTGGATTGAATACCCATTATGACATTTAAAAAGTTGAAAATATTCGGATGTGGGTAGTAAAAACTAGAATTTAAAACACACTGAAATGATTTGCATTTCAAGTGCGGCACATACTATTCGGCCCTTTCTGGGGAAAACCTAGATTCTTACAAATAGTTTTCAACTATGAAATCAGTAAAATTCTTTATGCGTTTGTCATCCGGGGTTTTCACAAATAATTCAACTTCCAACTTTCGTTTATTGTAAAAAATTAATCCAAAAAATAATTTTAAAAATTTCTCAGCAGGTATCGGATTTTTTGTCATTATATTCAGAAACTGAACCTAAGCTTTTATTTGGATTTTGCGATACCAAGCTTGACACATTACAATCAACAACCAGTTATTTTTTATTTAGGCCACAATGCTTTCACAGCATTGTGAATCCCTTTTCAAAATCTATTATGATATTTTTTGGTATTAATTTTAAATTTAACGACCTACGATTTTTCCTCGATTATGCGAAAAGAATTGAAATAAGTGTCAGTATTTTTATTAGACAAAAAACAAAAACTACTGGTACATAAAAACCGTTTTTAATGGCATTTTTTTAACGGATTACCATATCTATAATTACATTTTTTTGTCTTACAAGTAATTTCAATTGTCCTTGAACTGTCGCCGTTTGAAAACTTGCCTTCTGGACACTTTGAAGGTTGAGAAAATGCAAACCGTTTGACTTATCCAAATTACTTAAAAATATAACCAAAATATTATGTATTTTAGAAATTAGATATTGTTTAAGGTTTATTATAATGTCAGTATATAATATTGAACTAAAAAAATAAAGTTAAATAATAAAAAACCAATTTCGGAAAAAAGTGCAAGAGTCTTGCAGGTTGGTCTTGGTCTTGCGTAGTCTTGCAGGGTTCGGTCTTGGTCTTGAATACCTGGTCTTGGTCTTGGTCTTGCAAACCAAAAGGCGGTCTTGGTCTTGGTCTTGTTCTTGGTCTTGCTGCAAGACCAAGACCAAGACCGCAAGACCAAGACCAGTCTCGCTCATCACTAGCAAGACGAGAACAAATAAGTGAAGGGTACAGGGAAAAAGTAGGAATGTCACTTTTGATGATTTTTTCAGCAGAGCATTTTCAAAGTTATAAGACTAATATTATTGATACGTTTTGATAATTTTTTTTTTGTTCAAAATCATATATTTGGAAAATTTATTCTGTGGGAACACACGCAAATTAAACCAATTGTGTTACAAATTCCTCGGTATAATGCAGTAGGATGTGGTTGCCCATACTAAAAGAGCAAGTCAATAGAAATAAAATACCACGATTAGTAAGTCAATAACATATCGAGTTAGGACACATTTTATATTTTAGTATTATTTATATCTATGTATTATTAATATTTTTATAATTTAAAATAACATATGTACATATTAAGGTCAATATTTGGTATTAGTTTTGAGAGTAAACTAAAGTAAGACCAAATACTTACGATGTCGGGATAGTATCACGAGGTTTTCCCTGGTTTTCCCTCGTGATTTTGTATGGAATCTCTAACGCGAGAATTTTACTACCACCGTTGCATGTGGTTGTCTTTTTAAAGACAGAGTACATGCTATGATTATTTTGTGACGGATATTCTTGAGTTGGGGTTGAGTTCATGTAATCGAATGAACTATATTTCAGTAAAGTCGTCCTAGGAACTCAACTCATAAATTATGGCAATCATTTTAAAAACTTCTTCTTTAAAATGTATATTAGGTCTGAATTGCCGATATAAATGAGATTAAATAAATTATTAGAATAATGTTTTACTAAGCAACAACTTTTTTTGTTTCATTCATTATTATTTTTTGTGTTTTGACAACGGTACCCGATTTGGACGTCGAAACGTTAATAAAATCATTTTTTGGTAATATTGTGACTTATTTCCCATCAAAGATAGTTAGGATACCAAATGGTAGAAAAACAACTATAAAAAGAAGTACAACTATAAAAAACAGGTACTATTAAATCTTTCAGAGTGAAGATAAGTTTCAACGTATGCTGCATCAATTTAATATAACCGCAAGTAAATTTAACATGTTGATCTCCCCACAAAAGGCCAGCAAACAGGTTATAACAGCAAATCTATTAAGGTGTAAATTGGAGCTGGAGAGTCAGATAATGGAACAAATGATGGAGTTTAAATATCTAGGCATCGCGCTATCTAGCTACGAAAAGCTTGAAACAGAAGTGAAAGACCAAGTGAATGGCGTAAACTGAGCCACAGGTTGCCTGAGTGAAACAATATGGAGAAATAAAAATATCAGGAAAGAAATAAAACGCTGAATTTACTAAAGAGGCACCAAGCCAAAATAGAAATAAAATACGAAAGTCAAAATTTTGTCAACCTAATAAAAATATTAAAAATATTTCTAAAATATTATTATGTATCAAAAATGAATAACCATTTTCAATTTCGTTGCAAAACGAAAATACAGCCGAACCATATTCCAGTCCAATCAGAGAGTGCTGCAAGCACCTCTACCGGTTTCGAAACTTATTATTCTCTCATCAGGAGGCACATATGCTGCTCTCCCTGATCCAACCAAAACAAACCCCAGCGTGCAGTCCCGAATTGCAACGAACGAAATGGCATAGATGCCCTAGCGGCAACTGCTAGCAAAAGACTAAGTTTTCACTCTAATGGCATATAACATATCCCACCAGAATGAAAACAATGGGAACCTTCTCTGGTTACACCTCCGAGGCTTCTACAATTTGCAAGCCATACGGATGCTGAGACTAAGGAAGATGAGGGAATTCTACAATTTACAATTCACGTCACATCTGCTCAGCGCGGTAAAGTTCCAACGAGACTGGTTCCCTTCATACTCCACACAGAGTAAATGTAAATCAAAAATGAATAACCATTTTCAATTTCGTTGCAAAACGAAAATACAGCCGAACCATATTCCAGTCCAATCAGAGAGTGCTGCAAGCACCTCTACCGGTTTCGAAACTTATTAGTCTCTCATCAGGAGGCACATATGCTGCTCTCCCTGATCCAACCAAAACAAACCCCAGCGTGCAGTCCCGAATTGCAACGAACGAAATGGCATAGATGCCCTAGCGGCAACTGCTAGCAAAAGACTAAGTTTTCACTCTAATGGCATATAACATATCCCACCAGAATGAAAACAATGGGAACCTTCTCTGGTTACACCTCCGAGGCTTCTTGTTTTCATTCTGGTGGGATATGTTATATGCCATTAGAGTGAAAACTTAGTCTTTTGCTAGCAGTTGCCGCTAGGGCATCTATGCCATTTCGTTCGTTGCAATTCGGGACTGCACGCTGGGGTTTGTTTTGGTTGGATCAGGGAGAGCAGCATATGTGCCTCCTGATGAGAGACTAATAAGTTTCGAAACCGGTAGAGGTGCTTGCAGCGCTCTCTGATTGGACTGGAATATGGTTCGGCTGTATTTTCGTTTTGCAACGAAATTGAAAATGGTTATTCATTTTGGATTTACATTTACTCTGTGTGGAGTATGAAGGGAACCAGTCTCGTTGGAACTTTACCGCGCTGAGCAGATGTGACGTGAATTGTAAATTGTAGAATTCCCTCATCTTCCTTAGTCTCAGCATCCGTATGGCTTGCAAATTGTAGAAGCCTCGGAGGTGTAACCAGAGAAGGTTCCCATTGTTTTCATTCTGGTGGGATATGTTATATGCCATTAGAGTGAAAACTTAGTCTTTTATTATGTATCACTTTATCAATCAAAAATAGAGTAAAAATTTTAATTTTTTGATTATAACGCGGGCACATAAATTTGATACACCCTGTATATTGATTTGTAACTATTTAGTAGAAGGTAGCTTTCACGCAGTGGGTCTATCCTTAATGAGTTTTTTCCTGAAGACTTAAAGACATTTGTAAACAAAGTGAAGTGAAAATACAATTTATTTCGGATTATAATTTAAAAAGATTGTTTGTTACGGGAAAGGTAAGATCCACAGGTAGCTGTAATTATTAGTTTTTAGGAAAATAAAGGTAGAGAGATTTGGAGTTTTAAGTCTGTTTTGTTTAAGTACAAGAATATTTGTATAATTTCCGGAAAGTGATTAGGATGAGTAGAAAGAAGTATTGTTTGAAAGAATGCCTAGGTTTTTTCGAATGAAAAAGAGGAATGTGGAAAGAGAAATATTTCTGATTGGCTTGGCAATTTAGAATGGGGAAAGGGAAGTTGGAATATTGAGACAGTTTGGAAAAGAAAGATCATTGTGTGGCCAGAAGGGCAGTCGAAAATTTTTCGCGGATAGTTCAGAAGCAAGTTCTAGTGGTTGTTTGTTAGTGGAGAGTAGCTGAAAAGTGGAACGAGAGACAAATCAAATCGAGAAGAAATACCTCTTTGATTCTGTAAAGTCCAAGAGAGTAAGTTACAAGAATTATCGTTATTAAAATTATTTGTGACACCAAGTAAAAAAGATACTTGGGTCTCAGAAGATTATTGTTGAGAGAAAGAGAGGAGAGAGTTTTGGAGATTATTGAACGAGTACTGGGCAAAAGAGGCCTGGCTTGTGTTTTGGAGAAATAGTTGCTGGTATGCTGCTGGGTTGATGCTGAGAACGGAGAGGGCTTTGATTGGTAGCGTAATATAATCAACAAGGAAGAGCTGTTTGGGTCAAGAGGAGACATCATTGTGGGTGAATCAAAAAGGTCAGTCAATAACTTATGTGATAGATGTTCTTTATAATCAGAAGTTAAAATTTTTGCGTAAAAGCATATGAATTAAAATTCCAACATTTCAAAAATTTAATAGGAAGTATAAGTAGTTTTGCAAATACCTAAATTTGTTTTGTATATTTTAATTTATTAATGGTATCAGGAACAAAGCGATTAATATTTGTTTGAATTAGATTAATTATATGGTAAAAGTTTCATTTGGACAATTATGCCCACAGGATTTAATTGATAGATTTTCAGAGCATTGATTTTGATAATAAAGGTATTTGTATGTGCTTATTTTATGGTTGTTCTATTTACTTCCTTTTCCTATTTTATCCCGATAAGGATCAACTAAGAGATACTGAAGCCACGAGAAAGGATAAGTATAACCTAAGATAATTTAGTTATTTTTTATGACAAAAAGGCACCCTGAGATTTTTTATTAATTTATTTTTTATGATTTGCGTCAATTCAATAATTAATTAAATAAATACTAATTAATATAAAAGTAAGAGAAAGCAGATCATAGCAATATATTTAATTGAAAATCTTATTGGATAATTGTCCTGGTGACACCTCCATGGCTTCTAAAAATTGCAAGCCAGATGGATGCTGCACTGAAGACAAGAGGGAATTCTAAAAGTTGCCATTCACAATTCCGTCTACAGCTTGGTATATTCCAACGGAAAATGGACCTAGTTACGTTATAGGAGCAATACTAATAAAAAAATAAAAATGCATACCATTTTTATTCAGTTGCAATGCGAAGGCAAAATTGTCTTATTTTTCACTTGGTACAGAGAGCGCAAACCAGCACTCTAAATCGACGATTGTTGCCTCTTGTTGGAGCCATCATCAGAGAGGCGTAGGTTTGCTATTCTCTGCCCCAGTGACATATTTATTCTGTCTAAATCTTGACCCGAGACGTAGCGGCGTGTAATTTGGGTTGCCTATATAAACTTAAATCGACGAAATGGGCCTTTTGAGTTATTTAAAACGCTGTAAGGACTATTTTTTAGTGAAAATAAAAACCGATATTTACTGCGGTTACATGATATTTAATATTAAAATAGTATTGGATGTGGTAGAATGTAACTCTTTGTATAATTACCAATTGAACAGTGAAGCTGTTAGATCAATTTTCCGATTCAATGATTTCTACTGTTCACAGTTCTGTGTTTGTGTTTGCTTTTGAGTAGGTATTTCATTTTCTTGACAACGAAAATGTTCGGTGTGGAAAGAATTAATAAGTGCGTGCAATGCGGAAAAGTGTATAAAGTATAAACGTAAACATGATTTAAAAAGACATGTAAAAAGTTCGCATCCCGACAAATTGGATGCAATTTCCCCTTTAAAAGTGCTTAAAGGCAACGTCTATAAGTGCACACATTGTGATAAACAATTTAGATATAAGTCAAGTTTAAACTTTCATATCAAAAAAGTGCACACAAATGTATCAATTTCTGCTTCGGTTTCTGCAGAAACTAAAACATTTCAACATAAATGTTCTCTGTGCAATTATCATGCAGCTTTTAAAAAGGACTTTATTAAACATTATGAAATTCTTATAGCATTCCTATGCAATACGATACAATAGAAGTTTCCAAACATGACGACTTTATTTCTTGGAAGAATAAAATAGAGCTTGGAACAAATGCTAGTTTTATTACGGAAAAAAGAAGGAATAGTGAACTACATAAGTTGCCACCGATAATAAACAGGCCCGTTTCGCGATTCAAGTTTATATAGGCAACACAAATTATACGCCGCTAATATTCGGGTCGGTATCTAGAATCGAGTCAAGTGACAAACCTCCGAGAGTTGTCCTCGCACTGCAACTGACGTTATAAACTAGGTGCCTAGCGACATCTGCTAAATGAAAGTCAAAGATTTCAACCTAATAAAAATATTAGAAATATTTCTAAAAGATATTTAATTGAAAAACTTTTTGGACCATTTTCCTGGTGACATCTCCATGGCTGCTAAAAATTGCAAGCCAGATGGATGCTGCAGTGAAGACAAGAGGCAATTCTAAAAGTTGCAATTATTCACAACCCCGTTTACAGCTTGGTAAATTCCAACGGAAAATGGACCTAGTTACTATATAGGAGCAATACTAATAGAAAAATAAAAATGTATACAATTTTTATTCAGTTTCAATGCGAAGGTAAAACTGTCTTATATTTCACTTAGTACAGAGAGCGCGATCCAGCACTCTAAAAAGGAAAAAATCGAATAAACCGGCGTAAATCCTGCTGGTTTGCGCTCTCTGTACTAAGTGAAAAATAAGACAGTTTTGTCTTCGCATTTCAACTAAATAAAATGGTATATATTTTAATTTTTATATTAGTATTACTCCTCGGAATGCGGACGGATCAAAACAAAGACGACTAATGCAACGGAAAAGGAAAATGATATTGGCTACATGGAATGTGCAAGGACTTAAAACCAAACAAGCAGAAGTATTCAAAGAATTAGCGGAAAGAAAAATAGATGTATGTGTTCTTACCGAAACCAAGAAAAAGGGAAAAGGAAATGAAGAGATAGGAGAGTATATGCATATCTTCAGTGGAGTGAGCAAAGATAACAGAGCTAAGAGAGGAGTCTCTATTGCTATTCGAAAAAATCTTAAAAATAATATTAAATCGTGGACTGAAGTAAATGAACAACTGTTGATGCTGGAAATGACAAAGAATGGGCACAATATCGTAATTGTCGGAGTGTATGCCCCAAATGAAGATGCAGATCCAGAAAGTAAAGACGATTTCTATGACAAGATGAATGAAATAATCTCTCAAGTTAAAGATAACTGTGAAATCTATGTACTAGGAGATTTAAACGGCAGAGTAGGTAGAGAAGAAAATAATAGAGCCGTAGGAAGATATGGGGAACAAATAACCAATGACAACGGAATGCGTCTTAGAGATTTTTGTGAAACAATGTCTCTCAAGATTATGAATGGATTTTTTCAACATAGAGACATCCATAAATTTACATGGATACAACCTACTAGGAATCTGCGCTCGATAATCGACTATGTAATTTAACGTCAAACTTCCCAGCTGAAAACCACTGACGTAAGGGTATACCGTGGATCAGAATGTGGATCCGATCATCGTTTACTTATGGCCAACGTGATAGTTAACTATCGCAAAAACAATAATACTCAGGTAGAGAATATAGAAAAGGGACAAGAAGTAAGATCTCATAAATATAACCTAGAAAGCTTGAAAGAAGACTCAACGAAATTTCTATATAAATTACGACTGGCCACAAAATTACAAAATGTGGGACGAGAAAATATAACAGCGGAAGAATTATACCAGCAAATTAAAAAATACATTCATGAGGCTGCAAGTGAAGCTTTGGGGTATAAATACAAACATGAAATAAAAAATACAGAATGGTGGTCGGAGAATATGCAAACGTTAGTAAACAAGAAGAAAACTGCTTATCAGAAATGGATGTCAACAAGAAAGGATGAAGATCACAAGAGATATGCAGCATTAAATCGAGATGTAAAAAGAGAAGTAGTGAAAATTAAAAACGAGATGTGGGACCGAAAATGCGCAGAAGTGGATAGGTATATAGGTGGAACAAGAGTTGGGCAAGCGTGGAAGGTAATAAAGTCTCTCCAGAGGGAAGGAAAGGAAAAATATAACATAAAGTTAATAGATCTTAAACAGTGGAAACACCATTATGAGATTTTACTGACAGAAGATAGATGTAAATTCCAAGAGATCGGAATGGAAGAATAAGCCGAACATACACAAATAGTTGAGATAACAACCGGAGAGTTAAGCGAAGCCCTCAAAAGATCTAAAAACGGTAAAGCAGCAGGACCTGGAGACATCCCAATTGAGTTGGTAAAGTACGGACCAAACATATTACATGAGATGTTGGTTCAACTATTTAATAAATGCTTAAAAGGACAAAATATCCCTGATGATTGGAATGTTGGATACATCAGCTCAGTATTAAAGAAAGGGGATAAACGCATATGCTCTAATTATAGAGGAATAACTGTTACCAGCTCAGTAGGGAGGTTGTACGGTCGAATAATAAAGAAAAGAATAGAATCAGAATACGAAGACATGGAAGAACAAAGTGGATTTCGTGCAGGAAGATCGTGCACTGATAATATATTCGTTCTGCAGCAGGTAATAGAAAAACGGAAGGCAAGGAATCTATCTACCCACCTATTTTTTGTAGATTTGGAGAAGGTATACGATACGGTACCTTTGAAAAAACTGTTTCAAACATTGACGAAGGTAGGTCTCAGTAGAGAGTATGTGGATGCTATCGCAAATATATACAAAAATGCAAGAAGTGTCGTTAAAGAAGGAAACTTTATATCTGAATCATTCCCTATATCAAAGGGACTTAAACAAGGATGTTGTCTGTCTCCGACTTTATTTAGAATATATATTCAATCATCGCTAGAGCAGTGGAGGAAACAAGTATCCGGAATGGGAATAGACATAGGCAGTGGTAAATGTCTAACAATTTTGTTTTTCGCAGATGATCAGGTAGTCGTAGCGAATTATGAGGAAGACATGGACTACATATTTAGAAAATTAAAAAGAGAATATGAAAAATGGGGCCTCAGTATGAATATGTCAAAGACAGAGTATCTTATAATAGGGGGTGATGAAGAAGATCCAGAGTTAGAAATTAGAACCACGAAAAGATGTAATGAATATAAATATCTCGGATCTATAATATCTAAAGAAGGCACTACCAAAAGAGACATCGAAAAGGGAACGCAGCAGGGCAAAAAAGCGGTAAACATTCTGAGCTCTCTACTGTGGTCTAAAGATATAAGGCAAGAAACGAAATTGACAATCTATCGTACCTTGGTAGAGCCTATTATGACTTATGGGGCAGAAGTTTGGCAGATGACAAAAAAAGATAGGAAAAGAATAGAAGTAGTAGAAATGGATTATCTAAGGAGAGCGTGTGGTATATCTAAAAAAGATCACATCAGGAATGAAGATATTAGAAGGAGGACACATACTGTGTATTCCAGTGTAGGTAACATTTAAACTAGATAACTAGTGTGGTATGGTCACGTGAAACGAATGAATGAAGATAGATGGTCAGAGAAAGCTTTATATTACATACCACACCAAAGAAGAAGAAGGGGAAGACCTTCAGTTGCCGGGAAGAAAATGTACGGCACATCATGAAAGATAGAGCCATCAAAGAAGACGAATGGATGGACAGAAAACGATGGCGGTCGAAATGCGAGAAGCGGCAGAGGCTGTAGGAACCTCGCTGATAGATAGATAGATAGTATTACTCCTATAGAGTAACTAGGTCCATTTTCCGTTGGAATGTGTCAAGCTGTAGACGGAGTTGTGAATTGCAACTTTTAGAATTCCCTCTTTTTTTCACTGCAGCATCCATCTGGCTTGCAATTTTTAGAAGCCATGGAGGTGTCACCAGGAAAATGGTCCAATAAGTTTTTCAATTAAATATCTTTTAGAAATATTTTTAATATTTTTATTAGGTTGAAAAACTTTGAATTTTATTTATCAGATGTCGCTAGGCACCTAGTTTATAACGTCAGTTGCAGTGCGAGGACAACTCTCGCAGTTTCGTCACTTGAGGCAGAGAGCAACAAACCTAGGCCTCTTTGATGATGGCTCCAAATAGAGTCGAAAATCGTCGATTTAGAATGCTGGTTTGCGGTCTCTGTTCTAAGTGAAAAATAAGACAGATTTGCCTTCGCATTGCAACTGAATAAAAATGGTATAAATTTTTTTACGGCGTAGGTGGAACGTAGAGAATATCAAGGACCGGATAAAAAATAGAAGTGTAGAATGGAACGGTCACATGAGTCGAATGAGTAATAGAGTAGCCAAGACGGCGAGGAGACGTTCTTCAATAGGAAGACGATCAGTGGAAAGACTACGAAAACGATGGAAAAACAACTTACTCCAGGCACATTCAAAAACAGACAGGGTCATGTCTCACAAAAAGAAAATAATAATAAGAATAAAAACATCGGAGAAAAACTAGAAGGTACATAGGGACTATGGAATTAATTTAGAAACCAAGTTAACGAAATCCGCACAAAAAAGATTATAGAACTACCTAAACTAAATGGACGACAAAGATATTTTAAAATTGATGGAACCACGTCGATTAAATCGAATGAAAAAGAAACTTTGATACGTTATACTTGTCTGGAAGCATTAACAACCAGTATACGAGGACCAGGAAGGCGAAGGATTTCCTGGCTGAAATATCTGTGAAAGCGGTCCCACACAACAACCACAAAGCAGAGCAGCAGTGTGTAAAGTAAGGACTGCCGTGATAGTTGCCAAATTTTGTTAGAGTAGATGACATATGAAGAAAATGGATAGGCACTACAAGAAGATGATAGACATGAAGTAACCATTATCTCCAGCAGTAAAAAATCTTTTCGATTTCCGAAAAACAAAAAGATTTTCGAAAAAAATTGTGCCCCTACAAATAATTACATCTCATATAGAACTCAATCTGATTAAAGATCATTTACCATCGATAGACGGAACGGTGCAATGGAGACGTTCTCTCAATAAATTGATTATTCATTGAAAATAGCGAAAACCCAGGAAACCATTATAATGATAGGCGACTTCAATGCAAAAAATTGACACGAAAGAACTGGAAGGATAGTTGAAGGAAGGATTTCGAAACCGTAATTAAAGACGAAATAGGTTAGTATAATGCTTTTAAATATATAGGGTGTCCCAAAATTAGCGGCGTCGGTAGAATACCTCGCGAAATATACATCGGATCAAAAAACTGAAATAGTTATTTTCCTAACAAGTGCAGAAAGTCATTATTTTCCGCACGCGACTGCAGTTTGCCGAACGACGCGAAGCGGGAGTTCGGCAAGCAGTCGAGTGCGGAAAAGAGACTTTCTGCAAGAGTTAGGAACAATATTTTTTCTAAGAGTCTTTAAAAAGTTACCAAATCTTAATCAATTAATTTAATTAATATGAAAATACATACACAAATTAATTCTTTGACAAGGTTGTCAAAACCAAACTTTCAATATAATTAGTTAGCATGACGACGATCTTGGTTTCCATGACGATGATTCAAAACGACTTTTATTGTCTACTGATTTGACTTTCGAATATTATGTCAAAATAATTTTATTTCATCGAATTGTCGCGTTAATTTCATTAAAACAGGAACGCAATAAGATATATTTGAAATAAATTAGTAAATAATATCTAAATATTAGTTTATTGCATGTATTATAATTACTTTAGGGCCATATTAACATATCTAAATTAACACATGTGCGGAAAAGTAAAAACCGCGTGCGGAAAAGTAAAAACCGCGTGCGGAAAGGTAACACGCGTGCGGAAAAGTAACACGCGTGCGGAAAAGTGAAACTTTCTAAACTAAAATGCGTGCGCGAAAGGAGACTTTTTGGCACGCTCGTAGAAAAAATGCATTTTCAATATTTTTCAAAATCTATCGAACGACTCCAAACACTAAACACCCTTCCACACCCTGGAGGTGGGGTGAGGAGTAAATTTAAAATCTAAAATAAGGACCCATATTTTTTTATTTCAGATTAGGATTGCCTACGCAAAAATAAGTAACTTTTATTCGAGACGTTTTTTCGAATTGTAAATAGATCGCGCTATAATCGGAAAAAACTATTTATCCTGATACCCTAGGTAAATTATACAATCGGTCTAATATCTCGAGAAATATATTTCCAAATGAAAAATCTAAAAACACCTGTTTTATTTTTTTAAAAACCTATTGAATAACAAGAAACACGACCCCCCACTCCATCCCATGAAGATGGGGTGGGGGTAACTTTAAAATCTTAAATAGGAATCCCAAGAAGAGCAGACGGGTATCTAAAAAAAAATTACCCAAAAATTATTTGCTACCCATTTACTACGAAACAATAGCAACAATGAAATAACAGGTAACTCAAAGGTAAAGGTCAAACACTCCTGATCCATTTGAACAGATCAGGAAAGAGATTATTTCTCATGTGTAGATACTCACAGTACTTCTAGAGAAGTATTAAAGATAGATCCAAAATCATAAATGCTATAAAACAAATAATATAAATGTTTCTAAATCAGAAATCGTCCAATAAATTAGTAAACAAGTAATGTATATCCAAATGTGTCCTCAAATTCGCAGACCAGAAATCAAAATTAATTTTTTTACAATGAAACTGTCTTCCATTGTACGTCATTTTGGAATTTTTACTGCATCACCATCAAATTCATATTGCTTTATTATAAGAGACATGGTTGAAGCTGTGGGTGTATAAACGGTGGGAGTATATCAACTTTTAAAACTTGAATTGCTTCGAAACAGATCGTTTAGATGGTGGGTCAGCTATATTGTTGAAATCAAATGTTAAAGGTCAAGAAACTAATTAGGTAAAATGAAAATATTTCACTTACATATACATGCATTTCCTTTAAATTGTTGTCAACAAAAAGAACTATTTATCTTGTACCTCTATGAACCGAAAAACAAAATGTCAACGCAACAACTATTGCTAGTTTTTTTATTATTCCAAAACAATTTTGGGAGGTAACTTTAACGCGCACTACATTGCATGGGGCTGTGGAATAAGCTGGTAAATCGTTGTTGGATGCCATTGCGCAGTATAACTTTATATTTTTAAATGGCCTTACACCATTAACCTTTAACCTTTCGTTTATGATCATCTGCAAAAGACTTCACAATATGCATTTAGTATATTATAGTTCCAATAAATTAAACTGTTTTCCAGTATCACCATGAGCCAAACCATATATCAATTATCTTTTTAATTCATGATCTAAGAGAAAAATAAACCACGAAAATACATAAAATCTGGAACTTAAACAAAGCCGATTGGAATTTGTGCTTACATATCTAGGGATTTTGGCGTCGCCATGCGACCGAGTATCCAGTCAATTGCCATCTACAGTCACTACAGTCAATTTTTTCTAACTTTCTCCTATTTGATCGTATCTGCCTCTAATTTTTCCTGACTCCCTCCAATTTTTGCCGTTCTCCTTCTATTTTTCCGAACCCTCCAATTTTATCGTGTCTTCGACTAATCTTAACTGACTTCCTCTAATTTTTCTTGACTCTCTTATCGTGTCTCCGACTAATCTTTCCTTACTCTAATTTTTCTTGACACTCTCTAAGTTTTCCTTTCTCCCTCTAACTTTTCCTGACTCTCTAATTTTTACAAATTCCGCCTATTTGTTCCTGGTTCCTCCACTGAACGAAAAAGGTACGAAATATCAATAAAAATAAAAAAAACCTATACAGAAGTAAAAATTTCAAATTGTATTTTGGTATAAAATCGTTTATTTAAAAACTATCTAAAAGTCATCCCCATGGATTGCAAAACGTTTTCGTTCTGAACCGAACATCTTCAGTGCCTGGAATGAAGTATTTCCACGTTAGATTAAGGCAAAAAGTTTAAAATTGTTACTGTTAATGAGAAAAATATGTGGAGAATACTTACATTCTGCAAAGTAGTTGTAACTAGCACACCAATGAAGGTGGTAACTTCATAATATATGGCTTACATTATAAATTTTGATAAAATATTGTGATTACAAGTCGATGTTACAAGATTAAATTATGTATGTGCCTAAAGAGCAACATGCTTTTCTGCTCGAAAAAACTAGGTACTTGCCATTTCAATTAGCACAGACCAACTGATGTAAAAGGAAAAGGAATGACAAAGAGTGACATGACAAGACATATTATATAATTAGATAAGATAATATATTATTTTAATTTAATTTCATATTAGTTCTTTTACATCATTATTAATTCTGGTTAACATCTCTGTCATTTAAGATTATAAACTTGCACTAAAATTACATCAAACTTGGTTCAGTTTGTTCACTCCCCTACCATATACCACATCAAACTCATAGTTCGCTATCTCAGATACTCAGTCATTCTAGATTCTCCATTACATATTGACACTAACACATAATTTATCCTATATTAGTTAGATCATTCCATTATTCACCCACAAATTAACCACTGCTGCTGGAAGCCTTCATGGTATTTTTCCTTGAATGATTTTATTCCATCTTAAACAACATAAAGTGTAATTAGATTTTGCTGTCACATATTTTATTTTCCTTTTCGTTACTAATTCATTACTATTTTATTAATTCCATTGTTTACAATTATTTCTTTAATATTGTCATCTACTCTTGATCTGTATTCTTTTAGTTATTTTAACTTTAATTTTTTCACAATTTCCTTTACAATTTTAACAGACAGAATCATCATTACAATAGTATACAGTCAAATTTAAACATTCCTCACCATGTTAGGCAACCAACAGTACATATATCTATAACGTTTAAAATTAAAATCTGCTTTATTTACCATCCAATCTCTCCACTTCAGGTCATTTATTGTTTACATATAGTATATATCTCATTTTATTATACTAAATTAAACTTTCACCTTTACATTTTACAATCGATAACGTCACGCTTCTAACCGTGAAATATACCAATCTTATTTCCAACAAACCAAAAGTTTTTTCTGGATTAGAGAGTTGCTATTTTAGACTCTACAATAGATTCTCAACATATTTTTTAAACAGTTTTAATTATATTTTCAATCAGCTATTACCTACCTTTACATTTTAATTAAAATCCAAAAATTAAAACTACACTTTTTGAAGTTCGTAACCAAAAATTTACTTTACCTTGTCTTGTCATGTCACTCTTTGTCATTCCTTTTCCTTTTACATCAGTTGGTCTGTGCTAATTGAAATGGCAAGTACCTAGTTTTTTCGAGCAGAGAAGCATGTTGCTCTTTAGGCACATACATAATTTAATCTTGTAACATCGACTTGCAGTCACAATATTTTATCAAAATTTATAATGTAAGCCATATATTATGAAGTTACCACCTTCATTGGTGTGCTAGTTACAACTACTTTGCGGAATGTAAGTATTCTCCACATATTTTTCTCATTAACAGTCACAATTGTAACCTTTTTGCCTTAATCTAACGTGGAAATACTTCATTCCAGGCACTGAAGATGTTCGGTTCAGAACGAAAACGTTTTGCAATCCATGTGAATGACTTTTAGATAGTTTTTAAATAAACGATTTTATACCAAAATACAATTTGAAATTTTTACTTCTGTATAGGTTTTTTTAAACTATGGTATACAGCCAACTATTGGGATTTTCCCATTGATTTTATCAATAAAAATGTTAATTCAGACAACAAACGCAATACTTAAAATTTGTCCAATTCTTGGTTTTATTGGAATAACAAAGCGATGTTCATCAATATTCATTATTTTCGTTAGTTGAGCCAATGTATTACGTTTATTGAATGGATGAACATTCATTATGTACACCATAATATCACTTTATTGATATTACGAACTCTGTGCATTGAGTCAACGAACACTATTCATTGAAAGATTGAAACAACAACGTCGTTAATTGACCGACAAAGACTATTCGTTGTGTCAATAACATTGTTATTTCTCCTAACGTATTTCGTTTATTTCTACAATTTTTTTCGTTTGTTGTTACAATTAATTCCGTTCATTCCCACAATAAATACGGATATTCCTGCAAGCAATTCTATTCATTCTTACAATCAGTTTCGTGCATTCCTACTATGAACGTATTTTATATTAATTACTGAATGCATTAGCCCAATGTATGATATTGATTAATAATAATTTTTTAAATCCCCCTTTTTTGTCCTAAACCTAATGAACTTTACACTGTGTGATTTCTCACAATATCAGAAATCATATTATGAGTTCACTTATACAGTGCACTGGAATAAGTATTACACTCCCCCCCCCCAACCACATAAGCTAAACGCTCGGACAGGTCGATTTTTAAAATAATCAAAGTATATTATAACATCAATGTTTCGAACTTTACACGATTCCTTTTCAGGTGACAGACATAACTTTGATTTTTTTAAATGGGAAAGTACACCATGTGACAGCTCATTTAAAAGCGTTTGAAAGAGTGATTCCAAAAAGGTATAACAATTTAATCCTTTTTGAGAGCGCAGGTGCAAAATTTCGATCGAATTCTTTTTAAACGCATTCATTATTTGGAATCCTGAGAAAACTAACCCATACAGCACAGGTCATCAGATCTTTAAGATATCTTATTTACAGCCACATATGGTCTAAATGTCTTGAGACTTTTAAAAGATATCTTTAATACGCCAAATTTAAGATATTTTTAAAACGTCAAATTTAAGATATCTTTTAAGCATCATCTTTAAGACATTTTTTCTTAAAAATGGGTTATAATTACGAGTTTAAAAGTTAGGTTAGGTTAGTAAAAGAGTTGGTAGCTAAAAGACAAACTCCAAAAAAAGCTTTTTCACATCACTACATCAGTGAGTACAATGATATTTCCCGTATCTTGTGAAGAAGATATGGTTTTATTTGAGGGATATTTAGGGCCAATTTCTCATATCGAGTTCAACTCCAGTTTAACCTGAACTTCTAGTAAACGTCAGTTTAAAGTCAAAATCGTCTTTCTCAATTCGCACGTTCAACCGATGGCAGTTTAAACTTGAACGATGCTTGAACGGTGGAATTCGGCCGTTCAAAGATTTCAGAACCCACATTCGGATTATTTCATGGACTACGCATGCGTTGTATTAACACGAAACGCTGTCATAATATAAATATATCCTATTTTATTATATTAAGCCTAACGATAAACGATAACATTATTTTTGTTTTTATAATATTTATTTATAATTAGGTATTAAAATGAGTATTTGACTATAAATACTTAAATTTAACTTTATTCAAAAACAGCATAAAAAAGGTAGTTCAAAATGGCGAGAGTTTTTTACCTTTTGCCATCTATTGACATTTCTTGAAAGCTGTAGAACGAGCGCTGACATGAACGTGCAATGAGAAATGCATTCCCAACAAAACCGTAGATCACCGGCGAACCTGGTTCAACTGAACCATAGATTACCGCAGGTATGAGAAATCGACCCTAAGGAGACTCCACAGATTTTAATAATGCAGTAGGTGTAGATTTACGATTGTTTTATCATTAAAGTAAAAAATTAACTTTGTTATCAATAGTAAATGCATGTCTCCTATTTCAACAGCTTACCTTAACAATATGCTTTTAAAAATATATTTTTTAGGTATCGGAGAATGTTAAAGTAGGAGGATCAAAAGCCTATAATTTTGTATCACGAGTTAGAAAATTAATTATTAGCAAATGAGCAAGCTTCAAAGTACAGTTGGATGGGACAGAAAGGCAAACAAAAGTCCTACCTACATGTAAAATTTGAATAGCAATAAACGTATTTGTAGAACCTAATAATTTTTATTAAAAGTTCATGTAAAATATTTCATAAAAAAATAAAAAGGAAGCTTTCTTAAACACATTAATAATAACATAAAATCCTTTATAAAAGGTATATTTGTTAAAATCCCTATACAGGGCTACATCAAAGACAGAACTAGTTTTCAATCGGTTGACCGATCATCATCAGTGCAATCCTAAAATGTGTACAACCAGATAAAATGATGCAAAGTA
Organism: Diabrotica virgifera virgifera; assembly: GCF_917563875.1. Classification (NCBI taxonomy): domain Eukaryota; kingdom Metazoa; phylum Arthropoda; class Insecta; order Coleoptera; family Chrysomelidae; genus Diabrotica; species Diabrotica virgifera. The sequence goes on from NC_065451.1 coordinate 53,482,059, forward strand.
TTTGAAATGTTGACTAAGGTTAAAAAAAAAAAAAAAATTTATAGGTTATACTCACTTAGAATCTACATGCAAGCCACCAAAGTAAAAATAACAGGGTAAAAACCGTTTACAATTGATCCGTCATCGGAACATATGACTAAGATGTGAATTATAACATGGATGATTAAGATATCCAATGTTTTTCGCCCGAGGTACCAATGAGCTCTATCTGACAAGTTCACATCATGACTGTATGGAAGCAAGTGATTTTGATAACGGAAATTCTGAATGGTGACATGACAAGAATGACAGTTCCACAGGAAGTTATAATTTCCCTGTTGTTTTGTGGTATTTATTGTAAAATTTGTTAAATTAATAACAATAAAAACAGTCGTTCCCACTGTGGTAGATAGTCTGTAAAAATGGAAATAGACTTGATGTAAATGTTAAAATATTGTAATGGAGGAAGTAGGCAAACCACATTACACATAATACAGACAACTTAATAAACGTTATCAAACCCTTTATATGTGTGATATCTAGGGCTTAGAAAAGCAGTTGTGTGTTTATTTAAAAGTTATCAATTATATTAGAATAATTGGAAGTTGTTATAGTATGTGGAAGTACCATAAAAATCACTGTGTGGGTGAAAAAGGTGTAGAACTGTTTTCTGATCTGGGAGGGATATATAATACAAGCTAAGATACATGCCACCATTTCTGAAGATCCCTGCATATCGCCTGGAACTCTAAGGGTTCGACAAAACAGACCAATATATGAGATAGCTAACATAGGGGAGAGGAGTGGTGTTATAAATTTATGAGAATATAATTAAAATGTAACATGAACGGGACCCAGAAAGAGTAGTGAGACTATTAAATTTAATTGCAATATAATTATATGGGGTGGATATAATTAAATTATTGATGAAAATTTAGTGATGAAAAGGTATGTATGTGGGTGATGATAGCAGTTATTGGTTTGTGTGTATATAATTGGATAGTGATAGTGGTTTATGGATAGAGGTGAATAAGGAAAGAAAATGATTATGAATTGTGTCAAATCAACTGTAAATGTGGCTATGTGAAAGCGATAGAGTAATAAACAGGTGAAAAGTACTATTGTGATTAAAAAGAAGTTAAGAAAAAAGTTGTCGATGAAGTGGATGGAAGTCCCGGTTAAACGAAACATGGCGGTTGACACAATTTGGGCTTTTTTGTTTTTCTCTGACTATTTCCAGGTCCTCGTACAAGTCCAACTTCAGAAAGTCTCTTTGGGGGATATTGTGTAGAAGAGAAACATCATCTGGTATGTTCAGAGTATGATTTTTCTCTTTGAGATGTTGTGAGAATGTAGAGGTATTCTCTCTTCTGATGTGTTCAAGAGAGCGAGAAGCAAGTGATCTACAAGTTCTTCCTATGTAGGTGGCATCACAGTCAGAACATTGTAGTTTGTAAACACCACTACGATTCATATAGTTGATAATATCTTTGGTGTTAGATAGAGACTGTCCTATGTTGTTGGATACCTTAAAAGAAATTTGGACGTTATCTACTGATCTTTTTATAATATTTGAAATATCCCCAGATAGTCGATCTTCGTGAAAAGGTATGGAAGCATAAGTAGGTTTGGTTGTCAAACCCATAGGGAACGCGGCATGTCGTAAGACCCTGAGCTGTCTTTTATGCATGAGCTTGCTTATGATGTGTGGATCGTATCCGTTGTTGAAAGCAATTTGACGTATTATATTTAATTCTTTACTGTAGTCGGATCGTGATAAGGGAATGGTTTCAAGACGGTGTATGTAACTATGAAAAGCAGCAAGTTTGTGTGACATTGGGTGGTTGGAAGATGCTGGGATAACATGGTCGGTCTGTGTTGGTTTCCTGTAGATACTGAATTCGAAGTGGTCATTTAATCTGGTGATAGTAAGGTCGAGAAAATTGATTGATTGAGAAGACTCTAATTCCATGGTAAATTTAATATTGGGGTGGATTTGGTTGATTCTAGAAAGCAATGAGTCTGCTGTATTTGAGTTACCTGAGATGATCAGAAAACAATCATCGACATAGCGAAACCAATGGAGAATTTCAGGATTTTTCATGATATGTACGGATTCTAAATGATCCATAAAAATGTCAGCTAGGAGAGGAGATAGGCAACTACCCATGGCTAAGCCGTCAGGTTGTCTGAAATATTTATTGTTGAATACAAAGAAGTCTTGAGCTAGACAAAATTGTAGTAATTGAATAATTGAATTGGTGGTAGACATGGTAATGGAATTTGCTCTTAGAAGAGAATGTACCAGATTAATAGTTTCTTGTTTTGGGACTGAAGTAAAAAGATTGCTAACATCAAAAGATAGCATGGTAATGTTTGGACGAAGCTGAATTTGTTGGAGATTGTTGACAAGGTGACTTGTGTTTTTGACTGAGAATCGAGGGGTGAAGTTCGTCATGTTGTTAATGAGATTAAGAATAAATTTTGAAAGAATGGAAACAGGAGTGTTTATGAAGCTAACAACTGGACGAATGGGAATTCCCTCTTTATGTATCTTAGGTAAACCGTACAGTCTGGGAGTTAAAGGATTACTGGGAATTTTGTAGTAAGGTGCAAAATGTTCAGAAAAAAATTCTGTAAAAGGTTTAAGGTTATCTTTGAGTTTGTTAATGAATTTTTTGGAAGGATCTTCTGGAAGTCACAAGAAATTATTATTAGAAAGAAAGGTAGTGAATTTATCATTATAAATAGTTTGGTCTAGAATTACCAGACAATTGCCTTTGTCTGCCTTGCTAATTATTAGATTATTAGATTTGACTTTACTTTTAATAGATTTAAGGGTTTTAAGATGGTTTTGACGTTTATTGTCAGAAAATTGAGGAAAACTGGAATTCAGAAGTGTGTTCTGAGAAAAGGCAGGTACAATGATGGAAGAGGCATTGTTGGAAGTATTTGAAGATAAAGTAGTGATGGAATTATTAGAAAGTGTAGAAGATATGTGTTTATGTTAACAACATGACGAACGTTCATTAACAACATGACGAATGTTCATTAACAACATGACGAACTTCACCCCTCGATTCTCAGTCAAAAACACAAGTCACCTTGTCAACAATCTCCAACAAATTCAGCTTCGTCCAAACATTACCATGCTATCTTTTGATGTTAGCAATCTTTTTACTTCAGTCCCAAAACAAGAAACTATTAATCTGGTACATTCTCTTCTAAGAGCAAATTCCATTACCATGTCTACCATCAATTCAATTATTCAATTACTACAATTTTGTCTAGTTCAAGACTTCTTTGTATTCAACAATAAATATTTCAGACAACCTGACGGCTTAGCCATGGGTAGTTGCCTATCTCCTCTCCTAGCTGACATTTTTATGGATCATTTAGAATCCGTACATATCATGAAAAATCCTGAAATTCTCCATTGGTTTCGCTATGTCGATGATTGTTTTCTGATCATCTCAGGTAACTCAAATACAGCAGACTCATTGCTTTCTAGAATCAAACAAATCCACCCCAATATTAAATTTACCATGGAATTAGAGTCTTCTCAATCAATCAATTTTCTCGACCTTACTATCACCAGATTAAATGACCACTTCGAATTCAGTATCTACAGGAAACCAACACAGACCGACCATGTTATCCCAGCATCTTCCAACCACCCAATGTCACACAAACTTGCTGCTTTTCATAGTTACATACACCGTCTTGAAACCATTCCCTTATCACGATCCGACTACAGTAAAGAATTAAATATAATACGTCAAATTGCTTTCAACAACGGATACGATCCACACATCATAAGCAAGCTCATGCATAAAAGACAGCTCAGGGTCTTACGACATGCCGCGTTCCCTATGGGTTTGACAACCAAACCTACTTATGCTTCCATACCTTTTCACGAAGATCGACTATCTGGGGATATTTCAAATATTATAAAAAGATCAGTAGATAACGTCCAAATTTCTTTTAAGGTATCCAACAACATAGGACAGTCTCTATCTAACACCAAAGATATTATCAACTATATGAATCGTAGTGGTGTTTACAAACTACAATGTTCTGACTGTGATGCCACCTACATAGGAAGAACTTGTAGATCACTTGCTTCTCGCTCTCTTGAACACATCAGAAGAGAGAATACCTCTACATTCTCACAACATCTCAAAGAGAAAAATCATACTCTGAACATACCAGATGATGTTTCTCTTCTACACAATATCCCCCAAAGAGACTTTCTGAAGTTGGACTTGTACGAGGACCTGGAAATAGTCAGAGAAAAACAAAAAAGCCCAAATTGTGTCAACCGCCATGTTTCGTTTAACCGGGACTTCCATCCACTTCATCGACAACTTTTTTCTTAACTTCTTTTTAATCACAATAGTACTTTTCACCTGTTTATTACTCTATCGCTTTCACATAGCCACATTTACAGTTGATTTGACACAATTCATAATGATTTTCTTTCCTTATTCACCTCTATCCATAAACCACTATCACTATCCAATTATATACACACAAACCAATAGCTGCTATCATCACCCACATACATACCTTTTCATCACTAAATTTTCATCAATAATTTAATTATATCCACCCCATATAATCATATTGCAATTAAATTTAATAGTCTCACTACTCTTTCTGGGTCCCGTTCATGTTACATGTTAATTATATTCTCATAAATTTATAACACCACTCCTCTCCCCTATGTTAGCTATCTCATATATTGGTCTGTTTTGTCGAACCCTTAGAGTTCCAGGCGATATGCAGGGATCTTGAGAAATGGTGGCATGTATCTTAGCTTGTATTATATATCCCTCCCAGATCAGAAAACAGTTCTACACCTTTTTCACCCACACAGTGATTTTTATGGTACTTCCACATACTATAACAACTTCCAATTATTCTAATATAATTGATAACTTTTAAATAAACACACAACTGCTTTTCTAAGCCCTAGATATCACATATAAAGGGTTTGATAACGTTTATTAAGTTGTCTGTATTATGTGTAATGTGGTTTGCCTACTTCCTCCATTACAATATTTTAACATTTACATCAAGTCTATTTCCATTTTTACAGACTATCTACCACAGTGGGAACGACTGTTTTTATTGTTATTAATTTAACAAATTTTACAATAAATACCACAAAACAACAGGGAAATTATAACTTCCTGTGGAACTGTCATTCTTGTCATGTCACCATTCAGAATTTCCGTTATCAAAATCACTTGCTTCCATACAGTCATGATGTGAACTTGTCAGATAGAGCTCATTGGTACCTCGGGCGAAAAACATTGGATATCTTAATCATCCATGTTATAATTCACATCTTAGTCATATGTTCCGATGACGGATCAATTGTAAAGGGTTTTTGCCCTGTTATTTTTACTTTGGTGGCTTGCATGTAGATTCTAAGTGAGTATAACCTATAAATTTTTTTTTTTTTTTTAAACTTAGTCAACATTTCAAATACTTTGCATCATTTTATCTGGTTGTACACATTTTAGGATTGCACTGATGATGATCGGTCAACCGATTGAAAACTAGTTCTGTCTTTGATGTAGCCCTGTATAGGGATTTTAACAAATATACCTTTTATAAAGGATTTTATGTTTTGTAATGGTATACAGCCAACTACAGGAAATTTTTCCTCGTGGATTTGTAAATTGACGGTATGGTCAACCTGGCTAATCAATACATGCGTCTAGCCACCAAAAGATGCACTATCAAGCTGGATATATGGTTCATCTCCCAGTGTATTAACAACAATGTATTTCCTAAATTTTGCATTGTCAAAACTCCGAAAAATGTTCCAGTCAACTTAAAGAACACCTTCCAACGCAAAATATTAAAAAAGGAGATTTGTAACCATTATAGCAAGCTCAACTTTATCAATTGTAAACTCAAGGTAACATATGACTCTTTACTTTTATCTGTAGGCTTTGATAGTTTATGTAACTTTCTGAATGATGTGCAGGACAGGTTAGACAGAGTATCCTTTATTAAATTCAATACAGTAAAATCCAAACTAGACAATTTAATTCAAAAAAATTTACTTTTATCCAATCAAAACAGTAATAACACTAAATTTTCAAACTTCAATTTTCACCCCAGACTTAAAAATCTTTCGTCAGTTATCTTTGACAAAAATGAATTAGATTTATTACATCTAGGTCTAAAATACTCCATTCCGAGAAAGGTATCCGAAAAGGACCTACAGAGTCTTTCAATCGAGCTAGATATTATTATCCAAAATCTTTCTGTCCCTTTAAATAAAAAAACTTCTATTAGAAACTCTTGTTTTAATACTATAAATAAATTCAAACATAAACACATATCTTCTACACTTTCTAATAATTCCATCACTACTTTATCTTCAAATACTTCCAACAATGCCTCTTCCATCAATGTACCTGCCTTTTCTCAGAATACACTTCTGAATTCCAGTTTTCCTCAATTTTCTGACAATAAACGTCAAAACCATCTTAAAACCCTTAAATCTATTAAAAATAAAGTCAAATCTAATAATCTAATAATTAGCAAGGCAGACAAAGGCAATTGTCTGGTAATTCTAGACCAAACTATTTATAATGATAAAGTCACTACCTTTCTTTCTAATAATAATTTCTTGTCACTTCCAGAAGATCCTTCCAAAAAATTCATTAACAAACTCAAAGATAACCTTAAACCTTTTACAGAATTTTTTCTGAACATTTTGCACCTTACTACAAAATTCCCAGTAATCCTTTAAAAGACTATACGTAACTCCCAGACTGTACGGTTTACCTAAGATACATAAAGAGGGAATTCCCATTCGTCCAGTTGTTAGCTTCATAAACACTCCTGTTTCCATTCTTTCAAAATTTATTCTTAATCTCATTAACAACATGAAGAACTTCACCCCTCGATTCTCAGTCAAAAACACAAGTCACCTTGTCAACAATCTCCAACAAATTCAGCTTCGTCCAAACATTACCATGCTATCTTTTGATGTTAGCAATCTTTTTACTTCAGTCCCAAAACAAGAAACTATTAATCTGGTACATTCTCTTCTAACAGCAAATTCCATTACCATGTCTACCACCAATTCAATTATTCAATTACTACAATTTTGTCTAGCTCAAGACTTCTTTGTATTCAACAATAAATATTTCAGACCACCTGACGGCTTAGCCATGGGTAGTTGCCTATCTCCTCTCCTAGCTGACATTTTTATGGATCATTTAGAATCCGTACATATCATGAAAAATCCTGAAATTCTCCATTGGTTTCGCTATGTCGATGATTGTTTTCTGATCATCTCAGGTAACTCAAATACAGCAGACTCATTGCTTTCTAGAATCAACCAAATCCACCCCAATATTAAATTTACCATGGAATTAGAGTCTTCTCAATCAATCAATTTTCTCGACCTTACTATCACCAGATTAAATGACCACTTCGAATTCAGTATCTACAGGAAACCAACACAGACCGACCATGTTATCCCAGCATCTTCCAACCACCCAATGTCACACAAACTTGCTGCTTTTCATAGTTACATACACCGTCTTGAAACCATTCCCTTATCACAATCCGACTACAGTAAAGAATTAAATATAATACGTCAAATTGCTTTCAACAACGGATACGATCCACACATCATAAGCAAGCTCATGCATAAAAGACAGCTCAGGGTCTTACGACATGCCGCGTTCCCTATGGGTTTGACAACCAAACCTACTTATGCTTCCATACCTTTTCACGAAGATCGACTATCTGGGGATATTTCAAATATTATAAAAAGATCAGTAGATAACGTCCAAATTTCTTTTAAGGTATCCAACAACATAGGACAGTCTCTATCTAACACCAAAGATATTATCAACTATATGAATCGTAGTGGTGTTTACAAACTACAATGTTCTGACTGTGATGCCACCTACATAGGAAGAACTTGTAGATCACTTGCTTCTCGCTCTCTTGAACACATCAGAAGAGAGAATACCTCTACATTCTCACAACATCTCAAAGAGAAAAATCATACTCTGAACATACCAGATGATGTTTCTCTTCTACACAATATCCCCCAAAGAGACTTTCTGAAGTTGGACTTGTACGAGGACCTGGAAATAGTCAGAGAAAAACAAAAAAGCCCAAATTGTGTCAACCGCCATGTTTCGTTTAACCGGGACTTCCATCCACTTCATCGACAACTTTTTTCTTAACTTCTTTTTAATCACAATAGTACTTTTCACCTGTTTATTACTCTATCGCTTTCACATAGCCACATTTACAGTTGATTTGACACAATTCATAATCATTTTCTTTCCTTATTCACCTCTATCCATAAACCACTATCACTATCCAATTATATACACACAAACCAATAGCTGCTATCATCACCCACATACATACCTTTTCATCACTAAATGTTCATCAATAATTTAATTATATCCACCCCATATAATCATATTGCAATTAAATTTAATAGTCTCACTACTCTTTCTGGGTCCCGTTCATGTTACATTTTAATTATATTCTCATAAATTTATAACACCACTCCTCTCCCCTATGTTAGCTATCTCATATATTGGTCTGTTTAGTCGAACCCTTAGAGTTCCAGGCGATATGCAGGGATCTTGAGAAATGGTGGCATGTATCTTAGCTTGTATTATATATCCCTCCCAGATCAGAAAACAGTTCTACACCTTTTTCACCCACACAGTGATTTTTATGGTACTTCCACATACTACAACATCTTCCAATTATTCTAATATAATTGATAACTTTTAAATAAACACACAACTGCTTTTCTAAGCCCTAGATATCACATATAAAGGGTTTGATAACGTTTATTAAGTTGTCTGTATTATGTGTAATGTGGTTTGCCTACTTCCTCCATTACAATATTTTAACATTTACATCAAGTCTATTTCCATTTTTACAGACTATCTACCACAGTGGGAACGACTGTTTTTATTGTTATTAATTTAACAAATTTTACAATAAATACCACAAAACAACAGGGAAATTATAACTTCCTGTGGAACTGTCATTCTTGTCATGTCACCATTCAGAATTTCCGTTATCAAAATCACTTGCTTCCATACAGTCATGATGTGAACTTGTCAGATAGAGCTCATTGGTACCTCGGGCGAAAAACATTGGATATCTTAATCATCCATGTTATAATTCACATCTTAGTCATATGTTCCGATGACGGATCAATTGTAAAGGGTTTTTACCCTGTTATTTTTGCTTTGGTGGCTTGCATGTAGATTCTAAGTGAGTATAACCTATAAATTTTTTTTTTTTAACCTTAGTCAACATTTCAAATACTTTGCATCATTTTATCTGGTTGTACACATTTTAGGATTGCACTGATGATGATCGGTCAACCGATTGAAAACTAGTTCTGTCTTTGATGTAGCCCTGTATAGGGATTTTAACAAATATACCTTTTATAAAGGATTTTATGTTTTTGTAATGGTATACAGCCAACTACAGGAAATTGTTCCTCGTGGATTTTTAACATTAATAATAGACAAAAAAAGACATCTTTAAGATGTAAGGATTTGTAACATCCGTACATCTTTAAGACGTCGTAAAGATATATTTCCGGAAACACCAGACATCTTTAAGACGTCTAAAACATCTTTAGTGAGTTATCTTTTAAATTTTTTTAAGATGTTTCTGTGTTATCTGGGAATAAGTATTTTTGAAAAATTTAAACGCAGAATAAAATACTGCATTATTACCCAGGACTGAAAGTCCCTTAGAGTAAACAAAAAGTTTCTTTTGAATGGTATATTTGAAATTAAAAATCATACCAAATTTTCTCTTTTTTGCCCCTGTTACCTTTTAAAATAATCATTATAGAAGTTCTCAGCGACTTCAGACCCTCGATAATGCTGCAGTATTTTATTCTGCGTTTAAATTTTCAAAAATACTAATTAGTTTTCTCAGGATTCAAAAAAAAATTAAAAAGAATTCGACCGAAATTTTACGATAATAGACATACGAAAACTTCCTTCTACTACGGACTACACTTGGAAACGAAATGAAATTAATATTCGGCACTTCGGCAAGGGTAACAATTATTTAACAAAGAATTCTTTTTTAAACAATGGTAACACAGAGAAGCTAGGGGTATCACGATAAGGAAAAGCCGTTACATTTCAAATGGTCAAGCAAAACATTTATTGTCTCAACAACTACGTTTATTGTCACCATTAACGCGTTGATTGTGGTTATTAAACGCAGTAGTAGATCGATGAAGGCATTCGTTGTCACCACAATCAGTTTACATATATATAATAATCATATATTACTCTATATTAACAAGATTTTTATATTGTTTTAAAGAAATCTGTACGTTGTCACGATAAACCAAGGTAATTGCTTGTCATCTACGAAATCAAGAAAGTGAGTTGCTGCCAGAATCAACATTATTTATTAAATATACGAAACTAAGTTATTGGCTGAATAAATTGAGTGGTATTGATTAATGTACTCTAGTTATTTTCACAATTATTATTCAACCACTGTGAAAATAATCAAATACATTCATCAATGTCTAAAAGTTCGTTGAAACAAAAAATTAAATTGTTGTTACAACGAAATACTATTCAATAATCACTGTTAATCAATATTACGAACTAAATTTTTTTGAGTGTTCTAATTTTTTCTAACACCCTATATTTCTTCCTAGTTCACTTTAATTTTTCATGACTCTCATTTTGAATCATGTCCCCTTTTATTTTTTCTGAAGTTCCCCCTTATTTTATCTCATTTCCCCCCAATTTTCTCCAAATTCCTCTAATTTTTCTGGGCCCTTCCTATTGTATCGTGCCCCCCTCTAGTCTTTCCTCACGTTCCTTTTATTTTATAATATTTTGCTCTAACTTTCCTGACTCCCTTAGATTTAATTATGTATCTCTCTAATTTTTCCTACCAATTTTTCCTTACTCCCCCTAACTTTTCCTGAATCTCTCTAATTATTCCTGACACTTTCTAATTTTCGTTGATTCCCTGTAATATTTCCTAACTCCCTTGTAAGGTATCGTGTGTTCCTCCAATTTTATCTCATGTTCCTCCTATTTTATCATATTTCTCGCTAATTTTTCCTGGTTTGTTTTAATTTTTCCTGACTCATTCCAATTATTTTCTGACTCCATTTAATTTTATCCGACACCTTTCTAGTGTATCGTGTCTTCCTCCTATTTTACCTCACGTTCCTCCTATCTTATCTTATTTCCCTATAATTTTTACTGACTTCCTCAGAGTTTATTGTGTATTTTTCTAATTTTTCTTGACTCTTTCAAATTTTTCTTGACACCATCTAATTTTTCCTTACTCCCTCTAACTTTTCCTGATTTTCTCTAATTATTACTGACACCCCCTAATTTTTCCTGACTTCATGTAATTTTATCCAAAGTCCCTCCCTCCACGAAAATACATAAAATCTGGAACTTAAACAAAGCCAATTGGAATTTGTGCTTACATATCTAGGGATTTTGGCTTCGCCATGCGACCGACGATCCAGTCAATTGCCATCTACGGTTACTACAGTAAATTTTTTTGACCTTCTCCTATTTGATCGTATCTCCCTCCAATTGTTCCTGCCTCCCTCCAATTTTTGCCGATCTCCTTCTATTTTTCCGAGCCCTCCAATTTTATCGTGTCTTCTCGACTAATCTTATCTGACTTCCTATAATTTTTTTTGACTCTCTTATCGTGTCTCCGGCTAATTTTTCCTTACTCTAATTTTCTTGACACTCTCTAAGTTTTCCTTCATCGTCATCATGGCATCCACGCTCCTAGCGGAGTGATTGCGCCCTCTTTGGGCTCTTCCGATTCATTTGTCGCGGTGAATCAATCCGCATTAACATTTTGGTTTTACTACTGGTTGTGTGATTGGCATCCTCTACAATTTTTCTTCATTCGTTCCTGTTTTTGCTTATGGTTACCCATTCTCTGACTCCCATCTTCTTAAGGTCCTCGACCACCTGGTTCTCTCATCTAGTTTTGGGTCCTTCTCGTGGTCTGCCTGATAGAGGTCTCCATTTGGAAATTTTCTTAATGACGGCTTCTGGATTTCTCCTTTCTATATGTCCCATCTATCTGAGTCTCTGTGCCTTGATAAACCTGACGATGTCTTCTCCTTTCGGAAGTCCTCTTACTTCGTGGTTCATGAGTTTTCTAAATTCATTATTACCTAAGTTTAGTGGGCCTGCTATCCTCCGAATTATTTTCCACTCTAGGATCCTCAGTCTTTCTCAATTTTTCTTTAACAAGTTTCTTAAGTTTTCCTTACTCCCTCTAATTTTTCCTGACTCTCTAATTTTTACAAACTCCCCCTATTTGTTCCTGGTTTCTTCTAATTATTTTCTAACACCCTATATTTTTTCCTAGTTTTATTTGATTTTTCATGACTCTCTCCTATTCTATCATGTCCCCTTTTATTTTTTCTGAAGTTCCCCCTATTTCATCTAATTTCCCCCTAATTTCCCTCCTTTAATTTGATCTTATTTCGCTCTAACTTTCCTGGCTCCCTCAGATTTAATTATGTATTTTTCTAATTTTTCTACCAATTTTTCCTTACTCCCTCTAACTTTTCCTGAATCTCTCTAATTTTTCTTGACACTTTCTAATTTTTCCTGACTCCCTGTAATATTTCCTAACCCCCTTGTAGTGCATCATGTCTTCCTCCAGTTTTATCTCACTTTCCTCCTGTTTTATCTTATTTCCCGCTAATTTTTCCTTCTTCGTCCTAATTTTTCCTGACTCATTCCAATTTTTTCTGACTCCATTTAATTTTATCCGACTCTTTTCTAGTGTATCGTGTCTCCCTCCTATTTTATCTCGCGTTCCTCCTATCTTATCTTATTTCCCTACAATTATTACTGACTTCTTTAGATTTTATTGTATGTTTTTCAAATTTTTATTAAGTCTCTCCAATTTTTCTTGACACCAATTATTTTTCCTTGCTCCCTTTAATTTATCCTGACTCCCTCCATTTTTTGACGTTCTCCTTCTATTTTTTCCGAGCCTTCCAATTTTATCGTGTCTTCGACTAATCTTAACTGACTTCCTCTAATTTTTCTTGACTCTCTTATCTTGTCTCCGACTAATCTTTCCTTACTTACTCTAATTTTTCTTGACACTCTCTGAGTCTCTGTGCCTTGATAAACCTGACGATGTCTTCTCCTTTCGGAAGTCCTCTTACTTCGTGGTTCATGAGTTTTCTAAATTTATTATTACCTAAGTTTATTGGGCCTGCTATCCTCCGAATTATTTTCCTCTCTAGGATCCTTAATCTTTCTCAATTTTCCTTTAACAAGTTTCTCAAATTTTCCTTACTCCCTCTAATTTTCCTGACTCTCTAATTTTTACAACCTCCCTCTATTTGTTCCTGGTTCCTGCTAATTTTTTGTAACACCCTATAGTTCTTCCTGGTTTCCTTTAATTTTTTATGACTCTTTCCTATACTATGATGTCCCCTTTTATTTTTCCTGAAGTTCCCCCTATTTTATCTCATTTGCCCTAATTTTTCCAAATACCTCTAATTTTTCTCGGCTCTTTTCTATTGTATCGTGTCCCCCTCTAGTTTTTCCTGACATTACTTTAATTTAATCTTATTTCGCTCTAACTTTCCTGAGTCCCTCAGATTTAATTATGTATCTGCCTAATTTTTCCTACCAATTTTTCCTTACTCCCTCTAACTTTTCCTGAATCTCTCTAATTGTTCCTGATACTTCTAGTTTTCCCTAATTTCCTGTAATATTTCCTAACTCCCTTATAGTGTATCTTGTCTTCCTCCAATTTTATCTCACGTCTCTCCTGTTTTATTACATTTCCCGCTAATTTTTCTTGTTCGTTCTACTTTTTCCTGACTCATTCTAATTTTTTCTGACTCCATCTAATTTTATCCGACTCATTTTTAGTGTATCATGTCTCCCTCCTATTTTATACGACGTTCCTGCTGTCCTATCTTATTTCCCTATAGTTTTTATTGACTTCCTAGATTTTATTGTGATTTTTTCTAATTTTTCTTAACTCTCTCTAACTTTTCTTGACACCATCTAATTTTTCCTTACTCCCTCTACCTTTTCCTGATTATCTCTAATTATTACTGACACCACCCCATGTAATTTTTCCAAACTCCCTTTAATTTTTCCAGGTTCGTTCTAATTTTTTCTGACTCCATTTAATTTTTTTCACTTCCTTCTATTGTATCGTGTCTCCCTATAATTTTTCCTGGCATTCCTTCTATTTTATCTCATTTCCCTCTACCTTTTTCTGACTGCCTCAAAATTTACCGTAGATATATCTCTCTAATTTTGCCCAATTCCATCTAATTTTTCCTTATTTCCTCTACTGTTCCTAATTTTATCTAATTTTTCCTCACACCCTTTAATTCTTCTGATCTCCCTGTAACTTTTCCAAATTCGCTCTAATTTTCCCTGGTTTCTTCTAATTTTTTTCACTCCCTTTATTTCTTTCCGACTCCCTACTACTGTAATGTGTCTCCCTTTAGTTTCTCCTGACATTCCTTTTATTTTATCTTATTTCCCTCTAATTTCCCTAACTTTCAGAGATTCTACTGTATTTCTCAAATTTTTTTTGACTCACTTTAATTTTTCCTAACTCCATCCAATTTTTCCTTACTCTCTCCAGCTTTTCCCGATTCTCTCCATTTTCTCCTGACACCATCTAAATTTTCCTGTATCCCTGTCATTTTTCCAAATTCGCTCTAATTTTTCCTGACTTTATTTAATTTTTTCGACTCCCTTCTATTATGTCGTGTCTCTCTCCAATTTTTCTGACCTCCCTCCTACTTTACCTCATTTCTCTCTAATTTGTCCTGACTGCCTCAAATTTTTTCGTCTGTTCCTGTAAGAAATAAGATAAAATAAAAGGAATGTCAGGAGAAACTAAAGGGAGACACTAAAGGGGAAAGGTTATCTTATTTCCCTCTAATTTCCCTAACTTTCAGAGTTTCTACTGTATTTCTCAAATTTTTTTTGACTCACTTTAATTTTTCCTAACTCCATCCAATTTTTCCTTACTCTCTCTAACTTTTCCCGATTCTCTCCATTTTCTCCTGACACCATCTAAATTTTCCTGTATCCCTGTCATTTTTCCAAATTCGCTCTAATTTTTCCTGACTTTATTTAATTTTTTCGACTCCCTTCTATTATATCGTGTCTCTCTCCAATTTTTCTGACCTCCCTCCTACTTTACCTCATTTCTCTCTAATTTGTCCTGACTGCCTCAAATTTTTTCGTCTGTTCCTGTAAGTTTTCTTGACTCTCCTAATTTTTCTCGACTCCCTTCTATTGTATCGTGTCTCCCTTTAATTTTTCCTGGCATTCCTTCTATTTGATCTCATTTTTCATTCTCATTTATACACATTCACTGGAGTAAACCCATTAGCATACATTCAAGGCAGTTAACCCATTCACACACATTCACGGGAGTAAACCCACTCATGAAAGTAAACCCGTTCACTCACAGTAGCAAGTTGTTTATTCTTTGGATATAGATATGAAATGGGACAGATATGGAAAATGAAAATCTTTTAATTATAATTGTTTTTAATATTTTGCAAATGTAAGAGATATTATTGGTCGATACCGAGAAGATGAGTTTTTTCTTTTATTTGGCATAACGTCGGCTTACTTTCAAAACCCTCCTATGTCATTTTAGACTAATTTTACAGGAAGGACAAAATTTTTTATGTATAATACATCAATCTTGTGAATTGATATCTTATTAAATACGTAAATATAATATATAATATTTTAAATATATATAATATAAATACAATATGTTTGTATGATGGTGAACAATGAAATTTTCAGTAGTAATTGCACAAGAGCTCTGAAATTATTGAATTTTTCCCGAGTGACATTTTGACAGTTTTAATTTCACGAGCCGAAGGCGAGTAAAATTATGTCAAAGTGTCACGAGAGCAAAAATTCTATATTAATTTCAGTCAGAGGTCGAGTGCAATTTGTTGCGATTATTTCATGAATAAAACTGTTCAAAACCAAAATTTTATTGTAATTTATTTATGTAAGTACCATTAAACACACAGTTTTTATAAATATTTGACGATTGAAAGTCATCACTTTTATAATTTTTAAAACATTAATTGTCATTAATGTCACTGAATGTATTTTTTCGTAGCAACGAAGAGCATCTGACGTATTATACTTAACGACGGGAGATTATCAAAAATTATCGATTTAATTCAGATTTCTGTAGCTTTCTATTGGTCAGAATCTCCTATGAATGAAATAATCAAAGTAATTGCATAAAAAACTCAGAAGCAGTAAAAAGACTTAGAAGGTTTTGAAAGTAAGCCGACGATAAGTAGGTATACATACCTATATAAACTTCGTTTAAAATATTTCTAGTGCGCCTAGACACATTCGTTTCTTGATTAAAATACTTATGCTTTATTTATTACCATTAGTTGATGGTTATTATATTTTCCAGGGGCGAGAGCACGCCAAATAGAATTCTATTTTGCTGACGTCACAAAATAGAATTTCATAATGGGAAAATCGACTGTTTTTAGGCAACGTGACGTCACTAAAATAGAATTCTATTTGGCGTGCTCCCACAGCTGTTTTACTTTCAGTACGTATACTTTATGTTTGTCACATATGTTGACAACTAGGGAAGGATTAGGGGAGAGGTAGGTACAGTGAGACGGTCGGAACACTAAGACAAACTCGGTAGAGCTTACTACGTTCGGTATTATCCGGTAGAACTAAACGAATATGCCTATTACCACCTTGAAGTGAAGCAAACAAGAAACGGTTGAGATTCAACAAGAAATGTTTTAATTATCGCTGGTCATTCGAAGTGAGTGCATCGTAGTAAATATACCGTATCCACGTGGCAGGTGTTTTCACGAAAATTGAAGTTTTTAGACAAGGTAGGTTATTTTAACTAAAAAGTAAACCATTTTACGAAACAATTAAATTAAAACAAACGATTTTTGTATATATTTTATTAGTTCTTTTAATCGATTTTTATTAAGGAACAGTGAGATAACACAACAGATGGAACAGTGAGACGCATCTCACTGTTCCTCTACTGTCTCACTGTTCCGTTATAGTTGTATAAGCCAGGTCATTTGCAAAATAAATTCTCTTACAGAAAGAAAATGCCAATAAAAAATAAAACAGATCGGAAAATAGGAAGATTCTCTGAAGATCTGATGAGACAGGCTGATGAATTAGTACAAGGTGGCATCTCTACACGGCAAGCAGCACGGATAAAAGGACTATCTTTCCAAACAGTCCACAGATATGTTAAAAAATATCAACAAGATGAGAACGTCCGTTTATATCCTAATTACAAAGTAAAACAAATTTTTACTATCGAACAGGAGAACGACTTGTGCGAATTTATAATTAAATGTTTTAAAATGTTTTATGGCATATCAAGAGAAGATACCCGAAAATTGTCATATGAAGTCGCAGCCTACAATGACATAGTGGTTCCAGCAAACTGGCGTACTTCAAAAATCGCTTCACTTGCCTGGATGAAAGGATTTCAGAAACTTCATTCCAATAATTTATCCCTCCGGACCCCAGAAGGTTGCAGTCTTGCAAGGGTAACCGGTTTCAATAGATTTAATGTTGATAAGTTTTTCAGTAAAATTGAAACCGTTTTACAGCGTTTCCCTGTGTTTGGAGATGGTAGTCGCATCTTTAATTTAGATGAGACAGGAACCGTTACCGTTCAAAAGTCCCAAAAAGTATTTGCAGAAAGAGGTATACGACAGGTTAGTAAAGCCAAAAGTGGTGAACGTGGAACGCTCGTTACAACATGGTGTGTTGTTGAAGCATCTGGAATAGCTATTCCTCCTGCTCTGGTGTTCCCAAGAGTACACTTTAAAGATTTTATGATAAATGGGTCACCCCCTGGAACTTTAGGACTAGCTTCCAAAAACAGGTTGGATGAATACAGAGTGCTTTATGCAAGTTGTTAAACATTTTATTAAGCACACTGGTAGTACCAGAAAAAAACCCTTCTTTATTGTTAATGGATAATCATCAAAGTCATTTATCGATTGAGGTAATCGATTTATCGATTATTAAACGCCATTATCTTTATTAAAGATAATGGCGTTACAATCCTAACTATACCGCCACACTGTACGAACAGACTACAGCCGTTGGACGTAGGTTTATTTATGCCATTTCAGACTTTCTACAATGCTGCAGTAGATGCATGGATGATGAACCATCCCGGTCAGACATTTACAATTTATAACGTAGCAGTCTGTGTGGGCACAGCATATCCACGAGCAATGACGCCAGTTAATATCACAAGCGCTTTTCGAAGAACCGGAATATTTCCATTCGATCGGCATGTCTTCACTAAAGAAGATTTTTTATCAAGTTTTGTGACAGATAGGCCGCCTGTTCCAGTTGAAACTGCTGCTGAAAATATAAATGAATCTCCAGATGTAGAAAATCCAGGTCCAAGTAATACTGCTACTACTACTAAAACCTTTGTTAGCCCAACCGTTTTTAAGGGTTATCCTGAAGCTCCGACAAGAAAATCTGGGGAGGGCAACAAAAGACGCAAAGGAAGGACGATGATAGATACGAAGAAAAAATGGAGCTGATTAAAAATCTAAAGAAAAAACACCAAAACAGAAAAAAGTAGCAAGGCGCGTATTAGATAGTGATTCTGACGAGCAAGACGAAAATGAGATGGAATTACAAGATTCCAGCGGAGGAGAGGATTTTATTGGTAAAGATCCAGAACCAATTATTTTCGAAGGGAATATACCTTTTTCGAAGGGAATATTTATACCAAATGATGGGAATTATGTGCTCGTTGAATTCAACTCTAAGCAAAAGACATAATGTAGGCAAAGTCTTGTCTCAAATAAAAGAAAATAATTTTAAAATATTGTTTTTAAGAAAAAGAACTAAATGTGAAAACAGGTTCTTCTTTCCAGTTGCCTCAGATGTCTCATGTATTAAAAAGAGACATTAAAATGATTTTGCCGCCCCCTTTAATGCAAGGGTTAACCAAGCGCCAAAATTCGCTTTTAAAATTTGAATTAAATTTTGATAGTTTAAGGGCCGGTTGTTCGAAAGCTAATCAACAATGATCATTATCAAATATTTAATTACTGTCACCAACTGTCAATGTCAACTTTGTTTGGGTTGCTGAAAACATAATATGAAATTACTTAATCAATTATGTTAATAATTGTTATGTTAATTGATTAACTAATCTCATAATTTTAATCAATTATGTTTTCAGCAACCCAATAAAAGTTGACATTGACAGTTTTGGTGACAGTAATTAAATATTTGATAGTGATCATTGTTGATTAGCGTTCGAACAACCGGCCCTTAGAGCCGATTGTTCGAACGCTAATCAGCATTGATCACTATCAAATACTTAATTACTGTCACAACTGTCAATGTCAACTTTGGTTCAGTTGCCGAACACATAATTATTGTTGACAATTATGAAATTAGTTAATCAATTTTGTTAATAATTGTTATGTTAATTGACTAACTAATCTCATAATTATAATTAACTATGTTTTCAGCAACCCAACCAAAGTTGACATTGACAGTTGTGACAGTAATTAAATATTTGATAGTGATCAATGTTGATTGGCGTTCGAACAACCGGCCCTTAACGTCAAATAATGTTAATTGTTACGTCTCAAGTGTTCCCACATTGAAAGGGACAGTGAGACATTTAGTAATTTTTAATTTTAATATTTTTGAGGTGTTAACTTTTATTTTTATCAGAAAACGACATGATTTTTCAGTTCTTATTTATATACCAAATATATCATTGTACAATATAAGTTTAAAGTAGCATTTAATAAAAAAGTTATTGTCATTGAAAGTTTTTCGTCTCAGTGTTCCTACTACTCCTATACGTATACTTTATGTTTGTCACATATGTTGACAACTAGGGAAGGATTATGTCCTCCTTATCCCTCTTTCTTTCTGTCTCTCTTTCACTCCCTCTCTCTGGCATTAGCTCTTTCCATATTTTAAGATTTTCACATAAGATAAACTTTGGTAAATCTAAATGCAGCTACTTTTATTAGAGTTCTTTATTGTAGCATATTGTAGCTCAGTTAGGAATTTAAAAAAAAACATTACACACTTAAAAAATACTGTTCTTTCTCATTTTTTCTATTATCTCTTTCTCTCTCATACACTTTAACATCACTGTTTTTCTTTTCAATAAAATTAAAAGATTTAAAAGAAAATTTTATTGCTTTTAAAAAATTATAACCTGTAAAATATTCTTTGGAAAATGTCATTGACTTAGTAGATATTTTACCGGCCAAACCCGATTTTAAGAGAACTAGTTTTTCCTAAGCGCGTTAGGATAAACTAGTATGAATTGGAAGCTCTGATGATGGCACGTTATGTGTTGAAAGTACTTAGCTGATAATAAAAAATTTTTTACACACTATCAAAAGTTTTTTGAGAACATACACCTGTTTGCCGTTTTGACCTAAACTAGTATGGTCTAGGCCAAACTAGTTTATCGTGAAGTATACCAAACCCCGGAAAGTTTCCGGAAACTTTCCGGGAATATTGTAAATTTTCGGAAACTTATGGAAATATTGCATTTTTATTAAAATTATTGTAATAAATTATACAAATCAGTAGTTAGCTTTACTTATTTTTGTGGTATTACGACTACAGAAGAAATCTGTTAAAAATTAAATGTCCAAAAATACTAAAAATTTATTTAACTTAATTAAAAAAATACTCTGAACATTTGTTATTAGTCATTATAATTTAAAAATAAAAAAGTTATTTTATTTAAAAAAAAATATTAAGATGCAGCTATACACTGCATGGCTAATATTCTCTTCACCAGTGAGGCTTTGTCCTGTTAAAGAAGAATCGAGTAAGTTTGCAGCATAGTGCTCCACTCCCATTTTTTTCTAATTTAGATAAGCATTCCTTTTCCTCAGACTTAATGATTGGAAGTAATGGAATATTCTAGGTAAAAATATTGTCTGCATCCTTAAATGCCTCGACAACCTGGGATATTTTAAACATATTGCCTTCCAATAAAGTACCTAATCCATTTCACAATTGGTGTTAAAACAACTGCAACTTTTTGCAACTTTATCGAAAATATTTCATCATCCAGAGTGTTTAAAATTCCATGAAAATTTAAGTTTTCTCCCTCTATGACCATAAGTATCGGTAAAGCACTTTTAGACGCAATAATGTTATTTTTATACAATTAAGGCAGTGTTTCTCAACCTTGTACCATTTGCGACCCAATTTTCCATAATTATTTTCACCGCGCCCCCCTGGTACAATAACAATCTATTTGTGCAATAATAATGTACCTTGAGTATTTTGACCAAAAACAGTATGATGTTTTCTGCACTGAAAACCAAAGCGTTTCGTATACTATTACCGTTTTCAACATCCTGCCTTTGCGAAACAGGATTTTCCGCGATAGCTGCTTTGAAGACCAAATATAGCTCACAGATAAATATAGAAATAGAACGTATATTTCTTATATTTCACCCTGTTTCGATAAACTTTGCTCTGCAAAACAGGCCCAAGGAAGTCTATAATTTACATTAAACTTGTTGATAATTAATTTAGTATCTCTTTATAACTATAGCTCCTTATCAGTGTTCATGTGTATTTTATTTTTCATTTTGTCAGAATTTTGTTTTGATTTGATTTTAGTAAATTAGTTAATATTGTTGGCGTTTTTTATTTGATATGCTCACGGCCCCCCATTACTAAAAGCGCGCCCCCCTAGGGGGGCGCGCCCCACAGGTTGAGAATCACTGAATTAAGGATTGAACCCCATCTAGCTTTTACAAGAAGTTTTAATGATCTAAGTTTATTGTAATAGTTTTGAATTTTTTCTTTTTATTTATTATTTTCCTTTTGAAACCCATGCATTATACCTATACCATTATATCATAATAAAAATTCACTAGAAATAAACAAACAAATACACACTGAATGTTCGAGGAGGACTTTGATGATTTGGAAGATTGTTGGGAAACTGATGGTTTGGGAAATCACGATTTACAATATTTATGTACATTGTAAATCCCAAATCATGATTTGCAAAGTTGCATTGTAAATCATGATTCGGGAGTACTCCTCTTAACATTTAACGTGTCTTAGTTTGTTTATTTCTAATGAATCTTTATTGTGATTTGTATAGTTTAGGCATTTTTAGTATAAAAATAATAAAGGTAATGATCAAAACAATGTTCCACTTGGCAGTGGTATAGGTATAGGTTCGCCGGCCATGTGAATTAAATAGCGCTACTTCCATGTAAATTCAAATTACGTCACTGACTCTTGTGTCCAAAAGGCTCTTGGAAATATTCTCAACAGTTCTCGGAAATATTATGGAAAGTTCTCGGAAACATTCTTGAAAATTCTCGGAAATATTCTCGAGAATTTTCCATTGAAAATTTCCAGGAATATTCGCGGTCAGGAGAATATTTCCATTTTATATAAGCGAATATTCTCGGAAACTTTCCAATGTTCGCCAATATTCGCTTGGAAATATTCTCGACTCACATCACTAATCAGGATAAACTAGTTTAGCCTAGTCGAAAGTAATTGCTGACAGATTGGTTGCTGATTTAAACGTAAGTTTAGAAGACACTATTAAGAGTTGTAAGACTTTTAAGTATTTAGGTTAAATGATAAACCGAGGTGGCACTTGTATGAAAGATATAAAAATGAAAATAGTACGGGGAAAACAAGCCACGAAAGCACTCCTTAGAGTGATATGGAAGAACACTCTGACTAAAGAAAACAAAAAATGATTTTTCAGGGCAGAGTGCTGAATATTACCCTAGAAGAGCGGAAGAATGGCCAGATACAACAATAATATGAAATAAAATACGAACAGTTGAATTGGAGTTTATGAGAAAGTGTCTACAAATTACCAGGTAGGATAGAATAAGAACAGAGGAAATATGAAACAGAATAGAAGTAGAATGCTCAATTACAAAAAGTTATGGTGGTGAAAGTAGAGCCCTGAAATGGTACGGGAATGTACAAAGAATGCCGGTGGACAGGTGGCCGAAAAGATTACTGGACTGGGACCCGCGGGGAGGAAGACGAAGAGGAGGACCTGCTGTGAGATGGAAAACTCACATATGAAATGCTATGATAGATAGAGACCTAAGAGATGGCGACTGGGAGAATAGAGTGCTATGGAAGACGAAAACGGCAAACTCATAATGGAAAAAGCCAAGAAGGAGAAAGTAATTCAGCGAACTAGTACGGCTTAATATGATAAATTGAATAAAATACTTTTTTCTTGAAAAAATAATCATTTTTATTAAAATTATAATTATTCGTAACAAACAAACAAAAATATTGAGTTATATTCGCGGTCTGACGGACAGACAGCCTAGTTTCTGACCTTCAGAACCATCCTTGGATTATAAGCTTTCATTTCACACCTCATTTGTCATTCTACCTGACGGAGAAGTTGAGTTCACGGACAGACAGACTTTTTCAACTTTTTCAGACACGGACAATTTTTTCAAAATTGGTGAAAACAGTATTCATTCGTACTCGATTTTATTGGCAAGTGTATCTTTTCTCAGGGCCGCCGCTGAGATGTTGGTCGCCCGTGTGCAACTTAATATTTGCTGCCCCCCTTCCAGCACTTTAGAAATATGTACATGCTAGTATTTAAAGAAATGTACAGAAGATGCATAACAATAATAAGTTGTAAATAGATAAATACTTGAACAATTTGAGTAATATCCATGATCCAAGGCCCATTATATGTATACTGTGTATCCTAATTTAAACTTCCATTTAATTAAAATAAACCGTGAATAATATAACATAAACACATAAATCAACTAAAAACAAACTTTTCTGGCTTCTGTTTTGGCAAGAATTTTGACAATGTCTTTGTTTTTAACACGTTCGCACCTAACCTATTGATACTAGACGTTCCTCAGAAACGGATATGAGTTTTTAGGTAAAAAACGGGAGTATTGGATTAAAACTCGGACACATGGATTAGTATATAGATATTTAAACATTTTTTTTTTGGTTTACTTAGCCTGTCAGTATACTGGTAGTCAGCATGTAGCAAAGTTTTTAACTATATACTGAATACCAGTATACTGGCAGGCTAATCTATACAAAATAAACAAGAATAATCGCTGTATAATTGGGAAAAAATTGGTCTTATCAATTTTATCATTTTTTTTTATTACAAAAGAAACATAATTATCATTCTAAACTTAAAACTATAAGAAATAAATTTATTAACTAACTACTAACGAAAGTTTTACTTTTAATATTAATAATATTAGAACTAATCTTCTGGTTACACCATTCGTGGCTTCTAAAAATTTGCAAGCCAACGAATCGCCGGAGCAAAGAAAGCCGAGGGAGATCTATCAAGTTGCATCTCACTACTCTCCTGTCTAGCACGGTAAAATTCCAACAAAGATTAGTTCCCAATACCTACCCAATACTCAGAATAAGAGTAAAGCTAATAAAAATAATAAATAATCATTTCGTTGTGAATCGAAACAAGTCTTATTTTAGTTTGTTCAGGGAGCGCCAAAAGTGCTGTAGCTAGTTTTAACTCTTGTTAGAGTTTCTTCAGAGAGCACATATTTGATTCTCTCTGAACCACCAAAATTCTGGCCGTCAGACTCGATCAGGTTTTTCAGAGAGAATCAATTATATTTTTCACTGTGAGTGATATTGGGCTGGTTTCTGAATCTGTGTACCTTCATACACTGTCTCTCAAGCCCGCTGGCCTAGTGTAGTTTAGATATAGTTATTTCTAAACTACATTGGTGTCGGCAGGTTTGTGGGGTGGTGTATGAAGGTACACAGACCCAGATCCCAGCCCAATATCACTAACAGTGAAAAATGGAGTTAGCAGGTTAACACTCTAAGAGCCCGCGCAGACTGCAGACTTTTTATTGACCAATAGTTTAGTCGGCTTCTTAATCAGTACAGAGAGGTATGCAGATGCGCACATTACACTGATTCAGTCTCAACCGACAAAAAAGTTTGATGGGCTTACCCATCATGGACAGCCCAACCTGACTAAACTATCGGCCGATTAAAAAGTCTGCAGTTTGCGCGGGCTCTTAGCCGACGATGTGCTTGCTCTCTGAAGAAACTCTAACAAAAGTTAAAACTATTTAGAGGACTTTTGGCGCTTTCTGAACTAACTAAAATAAGACTGTGTTTGTTTAGATTCACAACGAAATGATTATTTATTATTTTTATTAGTTTTACTCCTTAGGAACGAACTACCAGTATACTGGCAAAGATTACAATATTAGAGACTACATACATATACGGCGTCTACATCTCGTTCCTTTTCTCCTGGCCTGTGTGAATATATAAATCATTGAAATTAGTAGAGCTGGGAGCCAGTAAAGTGGTAGTCAGTATACTATGGAAAACTCGAACTACCAGTATAGTGGTAGTCAGGTGCGAACGTGTTAATATCCAATCTCGCACACACTTCATGTTCGATAGATAACATTGCTAAAGCAGAAAGTCTATCTTGCTTCATTGAAAATCGCAAATAATTTTTAATAATTTTAAGTTTTGAAACGACCGCTCACCCTTAGCTGCAGTAAAGGGTAGAGTTAGGAATATACGTACGATTATAGTTAAGTTTGGAAATGTTGATATAATATTATTTCGTAAATGTATTCAAGAATATTACCAGGACGTTTTTCTGCGGTAACATATGGTTGAATAGCTTTAATTTCTTCATGTAAATCGGTTGCACTAATGTCAGTCTCCGAGCTGTTTATGTCTGTAAGGGCTTTATACACTTTCTCACAATTGAATATGTTTATTGGATACCAAAAATTTTCAAATTCATATCCCTTTCGTCATCATTTTGCAATTTTTCTAAAGCATCATATATTTTACTTATCTGGGTTTTTAATGGTGCGATTACATTGATCAGACTCTCCCATCGCATGTCCAACAATGCTTTTAATGTCCACTTTGGAAGGTGCTTTAATAACATTTTCCTTCAAATATTCGCAAAAGAAAAAAATACATATAGTTCCTGTACCTACAGTATTAAAAAATTCCACCCACTCAAAACTTAATTTTACTGCATCGTTCACCACCATATTTAAACTATGTGCAGAAAAGGGAATAAAAAATGATCGAAGATATTTCTCTCGAGGATTTTCTGCAATCCAATGTGTCTACCACGTATATTGGCTCCATTATCGTAACCCTGTCCACGCGTATTATCCATAATATTTATATTTAATTCTTCAAATTTATTCTCTATAAATTCAAAGAGACCTTGTCCAGTTACGTCAGTTTCAGGAGAAAAAATATCCGAACTGGTGTTGAAGTTGAAACACATCTTTCTACAATAATTGATTGTTATTTATTTCTTCTACGTGCGTTATATCTGGGCTACAATCTAATATAATAGAAAAATATTTAGGTCCGCGAAAAAAAGCACTATAAATGTTAAATGAAGCGCATTTTAGTATTATCAGGTAATAATAATAATAATTATTGTTTGAATATTAGACTTTAGAATTAGAATTACCTGAAACATTACTATTTAATTATATGAACTTATTTTCGTTTAAAAAAAAAGTAGTATCATCAGTGGCCTGCTTTTGGCCTACCCCTATTGTTGGCCGCCTGTGTGCGATGCACACTTTGCACACATGGTAGCGGCGGCCCTGTCTTTTCTTTTAATTTTTGGAGAAAAGCCCATCCTTTTATTTATTATGTTTTATATTATTATTTAATTCTCCAAGAAAATTATATTGATTTATAGCATGTATCAATATCTTCCTTCATTCAATGTATGATATGATAGAATGCATCGATGTATATTTTTTTTGCCATCAATGTTGGGACGTGATTTGGGAATTCCCCGCATGTAAAAGTCCTTACATGTTCGCTAAATTACTTTCGACTCGGCTAAATTGGTTTAGACTAGACCGTACTAGTTTATCCTGAAGTATGAGTCTTTATTATATCAGGATAAACTAGTTTGGCCTAAAGTGTGCATCTTTATATCTGGATAAACTAGTTTGGCCTAAAGTGTGTGTATTTATATCAGGATAAACAAGTTTGGCCTAGGACAAACTAGTATGGCCTACGCGCGATAGAACAAACTAGTTTGTCCTGAAATCGGGCCGGTAACAGATACATCGTCTCTTCGCATGAAAAGTATACAATCTCCAAATTTTTACGAAATTGAGTTAAGTATATAGAAACGCTCAGTGTCATCAATATTTTCTCTGGAATAGTGACAATCAATCGTAATTCAAGAAATATCCGCTAGGGAGCGCATTGGTTAGTTTTAAATTGGAAGGATTGTGCATCTCTTTCTCTCTAAAACGGTACAATCTTTAGTTGTGTTCACGATCGAGGAAGTTCGCACGCTGTTTCACTTAAAGAGTATACAAAACCAAAAATGTCAACTTGAAGGTAAAGCTTTGTGTTTCATTAATAGTATATAATTTCGAATTTATTTAACTTTTCTCATAATATTTTCAAACATTCTTCTATTTAAAATCATGTAATTTTGAAATTGTATAGTTTTCGTGAAAAAATTTACTGGAATATGATGTAATTTTTATCAGTGTAATAGTATATTTCCGTAATTGTATACTGTTTCAGATAAATTTTCAGAGCAAAAGAAAAATGGTTTATTGGGTTTACTGCAAAAGAAAACCATTCCAGGTTATCATCTTGGATTCTATGAAAATCTTTGAAAAACTTTCCTGTTCCTTTTAATTTGTTTTTACTTGATTGATTGTTTGTATTTAATAGTAAATGTGATTTTGTTAAATAAAGGGTTTTGTCTTCGGTGCACCCATTTCTAAGACTAAATTTCATTGTAAGGTTTGTGCCATATTACCTGCTATTTGTTATAATATTTTTGAGAATAAAAATTTGCTTATAAGCCTAGTTTTTCATTGAACATACCCTATTTTATCATAATACTACTTTTTAAACATCTGTATAATAATGGAAATTAATAATAAAAAAAAAAAAAAAATTCGTAAAAGAGAGTCTAAATTGCTTCAAAATTCTGCTTTCCATCAGTCATCTTCCTCTTCTGCTATTTACAGGTCACTACCATATCATAACCCACATCTATCTGAAAAGATTAAACGTATTGTATCTAACTCTTCTGAGAATATACATATTTCTTTCAAAGTTGGAAATACCCTTGGCCACTTTTTGACAAATACCAAGGATACAATACACTATATGAATCGTAGTGGTGTTTATAGACTGACTTGTTCTGATTGTGATGCCTCTTACATCGGCAGGACTTACAGATCACTCTCAACCAGATCTGCTGAACATTCTAAAAGAGACACTACATCAGCCTTTTCCCATCATTTGAAAGTTAATAATCACCATCTTGACATCCCTGATGGTGTTAAATTAATTCATAACATCCAAGACAGAAACAATCTACGCCTGGATTTGTATGAGGACCTCGAGATTTCCAGAGACATGAGGACCAGCCCCAATTGCGTTAATCGTCAAACAACTTTAAATCGTCCTTTCACTCCTATCCATCGACAACTATTCCCTTAATCCAACCCTAGTTTTCTCTCATTATTCCTCTCACCCCCCTTCCCCTATACTCCTATTCTCCATTTCCTCCTCCCCCTTCTTTTTCCACTACCCCACTAGTTTATAACAGTCTTCTCTTTCCATACTAATCACCCATTAACACATATCTCAACTTGCATTACTTTTCAATTTCATTGCTGCCTCCCCCAATATCCCATCCCTAACACAGTTTTGATTCTTCTATTTTCCTATCCTTCATATTTTCTCCACTCCTAGTCATTTCTGGTTTGACCTTGTGTCTCTGTCTCTTTTTCAGGTCCTCTATATCTCATCTCTCCATTTCTTTCATAATTTATTTAAATGCCTCTTCTTATTATTAATCCTTAAATCGGTCTGGTTTAGTGTCTCTTTGGAATGTTCTTCACTCTCACTTATCCTGTTGCCTGCTATGTTACTTACTCATTTTCTCTCATCTCCGCTTACAATAATAAAAAACACCATACATCCAATCACTCTGGTCTGTCATATATATCACTTTCCTTACTTAGTAACATTCTTTCTTTTTAGATTTTTAGACTTTACTTAACAATATGATACTGCACACCTATATCCATTACGACCCATTCAGTCAAACTTCTTTCAGATTATAACATTTAAGTTTTATTTCATTCACTATTCTTCTTTTTTCATCTATCTTTTCATTTCCATTCATATCAGGCAACTTCCAATATCCATTTATCCCAATTTAAAATAAAAATTTTTTCACATTTTTCTTTTGTTTGATTTCAGTTACAACCACATACGTTCATAAAGTTTGTGCACTTAAATATATTTCATTTTTTTCAGTCTGTTCACTCCACTATCACCAATAGAAATCAATCTCATACTTTTCTATTTCATATACTCATTCAATTTAGATTCTCCTTTACATACTGACACCAACCCACAATTTGACCTATATTGGTAGCTCTCATTCTAATTATTTTATTCACTATTCCACGTTGGTAGACTATCAAGATACATTACTTCCAATTCATTCAGTCCTTTCAAAACTACATAAAGATGAATTAGACTTTATGTCACATAGTTTAATTTTATTATATTATTACATACTCTCATTCATTTCACAATACTATATACAATCATATCCTTCACACATATATCTACCTCACTAACAGTAATCTTTAGTTATTTAATTTTGTTAATAACTATTTTCCAACTTTTAACAGACATAATTATTCATTACAATAGTATAATAATAAATTTAACACAATAAATAGCCACCTTTTGTATATATACTGTTTTCTCGCAATATTCTACCATTTACCTTTAACCTGTTGTCTGCTTGCCTTGTTAGGCAACCAACATTTCACCACATAAAAACACTCTCAAATTCTGGTTTTCTCGGCTTGTTTAGCTTTGTTTTTCCACGCAAGTCTAATTACCGTAAGATGGGGTTACTTTGATCAAAATTAATCTTTCATCGCACCTAGCAATCATAAAGTTATGATTTGCTTTTTGAAAAAAATATATTTAAATCGGTTTTTACTTAGCTATTACACTATATAAAAATATTCTCAAAAAATAAAATATTTTAATAGAAAAAAAAAGATAAATGCCTGATCAAAGTTACACTTCAAGTGGGGTTACTTTGATCACACATACAATTTACCTGATATTTATATTGTAACCCCTAAAATTCAAAAACAAAATATTAGAAAAAGTGTTGTTATGTTTGCTGATAATTATAAACAAAAATAGGTGAAAATTCAAGGCTAGGTATTAAATATATACAAAAATTTAACATTTCTTCAAGGCTTTAATTAAACACGAAAGTTTTTACACAGAAAACTAATCAAAGACAGAATTTGCAAAAGTATGTCGACCTCTGTGTATTATAGGCTGACTCAATTTTAAAATGATATTATGTAAGGGTACTTCACAAATATCATTAACATGTGGAAAAATAAAAGTAGTATTTTTTTCACCATATGGCCTCATACAATTTATAAGATATGACTGTTTTGCTTTATCTGCTTCCAATATTTGAGCTACAAATTTTTTAATTTTCTCAGTTTTTAACTGTTTGTCATAAATAAACTGCACCACAACGAAACAATCTTTTTCGAGATTATCAACACTAGGTTTTATAAAAGGAGAGTTTTTTATTGGTCCCATACCAGAACATTCACCAATATCATTTGATATATTTGAACTTTCGTTCTTTCCATGATGTTTTGTACTACCAGTCTCTTTCTCATCAGAAATTAATTCATCAGTTTCAGATTCTAGTTTGTCATGATCGGACTCTTGTGCGTCGTGAATGCTAGAATTTTCACTATCACTGCTCTCAATTGTGGCTATGCTCTTACCCGGATCAACATTTAATCGTTTCTTTCTTAGCGGTTTGGACGTATTGTTGTCGTTATTGCCAAACCTTTTTTCTTTTAGAAAATTCGTTAGAACACTTTCTACATTTTGCACAATTTCACCGTCGTTTTCATTTGAAGGTAATTTATTTAATACTTCACATTTATTAAGGGGATATATACCTGTAGCAGCAAAACTGTTTATTAAATTTCGCCGTACCGCAGATTCTTCTTTATCACCTGGACGTGGCTCACTTGACCTGTGTTTGGATGGTTGAAACTTTGATTTATCCATCTGATCTAAACACTGTCTTAAAAGGATAGGAAAACGATCTTTAGGCACAGTAGTTAGACGTAAATTTTGTAGTTTCCAAGTTGTTAGTGTAGCACGCCATGCGCTCTTCATGGGTCTAAAAAATCCGACATCTAGGGGTTGGCACAGATGAGTCGAATTTGGCACTAAGCAAACGAAACTGATGTTGTTCTCATTGCATGTTTTTATTACATCCCCATCTAGGTGTGAAGAAAGGTTATCTCCTAAGAGTACTTTTCTGCCTTGTAATCTTTTGGCATGCGGTAAAAAGGAAGTCATAAACCAGTCGCGAAAAGTGACTGTATCTATCCAACCGCTAAATGTTCTATTGTATCTACTGCCTCTCGAACAACATGGTTGATCGCAACAAGGTGCTCCAACAGGACCATTTTCTTTCCACGTGTCGTAAAGATGGGTACTTTTATAGATAATGTAAGGAGGTAACAGTATTCCACTAGCAGAACCACAAATCATTATACTAGTTGCCGTCTTGAAATGATTACATATTTTTTCGGGGTATTTTACCCCTCGTCTGTATATTCCCCATTTCTTTCCTGGGTCGTCAGATACATTGGACTCATCATAATTAAATATGTTTTCAGGTGGTACATCTTTTAAAGTATCTGATAAGTTTGCAAAATAAGCCTCAATCGTTTCTCTGGAAATTTTACTTCGTAATTTTATACGTTGCTGAAGCTCCTCTTAAGGTAAGACTTCCAGTAACGATGTCATTAAGTGCTCGTTCTACCGTTTCTTCATCGTAATTTTTGTAAGGCCTACTGCCAAGACGTTTTGTGTACGTACGCACCATATTTCTGAAAAAGAAAATGTACACTAGTAGACTATTTTATACGCTGGGGTTACTTTGATCACTGATTAAAGAAGCCCCACCTCTCCGATCAAAGTTACCCCGCGACACAATATTAAAAATAAGAACATGGTAAAATACAGTACGTTAAAATTTGAGGTTAAACCTACATCATGAAAGTACCTATATTAACATAACGAAATGATTTTGTTACCTAAATAACATGCCTATAGCTTACCATAGAAGTAATTTTGGTGCTAAAATATGCACAAATTATTGTTTCTTACAATAATACTTACATGTATGTATATTTGCCAGAGAACACGTGAAACACGACTCACAATGGTTAATAATAACATTCCACTGTTGCCACGTATAAAAATTACAGAGAAATATTCGATCAGTTTCGATTGAAATGAAATACATTTTAGGCGGGAAGTTATGATTAAAGTAGCCCCCGGGGATTAAAGTAGCCCCATCTTACGGTATCTTATTATGTAGTGTATTTCCTTGTTTCAACAAACTCAACTTTCATCTCGTCATTTCACATCCGATGACGTCACAACTTAAACCACGTAATATATCTGCATTAAATTTAATGAATTTATAAGTTATTCTGGAATAAGAGAGCTAATTTAAACTTTACAGTAGATTTTATTATTCAAATAATTTAAATTATTTTTGCAGACAAACCTTCGCATTTTATTAAAAAATCCAAAATCAAATGCAACTTTAACCAAAAATTGGCTTTATCTTGTCATGTCATGTCACCCTTGTCAAATTGTATATCCACTTCATAATTTCTCAGTTGGTCTGTGCCCATTGAATTGGCAAGTACCTAGTATCTTCGAGCAGGGAACCATGGCACCCTTTTAGCATGTGTTCCACTTTATCCATTAACATCGACTTGTAGTCATAACATTTTAACATATTACATTATGTAAACCATATATGATGATGTTAACATTATTTACGGTGTGCTAGTTTCAAAATACTCGGCAGGATGTAAGTATTCCCACATTTTTCATTTTAACAGTCACTTTTTTAACCTTTTGCTTTAATCTAACGTGGAAATACTTCATTCTAGGCACTGAAGATGTTCTGTTTAGAACGAAAACGTTCTGCAATCGATGACATTTTATAGTTTTTAAATAAACGATTTTATACCAGAATACATCTCGAAGTTTTTACTTCTGTATTGGAAATTAATAATATTTTCTCTAAAAAAGTAGCAAAATTCAAAACATCTTATTTAAAAACAAATTGTTTTATTATTATTATTTATATGGTTGAAATATTTTCATGTTGTTTCGACATATAAAAGATACAACTAATACAAACTAAAACAAAAACCTGCCAATGTTTATTGTGGAAAATTTTATTTACCGATAAATCTTAAAAATGCTCTCCTGAAAAGTTTGTAAATTTTGAGATTGTGCAGTTTTCATCCGAACGGACGACATACATATCGAGACATAGGTGTAAAAATCATTCTGCATGGAACTCTGCAAACCCAAACATTAAAATGTATGTGTATATATCATTTATCCTTGTCTTTCATTGTTTTATTTTCTTCTGCAATCGTTATTAAAGTTCTAGCTGTAGCTTTTCCTGTCTGCAGAACCAACGAATAGAAAACACCATTTTGATTTTGTAAAAGCGTGTATGGATGATCAAATTCTACCACTCTTCCAGCATCCATGACTAGAACCTTGTCTGAATCCATAATTGTGTTTATTCTATGAGCTATGGTTAATACTGTGCACTTGTCAAAATTTTTTCTTATTGTTTTTTGAATCAAACCGTCAGTATACGGATCAACGTTGGCTGTGGCTTCATCTAAAACTAGTATTTTGTTATTCCTTAGTACAGCTCTCGCTAGGCATACTAACTGCCTTTGACCTACACTGAAGTTAGAGCCTCCTTCTGCCATTTTGCTGTCCAGACCGGCTGGTAAGTCATCTACTACGCTCTTGAGTTCTACTTGGTTTAAAGCATTCCATAGCACCTAAAAAAGAAAAGGGTTGAATATTGTGGTATTAAATGTTAAAATAAATCTGTAAAGACTTTGGAACCATCATCGAAGTAAAATGTACTCGACCTACGCAAATCTAGACATACTTATAACCTAGTTTAATTACTCCTAGCTTTTTGTTCCATTATTTATAAATTGTTAAAGATAAAACGAAGAATGGCAGTAGAACAAGACATACTCAGCTACATCGAAAAAAAAACGTTTAATTTGGTATGGACATGTGAGACAGATTCGACACTATTTAACTGACTAACATGTTACAGGAATACCAGATAGTAAACACCTTTGTCTATCTTGGGTCTAGTATAACCTTTAACTACGGGCTACGGTGTACACAGTACACCATGCGTGTTAAGTTGGTTGCCGTTTCTTAAAACTATTTTCTGCGTTTAATGCGCTCTACGTAACGTATCAGTATAGTATCAACCATTGTCTGTTACAGTCAATACGTGATTTTTGATCGAATAGTTGAGTTGTGATAAAAAATATCAAAGTGAGTCATAGAAGAGTGGGTGGGGTAGAAAGGGAACTCTATAGGCAGAACTGGTCCCGTATTCCAACACCATCGATATTTTTGGAAGCCAACTAAGCGTTTTAAATTGGAAGATTTCTGTAACGATTTGGAAGATCTCTGTAACGTTTTGGAAGATATCTGTACCGTTTTGGAAGCTTCGCTAGGCATACCAAATTCTATAATGTGCACGTTATTAATTTTAAGTTTTTGCAATAAAATATTTTTATTACAGAAACCATAAAAATAAAAATAATTATTGCAAAAACAAAAAATTAATAACATGCACAAGCATAGAATTTAGCATGAGCAGCGATTATATTTAAAAAATGATAAGTATGTATGTATGGACAATGTAAGAACAATAATGAAACCAACAAATGACAGTAATAATTATTATTTATATAAATCTTGACATGAATTCATTGTTTTCATAACATAATGTAAAATGTCTTTCTACCTTAGGAATTATTCACATTACCTGGAAACAACTAGGTACAGCTGAGGGAAGAAAAATAATTTATACACTGAAAAAATGTCTATTAATAACTAAAATATGAAACATTCACTTCACTAATCACTTGGGTACGGGATAAAAACTTAATACACAAATATAAAATTGATATAAAACGAATACACAACACAAAAATTACAAAATGACGCACTTAATTCAATACAAGACAACGTTGCCATATTTTATTTAGGAAATACATTGCATGTTTGGCTAAAATCTACTAAATCAAGAACTAAAACTTTATTAACTTATTTAAGTATAATTTAGGTTTTTTTTATAATAAAAACAGCAGCTAACTTAACTAGAAATAAATATAACGTGAATGTAAAAAAACCAAACTTTTTTTACATTTTAACAGGGAAACAAAATGACCTAG
This sequence comes from Diabrotica virgifera virgifera, assembly GCF_917563875.1. Taxonomy (NCBI): domain Eukaryota; kingdom Metazoa; phylum Arthropoda; class Insecta; order Coleoptera; family Chrysomelidae; genus Diabrotica; species Diabrotica virgifera. The sequence goes on from NC_065451.1 coordinate 53,517,580, forward strand.
GTACTTAATTAATTTTTATCAGTTTTATATTTAATATTTTGTCATCCATTGATTTTAACATATTATGCATGTCTGGATCAAATTTGGTACAATTCCCAACCTCATTCATACCTTCTTTGACAAATAATCATGAAAATACATTTTTTCTACAACCGTGTTAAAAATGCAATTTTTAGCACTCCATACGAGCGTTAAAAATGTTACTTCAAGGCACTAGTGCTTTAAAATTTTTAAGGCACTGCAGTTCGTATTGACCGTATACGCTCTGAGCTTCGCTGGTGGCGCTCCTAGCGGATTACTAATTCAACTTTCTCCGGTAATTTTTAAATTTATTATTTAATTGTTATCGCTTAACATTTACAACGCAAAAAAGTAATTAAATTGTAATCGATTTTTTAAGATTTTGCTAACCATTTTGACGTTCTATTGATAAAATATGAATTTGTTACTTCGGATACTTTCACAATTATCGTGTAGATGGCGCTAAGATTTTTAGATTAAATTATAATTACATATTACGGAACATTAAAAAAACTTAAATTCAGTATTTAAAACGTAAGTATATTTAAGGTAAAAATATATACCACAGCTTTGACCAACTAACATTTTTTATAATTAATGTTTTTAATTTTAATTTTAAATTAATCACTTTGACATTTATGTCAAATTTCCGGTAAACGTTTACAGACTTGCCACTAGTGGCGCTCGCGAATCTGTAAATATCCCCTCTACGTACGAGCTCACAGCGTATAGGCAATTTGATGTAATGTCAAAAAAATATAAAAATGGAATGTCAGTCAAGTTCAAGTAAAAGTTTTTGTAGATATTGTCCTGTAATTACGTTTGTAGAAAAAATATTGTATGATATGCGTGTTAAAAAGTACATTTTTAAAGCACTCATGTGAATTGCAGAACTCGCTTCGCTCATTCTGCAAACTTTCACATGCTTGCCTTAAACGTGTACTTTTAACATTTATATCATAAATAACTATTTATTCAAAAGTTTATTGCGATCATCAGTTGTAATACGGTTGAAAACGGAAAAAATCTTTTTCATTTTACGTTAATAGAAACGGGTAAACACATTATTTTTGCAAAGTTACATTTTACATACATATTTTAGTTTTCCGTCGTTAGTTTAATTTTAATAGCCTCACCGAATGTCAAAACTCTTTGTTATATAAATATTACCCGAAACACTACTGCACTGCTGCTTGAAACAAGAAAGTGTGGTATCAGACACCAGTTTCATTTATTTCTCTAATCTCTGTATTCATACCTACGTCCTGAATCTTATTTTCGGTAATGACATTAGGAAATCGTAACAAAATGTCAAATGTAAATACTATTAAAGAGTTAATTTCATTTTAGTCATAATGCATAGCACAGAAAATGTTGATATTATACAGTGATGAGCGCGCTAATAACCGGCAAAATAGCTCAAAAGATGGAAAACATAATACATTGCGAAACAAAAAGAGATGAAACTAGTGGAGGTGGAAATTATCGTTATAAACGTCTAAAATACCATTACATTACATAGTTTCCCACCTTTAGACGTATCAGAGGTATGACAACTGTCACTGTGACAGTAGAATTTTATAAAATACTCCTGTCACAGCTGTCACAGACGTCTACAGTTGGAAAACTATGTAATGTTAATTAATAGTACGTTTATAACGATAATTTCCACCTCCACTAGTTTCATCTCCTTTTGTTTCGCAATGTATTATGTTTTCCATCTTTTGAGCTTTTATGCCGGTTATTAGCGTGCTCATCACTGTATACCAAAAACCTACTAAAAAATATTGCCTACTAGAATTAAAAAAAAATATATATCAAAAATGTATCAAAAAAGTAGAAATCTGCTGAATGTGGCAACGCTGTTACCAAATAAACACAACTGTCCAACTCGACATTCAATTGTCAAATATTCTTCTTCTTTTCAATTAGCCTTGTACCACATATATTAGCGATCCACATTATGTGTCGCCATCTCTAATTCCGGAAGCTCACTATAAATATGGAACAAATTTTTTCCATTGAGTTCGCAGGGCATGAAGTGAGTTCCCGAACGGTGCCTTCAGTACACCACGCACATAGTTATGTAAGTAAATTTAACGAATTTTAAACTTTAAATTACCTGCAAACGAGTTATTTTCTGTGTAGTAAATGTTACATTGTACTTTTTATACAAAAATGTGAAATGGAAACTTAGGAGAAATATTTTTTATAGGGATCGAGTACGTGTTAGAAACCCTAAAAGTCTCACACAAGATGAGCTTAGAGCTATGGCTGAAGCATTGTTCGAAGAAGAACCTGAGGATGAAGTTAGGGGAGAAGAGGATGCTAGTTCGTCAGAAGAAGAGGAAGAAATTACGGAAGACAACGATTATAACACTGAGTCGGAGATAGAACTAAATGATAAAAAGTCTTCTGATTCAGATAACGAGAGCGATGGTGAGAGTTTAGAAAGCGAGGAAGATGAGTATTTTATAGCGAAAGATAAACAAACAAAGTGGTATAAAAATTCAGTGGTGAGCAAATTTAGCAAAACTTCCAGCAAAAATATTGTAAAAATACTTCCTGGGCCAAAGCTGAGTGCTAGAGATATTACCAATGAGAGAAGTGCTTTCGAAAAAATTTTTAGTGACGACATTATTGAAAATATAGTTGAGTGTAATAACTTGAAAATTGCAAATATGCGAATAAAGTATAACCGGCCGAGACGGGCTAAAGACACAACAAAAACAGAAATTATGGCATTTATCGGACTACTACTTCTTGCAGGAACTAAAAAGCAAAACCATACACATTTTCTTGAATTGTGGACTAAAGACGGAACCGGCTCAGAAATATTTAGAGCGTGCATGAGTGCTGATCGATTTTTATTTTTGCTTGCTGCTCTAAGATTTGATGACAAAAATAGTAGAGGGATACGCAAGGAAACTGATAAGCTTGCTGCTATTCGAGTTACACTGGATCGTTTTGTGGAGAACTGCAACAATAACTACTGTTTAGGAGAAGAAGTAACAATTGACGAAATCTTAATACCTTTCAGAGGTAGATGCAGTTTTATTCAATATATCCCGTCCAAGCCTGCAAAGTAGGGTAGGTGGGGGCAAAGGTACGCACGGGGCAAAGGTACGCACTTACATTTTTCAGTAACTTCTTATATGTTGGCGACAGCATCTTATTGCATATGTGTGTACTACTCAGTAGCATTGGATGAGAAACTTTGGCGCAATCAGGGCGAATATAACAACAAAAATGAGGTAAAAATGATTTTTGTACCTTTTGATCTAATTTTTCTTAAAAATTGATTGAGTCCAATTCTTAATCTTTCAAACTCAGATTATTATTGGTTAGGCATATTGAAAGTTTATTGTTAGAAGACTTCTTCCACATGACAGTTTGAAGTTCACATGTGCATAGTTTGATATTGAGGTTAGATATATTATTGGTTGCCGGATGGGGCAAAAGTACTCCCACAAAATGCACACAAACGGGGCAAACGTCCGCAGTGCGTACCTTTGCCCCCAGTGAGGTAGACTTGGCAAATGCATGTTTCAAGTCAATCTTCAAAATGAATATCAAGTTGAGCTTGATAATCTATCAGCTACTTTTATCTTAATTGCAAAATGTCCCAAATCCGCAAAAGTACGCACATGCGTACTTTTGCCCCATTGAGTGGGGCAAAGGTACGCATTTACATTTTTTTTTTCAAAAAGTTATCAACACTACAAAAATGATATTGAAGAATTTCCATTTGCCTAATATGATTACAAAATGTATCAATTTCACTTTCATCTATACTCCGTGCCAATTCAAGCATTAGGAGATTCACTAGAGATGAAAATTTAGAAAATGCGTACCTTTGCCCCCACCTACCCTATGGGTTAAAAGTATTTGTATTGTGTGATGCCCAGACATTTTATGTTACAAATTTAGAGGTGTATTGTGGTAATCAGCCACAAGGACCTTACAACAAATCAAATAAACCTGCTGATATTGTACATCGTTTACTTCAAGACTGGAAAGGGAAAAACCGGAACTTGACATGTGATAATTGGTACACAAGTTACTCATTGGCCAATGATCTTTTGAAAGATAAAGTAACAATGGTTGGCACACTAAAGAAAATAAACGGGAGCTGCCGTTGGAGTTCCTACCACATAAAGAAAGAGAAGTTGGATCGTCCCTTTTCGGATTTCAAAAAGAGGTAACTATAGTGACATATGTCCCTGCAAAAAATAAAGCTGTGCCTTTGATATCAACCATGCATAATGATTCTGCAGTAGATCCGGAGAAAAAAAAGCCAAATATAATTTTAGATTATAATTCTCACAAAGGACGTGTCGACACAGTAGATAAAATGTGCGGTACATACTCGGTATCAAGGAGAACCCAAAGGTGGCCGATGGTTATATTTTTTCAGCTCCTAAACATCGCAGGAATTAACAGCCAAATCCTGTTTAACGCTGCAAATATAAGAAATCCTCAAAAATATAGAAGGATATTTTTAAAGGAATTATCTTTATCTTTGTTGAGACCACACCTTTCAGAACGAGCTGAAATACAGAGTTTGCCCTTAGATTTAAAACTATTCCTGAAGAAATATAAAGCTACTGTAGTGGAACAAGAAGAAGAAGAACCACCAGCAAAAATACGAGGAAGGTGCTATTGCTGCGGAAGGCGTAAAAATAGAGTGACAACCATTTCGTGTCAGACATGCAGGAGAATGGTTTGCAAAGAACATTCCACCATTATTTGTCCTGAGTGTATTAACTCAAATAACCAGGAAGAAGACGAAAGTGAATAAAGACTCGTATGTGTTTATTTTTCTACCTATTTAAAAATTTAAAAATTTTCGCATATTTTTTTAGGTTGGTTTTCAATATGTAATAAATTACTGTTTTCGTTTTTTCTCACTGGTTTACCATATTGAATTATTTTTTAGTTTTATTTTTTATTATATAATAACTAATTATTGATTAAACACAAGTTGTGCAATTTAATATAGTTCTAATTATTAAAGAAATTTTGTTTCTGTAGCTATTTGTAACTGGTGTATAGAGTACACCGCGCCCGTATTTGTGATTCATGGTTGGGCGCCCGTAGTTAAAGGTTAACTAACGATGGTAACTGTGAAGCAGAAGTTCGGAGACGTATTGGTATGGCAAAAAATGCGATGAGTCGCCTAACTAAAGTTTGGAAAGACAGATGACAGATCTATCTCTCAAAATATCAAGATGAGACTGGTGAATGCCCTTGTATTCTCAATATTTATATAAGGAGCAGAGACTTGGACTCTTCGCGCATGCGAGCGCCAAAAAATTGATGCCTGTGAGATGTGGTGCTGGAGAAGAATGCTGCGCATACCTTGGACAGCTCATAGGACAAGCGTTTCCATTCTAGAGAGAGAGAGAGAGAGGTGTTAGAAGAGCAAATCGTACAAGATGGTTATCAAAGATATCGGATTGGAGCTCAATAGGAAAGAGAAGATTAGGTAGACCCCGAATATCATGACGGGATGAAGTGGCCATGGAGGGATGAAGTGGCCATGGAAAGACGAGACTTTAGCGATGGAGAATGGCAGAACAGAAAGGACTGGAGACGTTGGCTGAAAGGAGGAAGGCGGTGACAGCTGTAAAAGTCCTTATATAGATAGATAGATGTAATAGATAAACCCAGTTCAGACGTTGAAACCAGGAGATGTGTTAAGCTGGGATGTATTGTATGTATATTATTTACTATTCAATTTATATGGTAAATCCATTTTTCAGGAAGCATAACTATCTGGAAATAAAGAAATAATGACTAAAGGTAAAAAAAGACAAGCGGTTTCTATAAAAATATGGAATAAAATATGACTATAAAAAAGACTAGATATATACGACAATAACAAAGAAAATTAATTTTCGAAAAACTCATCTGGGAGATATATTTATAATATACATATAGATAGGGTTATAAACTGTAAATAACTAGGAACCTAGATTTCAGAAAATGCTGATGAAACAACATACATAGGGGCCAGGATAGAAAAGTAGCAAGAAATGCCTTGTAAAAATGAAAACAATTATCTGCAATAAAGACGTTAGATTGGAACTGTCACTAAGAGCTCTGAGATGTTTCGTGTTCTTCATACTAAAATCTGGTCTTGACAGCTAGACACTTAAGCAAGAACACATAAATAAACAGCAGCCATTTGACAGCAAATGCATCCTTCTGATTACAGAAGAATGCTTAGAATGGCGGAAGTATTGCGAGAAATGGGCAAAGGGTCTTCTTCTTTACGTGCCATCTCTGCGACGGAGGTTGGCACTCATCATGGCTATTCTAATCTTAGATGCTGCTGCTCTAAATAGTTCGGTTGATGTGCCTCCGTACCATTCCCTCAAGTTACGCAACCATGAGATGCTTCTCCTTCCTACACTTCTCTTTCCCTGGATTTTCCCTTGTATAAGTAACTGAGGTATGTTGCATCTATCATTACGCATAACATGCCCCAGGTATTGCAGCTTTCGTGTCCTGATGGTTTCCAATATTTCCATTCTTTTATTGACACTTCTCATGACTTCGTTGCAGGCCCGACCAGAGGGGGGACAGGGGGGCAAAATCCCCGTGGCCCGGGGCCCGGGCCCGGGCCCGGCCGTTAGCAAATTTAAAAAAAATCCTTTTATTAAAATATTTTACAACAGATTGAATTTGCTTGCGGTTTTAATTATGAAATTATTATAAGGAATATTATGCATTTGGAAAAGGCAATATGCAAGAAATTACTTCTTTGCATAAGTTACAATTAATCAAAATATATCGGGAATACATTGCGCGTGGGAGCCCCTGATCGGAAGCTCGCTCTATCGGCCACTGCCACACGATTCGCAGAAGCGCTGACCTTGGCGCGACGTCTGTTTGTTTACGAGTTTACGTCCTGACTCACTACCATTCGCATATACCCCCTTCGTCACAGGTTTTAATTGCAATTTTCGGCAGTTCGAGTTTAAATAGGACGTTGAACACTACAACTTTAAAACTATATGTAGTTATAATGGGCCTCCTAGTTCTAATCTTGTATTCTGGCAGAGATTATTCGTGAATTTCGCGAAATGCTTTATTATCTGCCTATCCAGTTATTAAATGCTATAACATAAGTAAGATTATGTAATGAATTTATTTAATTACAAATATATATTGAGCATACTGTACTGGATATAGCTTCAATAGAAACTGTTGGCGAAAGACAGTTTTTAGGTGCAAATGGTCTTTGTTTTTTGTAATTAAATTAATTGTAGATGTGGTTTGGATGAATTTTTTTCCGTGGGAAAAGGACAAATAGGGCCTCTCTATCCTCTATCCTCTAACGGGTTTTTTTTTAATCAATTAACTTACATAGGTTTTTATTTTTTTTAGAATTTAAAATGGAATACCGACACAAATCTGGGGCCGTAAAGAGGAAAGAAGAACATGAAAGAGAGGAGAAGGCAAAGAAAGGCCAACAGAAGCTGTCTGTTTTCTCTACACAGCCGAAAAATGTGTCAAATGAAGAGAAAGAAACTAACATTGAAAATGATCCCTTAATCTTGCCGGGCACTTCAAATTCACAAACACCCTCCAACAGATCAAATGTTGGTCGTGAGCTACCCTCACTTAGTAGTGACGAGTTTTTAACTCCATTACAATTAGAAGAACGTGACGAACAGGATGAGGCAGTGTCAGCGTCTACGAACATTTTGAGCCAACTAGAAGTTTTTGATGTAGGCAATTTGAGTTTGTTACAACTTAGTACTAAAGAAGTTGAAGCTGCTGTCACAAAGGGGCCACAAGCTCATCCCAACATGTTTCCTGCAGACTCAACGAGACGGCAATTTCCTTTATCTCTGCTTAAATTTAAACTACCCAATAATGAAGTTGTTCCAAGGGATTGGCTTGTTTGGAGCGAAGTGAAACAGGCTTTGTTTTGCTTTCCTTGTCGGCTGTTTTGTACTCAGACAGAGGTGGTGCGATCCAAATTCGCCTCAGTTAGTGGGTATCCAAAAGAAAATAAATGGAAAAAGTTGTACGAAAAGATTCCTGAGCACCAAAACAGCCTTAGCCATAAAGAATGTTACTTAAAATGGAAAGATCTGGAATTAAATCTTAACAAAGGAGGTACTATATTTGGTAGCATTGAAAAACAATTGCAGAATGAAATCACTACCTGGAAACAGATCTTACACAGACTCCTTCACGTAACTTTATTTTTAAGTGAGCGAGGTCTCTCTTTTAGAGGAGAAACTCAAAAGGTGGGTCATCCAAACAACGGCAATTTTTTGGGCGTGCTAGAACTTTTAGGTCATTATGACCCTATTTTATCGAAGCATCTAGATCAGGTTAAGCAATCTCAAGAATCGAATAAGAGAATGCAAGTGCATTATTTGTCTTGGAGAACTCAAAACGAGTTCATAGCAAGTTGTGCTGATTATGTAAGGAAAGTTATTGTGGACGAACTCAAGCGATCTAAATACTATTCTATTATGGTTGACGCTACACCAGACTCAAGCCATGTAGAACAGACCTCTTTTGTATTTAGATACATTATTTTCAAAGAAGACGTAAAAGAATATGAAATCCATGAACGATTTTTGGAGTTTTCCGACTGCAATGAAAAAACTGGAGAAGACATCGCAAATCTAATAAAAGAAGTTCTTAAAAAATATGACATATCCTTAGATGACTGTAGAGGACAGGGATTCGATAACGGCAGTAATATGAGTGGCAAGTATAAGGGTGTTCAGGCTCATATTTTAAAATCAAACCCTCTGGCTGTGTACTCACCATGTGGATGCCACAGTTTGAACTTATGTGGAGTATGCGCTGCTAAGAGTTGTACTGAAGCACAGACTTTCTTTGGTGTTGTTCAGAATCTGTACAATTTATTCAGTTGCAGCCCGAAAAGATGGGAGCTTCTGAAAGAGATAGTAGGATCTTCACTGCACTCATTGTCTGTGAGGCAGTTTCATCATTGTTGAATCTTAACGTAACTGTTGAAACGAGAGCCAAAATAAATGGAGTTTTAGAATATCTTAACACCTTCAAGTGCATCCTCATGGCGTCAATTTGGGTGAAAGTGTTGGTACCCATCAACTAGAAAAGTCAACTACTTCAAACTATGGACGCTACTTTGGATGTTGAGAGTAGTAATATAGAGAGCCTAATTGATGATTTAAGTGCCTTAAGAAATAACTGGGACAAGATATTGTCTGAATGCAAACATGTTGCAAATGCTTATGGTATCGAACCGGAACTCTCCACTTCCCGTGCGAGAAAGAGGAAGACTTTTCACGATGAAACAGCTACAGAAGATGTAATGTTAAATTTATCCCCGGAAGAACGCTTCAAAACAGAAGTTTTTTACACAATAATTGATGTTTTGGTGGCCAACCTGAAAACGAGGTTCACAGCACTGAGAGAAATCGAAATGAAATTTTCATTTTTATGGAAGTATAACGAAATGGACGAGAATACGATCTCAGAAAGATTTGCCAAAGAGTAGTACAATTCAGATGTAAGCAGGGATCTAGTTGATGAAATGATTTGCTTGAAAACTGTTAGTAAATCAAACATCTCAGATACGTCGCTGAAACCAGCAAAACTTTTGAACAAGCTCGTGTCCTTTAATGTGACAAATCTTTTCCCCAATGTGTGCATTGCTCTTCGCATATTCTGTTGCCTACCAGTATCCATTGCTCAGGCCGAGAGATCATTTAGTGTTTTAAGCCGAATTAAGAATTGTTTAAGATCTACTATGGGTCAACAACGATTGTCTGATTTGGGACTGTTAAGCATAGAGTCGAAACTTGCAAAAACTCTTGATTTCTACCACGTGATCCAAAACCTTGCGGATATGAAAGCAAGAAAAGTTATGTTGTAACTAACAGCTCTATTGTAAAATATTAAAAATATAATTGTTAAAACTGTTTTAATTTTCTTCCTTCCTGTGTCAATAGCATCAGTGTTCACTATTACATATCCCAGTTTATGAGTTATCAGATTTTTGGGAATTTTCGTTCAACTGGGTTTGGGGGGGGGCGGCCGGGTCTCATCCCTGGGGCCCGGCCTGGCTCTGGGCGGCCCTGCTTCGTTGTTTGTGACATGCTGGGTACATGATATCTTTATGATTCTTCTATACACCCACAGTTCAAATGCTTCCAACTTTTTAGTAGTCGGCGCGTTAAGTGTCCACGCTTCTATCCCGTAAAGCAGAGTCGAGAAAATATAATACCTTGTCCAAGTATCGTCCGCATATCTAATGTTGTTAATCGGCGTTCCATTGACCATTATTTCTGCTGTTTCTCTCTCAAGAGCTATTTTCATAATTTTTTCACAGTATGCATTGAATATAAGTGGTGACAATACACACACCTTTCGAACTCCTCTTTTAATTTCGAACTCTTCTAATGCGTGTTCGTTAATGAGAATGTGTGCCTGCTGTTTATAATATATAGATTTGTTATAATTCGAAGGTCATTGTATTGTATTTGTTTTGCTTTGAGGATGTCCATTAGGTCTTTGTAGCGGACTCTATCGAAAGCCTTGTTGTAATCTATGAAACATACGTACATAACTTGGTTCACATCTAAGCATCTGTGGATAAGTACGTTAAATGCACAGAGAGCTTCACGGGTACCTACTTCTCTACGGAATCTGAATTGGGTTTATTCAATATCCTTATGACATATTTTAAAGAGTACGAAGTGATAAATACAAAAAAGATAAGAAAGTTACAATATTTGGGACGTAATGAGTGGACAGCGAAACGAAATACTAAGATTGATAAGACAGAGAAAAGTTAAGAGGAGAAAGAGATGTGGGAAGAAGGAGAGTGTCATGGTCAAAAATTTTAAGGAGACTAAACTCTTTAATATCACTCTTCATAGCATCTCTAGATAGAGTAAAGATAATGATGATGATATCCAGTTAATGAGGATTCATTAACTACAAGCAATTCTTAAAAGTTAGTAGTAATCATTGATAGGAGACGTGATGACATGATATAAAATACTGCGACTAATATGTATACACAATATTTCAGAGTTACAATTATTTAACTGGTAACGATTATCTAACCATTTTTTAAAGGTCATATACTTACTTCATCTTTATACTCATCGAAAGGATCCAAATTATTTCTCAATGTTCCAGAGAACAGAACAGGTTCTTGAGGAATAATAGAAATTTTAGATCTGAGCTTTTTCAAAGCAACAGATTTTGTATCTATATCGTCAATAAGTATGCTACCATCGATATGAGTCAACCGGAAAACAGCTTGAATTAGCGAAGACTTTCCTGCACCTGTTCTTCCAACTATACCCACCTTCTCAGAAGGTTGGATAACAAAACTGAGATTCTTAAGAACGGGAGGATCGTCGGGTGAATACTGAAGAGACATATTTTTAAATTCTATTTTTCCTTGATCTGGCCACGTCGCAGCTGGTTCTACAGTATAATTATCTTCTTCGTGTTTTAAGTCAGCGTATTCTTGGACCCTTTCCACGGAAGTCATTTGGTTTTCGAGTTCAGACCATTGTCGCATCCCCCACTGAAACGTTCCCGTCAGAGCTAAGGTTTGAGTGAGGGCAAGACCAATATTTCCTCCAAATGTTTCTAAAAATAATATTTAATTGTTTACAAAAATTTTAAATCACAAAAATAGAAATTATCTTGACGTATCAATATCCCATTACATTAAGTATCGAAAAAAAAACAAACAGATCTTCAAACGTTGCTCCTCTTCTTCATGTGCATATATTTAACGAATATTGGCGACCATCAGGGCAATCTTTACCTTATGATGTGTTGAACTAGGTTAAGATTTATTTAACCAGGATTTTATTCTTCTTCCTGGACTTAGCTTTCCAAATATTTTTCCTTGCAGGATGGCTTGTGGGAGGGCACATCTGGATTCATTTCGCATAATGTGTTTTTCTTTATTTTTCTGAGGACCTCCTCATTCGTGACTCGGTTAGTCCACGGGATCTTAAGTATTTTCCAATATGGCCACATCTCAAATGGTTCCAATCTTCTGGACATATCTTCTTTTCAGGCCCACGATTCAAAAACACAAAAGAGAACAGAGAAAACATACAATCACAGCATTCTTACTTTGATCCCAAGAAAGCGGTTGTAACTCTTAACATCCATCCGGTTGAAGGTCTATCTAGTTTTTTCGATGCTCGCTTTAATATATTTGTTATTGATCCATTAATTTTCTGTTATAGAGATCTTTTTCTTGCTGATTATCATAAGATCTGTCTGTCTAATGTTTATATTCAGTCGACATTCTTGACTAATACGTGATTTTGTTAACTCTACCCCAGGTAACCAAACGACGTTTTGATAACGTAGATAACACGTCATAAAAATGACCAATTGACGTGTTTATATGACGTAGGACTGACGTTGAAAATCACGTGTATTTGTCTCATCGATTTGACGTCATAATTGTGACGATTTTAAAACGTAATCGTACTTACGTTTTTTTCACGTCGAGATTGTGACGATTTTCAAACGTCAAAAAGATGACGACCTTTATACGTCGGTAAAATCACGTCTTTAATACTTTCAAAAAGTGACCTTTCAGATGTTTCAAAATAGTATAAAAAATAGGTAACATGAAACCTATAGGCCTACGTCCCATGCGTCGAAAATATACTACCACTTGTTTAAGATCGCTTGTGCGCTAGAACCCAGGCAACCAAACGACGTTTTTATAACGTAGATAACACGTCATAAAAATGACCAATTGACGTGTTTCTATGACGTAGTATCGACGTTGAAAATCACGTGTATTTGTCTCATCGATTTGACGTCATAATTGTGACGATTTTAAAACGTAATCGTACTTACGTTTTTTTCACGTCGAGATTGTGACGATTTTCAAACGTCAAAAAGATGACGACCTTTATACGTCGGTAAAATCACGTCTTTAATACTTTCAAAAAGTGACCTTTCAGATGTTTCAAAATAGTATAAAAAATAGGTAACATGAAACCTATAGGCCTACGTCCCATGCGTCGAAAATATACTACCACTTGTTTAAGATCGCTTGTGCGCTAGAACCCAGGCAACCAAACGACGTTTTTATAACGTAGATAACACGTCATAAAAATGACCAATTGACGTGTTTCTATGACGTAGTATCGACGTTGAAAATCACGTGTATTTGTCTCATCGATTTGACGTCATAATTGTGACGATTTTAAAACGTCTAAAAGGTGACGTCTTATATACGTCGGTAATATTCACGTCTTTAATACTTTCAAAAAGTGACCTCTTTCAGATGTTTCAAAATAGGTAGTATAAAAAATAGGTAACATGAAACCTATAGGTCTACGTCTCATGTGTAGATGAAGATATACTACTATTTGTTTAAGATCGCTTGTGCATTAGAAGTAATCTAACATTGATTCTGCATGATTGTACCAGCCTCGCATTATAGAATTTTCACTATTTATATAAGTATACCTACTTACTGTGTCAAAACTGAAAAAACATACAAACTAATAAATAATTTATTAACAAATTACTCGATAAAAGTCGATAACACATAATTAGTTCATTAACAGAAAATAAACATAACCTCAAACAGTTGTCAAGAAGAATACTGCATTAAACTAACTCACTGAGCAAAAACGAATACAAATCTCTTAATTAACACGTTTCTTCAACTAAATATCTAAACGAAAAGTCTTATTTTATCACACAAGACACAAACCACGTAAACAATAAATGAGAAATTTCTTATGAAAATTATTTAACGAAATTGTTTGGAGTAATACAAACAAGCTCCTCCCAATTTTGTGACGTCAGACTTAAACTGTCTGAAAAGAAAACATTTTTTAAACGTTACTTTAACGTCATTAATCTTACGTATTTAAAGTCACCTACAAAAGACGTCTATATGACGTAATTTTCAAATACGTGTATATATTCAATCAAAACTGACGTTTCCTTGACGTTATATGACGTCAGTTGGTTGCCTGGGAAGTAACATTGATTCTGCATGATTGTACCAGCCCTCACGTTATAGAATTTTCACTAGTTATATATACCTACTTACTGTGTCAAAACTGAAACAACATATATATGAAACTAATAAGTAATTTATTAACAAATTATCCAGCATACTTAATATCTTAATTTAACGCTGTCTTAATATCTTCATTTAACGCTTAATTAAAAACAAATAAACATAACCTCAAATAGTTGTCAAGAAGAATTACTGCATTAAACTAACTCACTGAGCAAAAACGCATAAAAATCTCTTAATTAACACGTTTCTTCAACTAGATATCTAAATGATAAGTCTTATTTTATCACACAAGACACAAACCGCGTAAACAATAAATGAGAAATTTCTTATGAACATTTAGCGTTATACCTAAACGAAATTGTTTGGAGTCAATACAATGTGGTTTGAGATGTGGTGCTACCGCCGTATACTAAGAATAAGTTGGGTGGATAAAATTACAAATGAAGAAGTAATACGCAGAATAAATAACAAGCCAGAAGTTCTACTGAATATAAAAAAGAGAAAACTTGAATACTTAGGCCACCTGATGAGGGGACAAAAGTACACATTCCTACAAAACATAATGCAAGGAAAAATCCAAGGACGAAGAAATCCAGGCCGTAGAAGAATGTCCTGGATGAGAAATTTGAGAGAGTGGTTTGGCTGTACCACTAACGAATTGTTCAAAACAGCAGTAAATAAAATTAGAATCGCCCTAATGATATCCAATCTCCGATAGGAGAGGCACTCAAAGAAGAAGAATACAAACAAGCAAGCTCCTCCCAATTTTGTGACGTCATACTTAGGCTGTCTGAAATTAAAACGTTTTTTAAACGTAATTTTAACGTCATTGACCTTACGTATTTAAAATCATCTACAAACGACGTCTATATGACGTAATGTTCAAACACGTGTTATATTCAACCAAAAACTGACGTTTCCTCAACGTTATATGACGTCACTTGGTTGCCTGGGACGTTAGGCGCGGTTATTGCTGACGAGCTTAGTCGCGCGGTCTACGATTGTAGACCAATATTTTTGTGTCGTATAATATCGGATTTTGACAAAATTAACAAATTAATTGTTAATAGCATGTTTACTTATATCCGTATTTCGATATTAGATATGTTTGGTTCCTTGACTTTTCTCATTTTGACAGTGGTAAAATTAAAAAAGAGGTCAAGATTTTTTGTGTCTTTATAAGTAAATGAAAATGGTCACAACAATAAGCTCAATTAAATAAAAACACAAATATTTTTTATCTTTGAACATATAGAATGACCAACGGGGATGAATAATAAAGAATAGAACTAAAAAGTAAAACAAAACAAAACTATTAAATGGTCAAAATGACACAATTTTAGTCCGTTAAACATTCAGTGCAAATATCCCTGAGATGATCCTTGCATGCAAATTTGTCACATCTTCAGCATGACCTTCTTGTTGACATATTACAAATTCCTACACAAATACAACATCGTCCCTCGTAACTTGTTGAAATATTAGGGGGATTGGGTACGACTTCTTGAACTCCGAGCAGTTCGCGAGCTCGTTGTCTAAGTTCTTAGCAGGGAAGGTATAGTTGATCCATATTCAATTTGCAGTTTGATTAGTTGCCATGCAAACTTTTCAATGGAGTAGCTTCTTGAAACTTTTTCATTTATGTTATTAGCTTTATATACACAGCAGACTACATATTAGCTTTATATATACAACTAAAAACTGGAACGCGCTTAGTAGCGCGCGGTCTTCGGTTGTAGACCAGTGCTCTTTGAATAATGGTAAAAAATAATGCAAACAGATCGGCGGAGCAAACTGAAGAGTAAGTTAGAAGTATTAGTGACAACTACTAAGCGAGATGGGGGAGTTTCTGCAATTGGCCACCACTTAAAGGAGAGTGGTCTACTATTGTAGACCGCACGACTAACGGAGGGTTAATAAGGATTTGAAGGTCTTCTAGGCTGTCTGCAAATACTATGGTGTTATCTGCATTACTGATGTTGTTAAGCCGGTACCAGTTTAGTAGAATACATTTTTTCAGTTTCATGCAAAGCTTTGATAAATATTCTTTCAGAGTTAAGATTGAACATTAGAGCAGAAAACATACAGTCTTGCCTCACTCGACGCATGATTTTCACACGTTCTGTATGTTCACGTCTAACTCTAAGATTTGCGTTCTGATTCCAGTAAATGTTTCTAATTTTAGTGAAATCTTGGCTGTTCTTTCCTTGATCAAACATTTTCTCGTAATCAACAAGACATGAGTATACGTCGCAGTTGACGTCTCTGCTTCTTCTGAAATAAGAACAAAGCCTCTCTTGCACCAACAACATAATAGGTTTGTTCTAGCAAACAGTCAAACTAGTCAAAAACCGTCAGCAAACAGTTGGTCAATGAGAAATCATAATACAGTCACCAGTGCTATCCCCTCTACTCGCGCTGGTCCACTATTCGCTGATGGTTTCAAACCGTTTGAAACTGATGCTAGAACAAACCTATTATATAAACCCGAACGGGTTTAGGAGAATTTAACTTTCATACAGCTCGTAAGATGTTTTATGGATTATCTTTAGGAAGTTAGTAATGCATTTTGTAATCTTGGGTCCTAAAGCTGGCCCTAAAGGCGGATGAACCGAAATTAATAGGTAAACGGCGCAAGGATGCAGAAGGCAACGGGGAACCACTGCATTACAGACTCGTAGAGTACCCCTAGTAAAGTCATGAATGGCAAATGACAAAAACAGTAAACAGACTTACTGATTATGGACCACGGAATCCAAGATCCGGCAGGGGAGGAATAGCTGTAGACCACAGGGCCTCCCAGGTCGTCAACCAGAGAAATCCCTGTGCATTTAAGACATTAAAAGTAGCAACCTGGAATGTCAGAAGTCTATATGCAAGTGGTAAATTAGCGAACGTACTCCTTGAAATGGAAAACCTCCAAATTGATGTTCTAGGTATAAGTGACGTACAGTGGCCAGGTCCAGGCAAACAAACAACAAATAATGGAACCATGTATTATTCAGGTAACAACGAGACTAATCATCGCTATGGTGTTGCTATCTTAGTTGCAAAAAAGGTCAACTACTCTGTAGTAAGTTTTACTCCTTATTCTGATAGAATCGTATCATTACAACTTCAGTCTAAGAAAGGTATAGTGAATTTTATTCAAGTTTATACTCCGACGGCAGATAAAGAGGAAGACGAAATTAAACTATTTTACCATGATATGGAACAAGTCTTAAAGTCAATGAAGAGACATCACACTACAATAGTAATGGGCGACTTCAATGCCAAAGTTGGCCAGGGAAGAGTGGATGGATATGTGGGTGAATATGGTCTAGGACATAGAAATGAGCGTGGTGACCGTTTAATACAATTCTGTCAGATGGAAGAATTTGTAATAGCTAACACACTCTTTAAGCTACCAAAAAGAAGATTGTATACATGGAAATCTCCCGGAGACACAACCAATAGAACAATCCGAAATCAAATTGACTTTGTCCTCATTAGAAAAAGATTTCGTAATTCTATACTTTCTGCTAAAACTTACCCTGGAGCAGATATCGGTTCAGGCAATAACCCCATAGTAGTCACATTACGAATCAAATTAAAGCTGATTAAAAAACCCACGCAAAGTAGAATTGATGTTAAGAGATTAAGGGAACCACAAATAAAGGAACAAACTGTAAAAACTCTTACTAAAAATTTACATATTGCCCAAGAACTGAATAAAAGTAGCTATGACATTGATCAGAAATGGGAAAATATAAAACAAGCAGTAATTAAAACAGCGAGTGAAAACTTAAAACCAAAGAAAAGAAAACATAAAGACTGGATGACTGAAGAGATACTATTATTAATGAATGAAAGAAAATCATTCAAAACAAAAAATCCAATTATAATGTAACCGATAGATTAATTAAAAAGAAAATAAAAGAAGCTAAAGAGAGAATGTTACATGAGCAGTGCCAAGAACTGGAAGAATTTGAGAAAAAATATGACTTTTTTACCATGCATAAAAGAATTAGAGAACTAACCGGAATGAAAAAACACTTCAAACTAGGCAACTAAGAGAAAGTGGTGCACTTATTACAGATATAAACCAGAAAATACAGAGATGGACACAATATATAGCACAGCTTTTTGAAGACAAAGAGAGAACAGAAGCACCAAAAGAATTTAAAGATGATACTGGACCTGACATTATACGAGAAGAAGTCGAATATGCAATGAAACAAGCTAAAAGTGGTAAATCTCCCGGGCCTGATGAAGTTCCTATCGAATTACTCAAAATTGTGGATACTGAATCTATTGACCTTCTTTTGGATTTATTTAACACCATATATATAACAGGTATAATACCTAAAGAATGGCTCCAATCGACATTTATACTGCTACCCAAAAAAACCAATGCAAAGGAGTGCAATGAACATCGCACCATAGCCTTAATGAGTCATGTCTTGAAATTGTTTTTAAAAGTGATTCACAATAGAATACATAAGAAATTAGACGAAGGCATAAGTGATACACAAATGGGATTTAGGAAAGGTCTGGGAACACGGGACGCACTGTTTGCAGTAAGTGTTCTTTCGCAGAGATGCCTAGATATGAATCAGGAAGTATATGCCTGTTTCATTGATTTTGAGAAGGCATTTGACAAAGTGCAGCATAGTCGTCTTAAAGAAATTTTGTTAAATAAAAACATAGACAGTAGAGACATTAGAATTATATGTAACCTCTATTGGAATCAGACAGCAAAAGTGAAAGTTGAAAATGAACTGACTGAGGATATCCAGATTCGTCGTGGGGTGCGCCAAGGGTGTATTTTATCACCATTGTTATTTAATTTATATAGTGAAGCCATCTCAGAATTAGCGTTGGCCGAAGTCAATGAGGGCCTAATAATAAACGGTGAGCCACTTAATAATATAAGATATGCTGACGATACCGTACTTTTAGCGGGAACACTAGAAGAATTGCAACACCTTGCTCAACAACTAAATATACATTGCAACGATTATGGACTAAAAATAAATTTGAAGAAAACCAAGTTCATGGTATTTACAAAAGCACAAAACATCAGAGTTAGACTAGTACTGGATAATACAGAAATTGAGCAAATATCTTCGTACAAATACCTTGGAGCATGGATCACAGAAGATACTGATCAGACAAAAGAAATAAGATGCCGCATTGAAATTGCACGATCCATTTTTAACAGAATGAGGAAACTTTTCTGTAATCGCAATATCAATATAACGCTCCGGATAAGAATGCTTCGTTGTTATATTTTCTCCACCCTTTTGTATGGGGTTGAGGCATGGACACTAAAACAATCCCACATTAAAAACCTGGAAGCATTCGAAATGTGGTGTTATAGACGTATTCTGAAAATATCATGGACAGATCGTAAAACAAACGCACAAGTGCTCGAACAACTAGGAAAACAATGCGAAGTTTTAAATTCCATAAAAATCAGGAAGTTGGAGTACTTGGGGCACATCATGAGAGGTGAAAAATACGAACTATTAAGGAATATAATGCAGGGCAAAATCAAAAGCAGAAGAAGCGTAGGAAGACGTAAAATCTCGTGGCTACGCAATCTCCGTGAATGGTTTGGATGCAGTTCAATTGAACTATTCCGGCGCGTAACCAACAAAATTATAATTGCCAGAATGATTTCAATCTCCGATAGGAGCGGAACTTTAAGAAGAAGAATCTTGGGTGATACGATTAATTTGATCCCATATTCTTGTGATTTTTGTTGTTTTTTTATAAGGTTTTGTCGTTCCGTGTGCCTATCTTGATATTCTTTCTGCACTTTTCTGCAGTTTAATATCTTTGATGAACTTAAAAATGTGCTCTCCCCAGAGAGCGGATCAGAGGACTTACTTCGAAATTGATTTTAGTATCGAGCATTGCCATGACTGGTTGACTACGGTATATTGCTGTAGGTAGATCTTTAATGGGGTGTTTGCCCTACTTGTGCTTCCCCATCCTTATGCCGTTGACGAAATCTTTGTTTCATCCGACTTCGGGCTCGATTTCACAACCTCAGGTGAAAAGGTTAGGTTAAATTAGGACGGGGTAAGGCAGATAAACGGCCTATTAGAAATATCTCGAGAACTAAAGGCAACAGAATCATGAAAATTGGAATGAAGCGGTTTTGAAGAGTGATCTATTTAATGAAAATATGTTCATCTATTTGCTGCTTCTGGTTATACCGGAAGTTGCTTATAACTTCGTTTTTTTAAATGGGACACCCTGTATATTTTTACATTCTTTATTCTATTTTTTATTTCTTAAGCATTCCCTATACCTAACTGCTTTAATTTGTGGTCAATTGTTAATCGCGGCAGCAATCTTAACTACGTAGGTATTTTGATAGCTCAACCATTATTGTTAATTTTAAGGATCAGTCTGGACTAATATGTATTTACTTCCGTAAAATTATTTGTGTTTGAATATTTTTACGCCCAATTTAATAAAATTTTAAGCATTTTTTGTTGCAATTATATATTAATTTATATTAATATTTTATTATATTTTTATTAATTAAATATTATATTAATGTTTGGCTTGAATCACCAATATCTCACAAACTAAAGCAGTTAGGAATGCTTAAGAAATTAAAAATTACCGTAAAATATCATTTCATTACAATTCCGCATAGAATACAGGATGTTCCATTTAACAAAACTCAGAAAATATTCCTTCCGAGTTTCGACCAAACCTGTATACTGCCGTGCTAGGCCCAAAGGCGGTAACTAACATTTCACAAAATGGTGGCAAAATCGATTTCAAAATTGAGTGCTAAAATTTTGGCCCGTAAGGGATTTATGGACTAGCTAATAGTTTTTATGCATGGATATATGCCCCAGTTTATTAAGGGAACCATTAATTATATTTTAAAACAAAGTTTTATATAAAAAGAGGTAGATACCGCTAAAACGTTTTATCCAAACTTTCTATAAAACTAAGCCTATTAGCGGTATGTGGTTTACAGTTGTGATTGATATGAAATAAAAAGCTTTTGTGTGTATTAGTTTATTAAATTGAAATAATTAAAGTACTATTAAATGTTATTATTTTGTTGAGCTACAATATGACAACAACAAATTGACAATATTCAGTTGTAGTTATATCTGTTTCTTTCAAGAGTCAATAAATACATATTGGTTCATTAATATTAATGTTCTATTTGTGATTCAATATAGACAATTTAATAGACCACCAAACAACATAATTTGTGTCTGGTACATATTATACAAAACCTATTTAGTATTACAATACAATGGTATTACCTCATAATTAACATTTTTTATAAAATCTTTTATGGTGCGTCTAATAATTTGGGCAGAACTGTACTTATACTAAACAGAATTCGTTCAGATTGTTATAGATGTTTAAACATCTGCTGAAGCGTTTTAAAGAATTCTTCAACTGTGAATGTGATTGTACTTGTAAACCATACTTTTGACTTTCTCAGCTATTTTTATTTTCTTTCTTAGCGACAAAGGTTTGCTATTTTACGACAGGCCTGAGTTATTTATTATAGAGGTTCAAGATTTTTATGATCGCCGACACCTACCCTAATAGTATTATGTATTGTTATATTATTGGGTATTTCACAATATTATATTTGGGAAAATACCATAATTTACAGTAATTAGGGCAAATTTTAACATTTTATTAGTTGTATTGTAGTACAAACTAGTTATATGTTATGATTAAAATATGGTGACCATTGTCTTTTAGACCGAAAAATACCTAATTATGGGATATATAAGATTTTTAAAATATACAAACAAATTTTTGGATTATTATCCAGGTACCTGACGCATTCTTAGAAAATTTATAAAGCAATAAAACCAGCATTTTTGTATAAAACTTACGTAAAGTATTCTCAAAAGATTAAATAAAGATCCCAAATCTACAATCCCGTATCTATAATAGCATTGTATAACTAGACTACTAGACATTATCTAGTTAAACAATGATATTAGCTTGTATTTAAACAAAAAAAAAATGCAATCAATGGGACTGCTAATTCTAATCCCATGTACGACCAACAAAGGGTTTAAACATACAGAAAACTGAAACAAACCTTGAAACAAAGTATGGAACAAACCTTGCGCCTGTATAGGCTGAACATAGTTTTTTTTTCACTTCTTGTAATTGCTTTACAATAAATTTTTCTCTTTCTACAATATTGTCTTCAGTGGTATCACCTCGTAGTTCACAACTCTTACTCGACTCTACTTGATTTTCTAAAAAAACATAATACCTATTTTAAGTCTCTTTTTCTAAAAATGTTTGTGGACAGCGTGTGGATATATTATTAAGTTTTTAAAACCTAATTAAAAAAAAGACATATTTTTTAAATATGAAAATCTCTTACTGCCTAATTCAAGATATAAAAAATCATCCACTTGGGGCAGATTCATATTGTTTAGGACAACATAATTTAGGTTAATTCTTGAAATATTATAAACAAAAATGAAAATACATTTCAATAGATATAATAAACTCGAAATTTTCTTACCATCCTCGCTAATTATTTCTTTTACTAACTATCTAATGCCATCCCCTCTTTGTGAACACACACACACACACAACTCTTTTAACTAACACAATAATTTATTGTAAAGTTAGGCCGAATTTACTTTGTAATACTAAGGCGATTTGGCGGTTTCTAAATGTAGGCGTAGCATTCTTGAAAGTAGATTAGCGGTAAGTGCAATATGCTAAGGTATATGGACGGCAACTGTAGCAGATACCGTCAAAATGCCATAGTATTTTATATATTTAGTATTTAGTATTTTAACTGAAAAGTGTAGATACCGCTAACAAAATTGCAATTTTATTTAAAATATAATGCTTCTACAACTCCAAAAACTTTATAAATATACACTAAATACCCTATTTTACCTAAAAATACAAAAATCTCATTTTCCATAAAAAATCAGTTCCCGCCTCTGGGCTTAGCACGGCAGTATACTAAAATTAAAAATTTAACTAAACTAATAATAATTCTTAACAACAGTAGACTATATTAAAAATCATATGAATGTAAGTAGAGTTTTTCATGTCAAACTACTACAATTCTACTATTGTGGATATTGCTATGAAATTAATAAAAAAACATCATTATCTTTTAAAATATCCTGTATAACATTACAAAACCTTATATTTTAAGAAATAAAACATCGAGGAGACTCCAAAAATGTAAAATTATATAAGGTGTCCCATTTAAAAAAACGAAGTTATAGGTAAGCCACTTCCAGTATAACCAAAAGTAGCAAATAAATGGAAACATTTTCATTAAATAGATCACTCTTCAAAACCACTTCATTCCAATTTTCATGATTCTGTTGCCTTTAGTTCTCGAGATATTTCTAATAGGCGGTTTATCTGCCTCACCCTGCCTCATCTACAGAACGTATATATGTGCCTAGTGATCTATTCACTTACCTCTTTCAACGAAAATCAGCGACAATATTACCAAGCCAATGTATATAACACATATAAAGTCCAACCAGAAACCAAAGGTCCTATTGGCCCCGAGATACATGAAAAATGCTGCGCTATGATGATTTTGGTACCTATCAAATTCAGTTTTTAGTATTTCTTCAGCTTTGAATGCTCTTATAGTAGTCAGTCCTTGAAGTGTAGCTGTTAGATGAGTAAAAATGGGACTTCGAGCTAAAAAGAGAGTATAAGAATTAAAATATGGATATACCAACTAAATATGATATTTCTTAGAAAGGCAATATTGAAGATTAGCTTGCTAAGTTGTATTCATTGTGACTTAAACTTAGCTTGCACCTCTTAATATCAGAAAAGAGGTACGAAATTACCCTATCAGTATCTCTCAAAACGATGGAGCATTTGTCTGAAGAGCCGAAATATATGTTGACCAAAGGCGCTAAGAAAACAAAATGGAATTGTACACCAGTTATTAAGCTTTGACTGAAGGGCCTGAATTATCCAAAATAAATTAAGGAACTTAAGAGATAAAGGCTGCTTTTGTTTTCATTTTATTCAGAGTTACACCACCATCTCCATATAGCTATTTCAGCATCTATGCATCCTCAGTGGAGGTATGCAGTCACAACTCTAAAACAAAATCAACAAACCCTGCCTATTTAAAGGAAAACGTCGCAAAGCAATGAATCCACCTTTTGAGACGGAAAACAGCGACATCTCTCGTAACACAAGAAAGACGAAAAGCCCCAGATGCAATTAGAATAATTGAAATAAAAAGAATAAACAATAATTTGAATCCAAGACTTTTCGTTAAGAAACTGCTTTCTGGCTGCATCCCGTATCTCCGGCTTTTACAATATATAAGCACAAGATACGACGATTATAGAAGAAAGCAAATAAAGGACACTTAGGCCACGTATTTACCTTCTTTTGGTCTAGAAAAAGGACCGAAACACAGTTTCAGGTACACAAATCTGAGTAAAGATGAAAAAGATAAAGGCAGTTCTTGTTTTCATTTGAGAGACCACCAGAGTTGGACCACCGTCTCCATATAGCTATTTCAGTATCTATGCATCCTCAGTGGAGCTATGCAGTCACAACTCTAAACCAAAATCAACAAACCCTGCCTATTTAAGGGAAAACATCCCGATGCAATGAATCCACCTTTTGAGACGCAAAACAGTGACATCTATCGTAATACGAGCAAGACGAAAAGCCCCAGATGCAAAGGTTACTACTTTTATACAATTAGAATAATTAAAATTAAAATAAGATAGTAGGTATAATTGGATAGAAAACACATTACATATTATGACGCCATTACATCCTTACGAAGAAGAAAAGATAGTAGAGGAGAAGATGTACAGAAGAAGCAAGTAAGAATATTTCATCACTGCTTAAGTCTTGATGGGGACCCTACAATTTAACCTAACCTAAGTCCCGGCGCATATTGAACCTAAGCGAGTCACAACCTGCGCCGGTGGGACGGGTGACCTGTGCAGTTATTTTTCTAGCGTGCCGCATATTAAACACAAGCTAACCCGACCGTCGCGCGTCGGCTGTCGCCGTGACGAATAGAGACGGGCAAAATAAGTGCAAACGTGTAACGGTTACTATTGATGCCGGTTCTCAGTGGTACTGAGTACAAATACTGATTACAAAATACTGATGTATCTGATCCTTGTACTGAATTGAGTAGGCAACTAAAAAACGGTAGTTCCGTACATGTAACTAGTAACGTTTTAAAAATATGTTACACGTCCCTAGTAGTCGTAGCGGTATGACTTTCGAAAACATCGAATTTGATCATAAGCGGGGTGCATAAAAAGATATCTTACACTGAGTATTCTATTTCTACATACCTTTATAATAACAAGCATAAGTTAAACACTGCATTGATTGTGATTGCAAAAACGGTTCGCATGTTTTAAATAAGATTTTTGCTGATTGTGTTTTTGCTAAAATATTAAATAACACAAAAAATACAATTCACAACCATCATTTAATTTTTAACGATAAACAAAAGTCTAATAAATATATGATGACAAGTTTAAAATTGATCGACTTTGTCGATAACAGTGTCATTAATAGATATTTTTTACCATGAATCATTTTCCAATGATTGTGTGGATTTAGAAGTACATACTAAACAATTTTTTGATCTGTATAAAGGAGATTATAATTATGACACATTATGGTACTCCTTATTTTTCAAATAATATGCTCTTGTAAACGCATAACTTTGATTTATTGGCAAAAGCCACACTAACTACAGAGCCGTGCGGTACATCTTTTCAATATGATGCAAGTCTTCGAAATGCCGCCTCTTAAGTATTACAGAAACTTAACTTTTATTTTTATTAAATGAACCTACACAAAATGAAGGACACCTTTTATTTTAAAAGCAAAACATACTTTATAGACCTGGATCAGGCAAACTGAAAATTTGTTAGTAGCTTAACGGTGTCTATTCGGACAAACTTTGATGTACAGGAACACTGGAACAGGGGAAGGTTTAATAGTGGAACAGTTTAAAAATTTGGAACGCCACATTACGAAAACGTCACATGTATTTTGTCGGACATAACAACCAATCGATTAGTTACCCTATCATTAAACTCTCATTCAAAAATCAGACTGCTATTACTAACCAACATGATTCCTGTTATTTGACATGTTCTTCCTGTTTCACTCATTAAAATGCCCAGTTAGTGATAAACACCAGTCTAATTTTTCCATGAGAGTTTAATGAAATGGTAACAAATCAATTGGAAGTTCTGTCCGACAAAATATATGGAACGTTTTTGTAGTCTGACGTTCCAAATTTTTAACCTGTTCCACAATTAAAACTTCCCCTGTTTCAGTGTTCCCGTACATCAAAGTTTGTCTGACGAGACACCGTTAAGCTATTAACAAATTTTCAGCTTGCTAATAATCAACTTTTTGTTGGTACGCGGGATCCAGGCCTAGAAATACAATGTCACAAATGATAGCGTAATCCCTTTTCTATAGGTATAAAAATTTTGTAAATATCGTTCATTTCTTAAATCTACACAACATTATCATTAAAAACCGTTAAGCATATCTGTGAATATCGCACAACCCTCAAATAAAATGTGTCATCATACCGGGCTTGTTCATGCTTAAAAATAAAATATGTAGACAAGATATAAATATATGTAATAGGTAAGCAGTTTTTGCAAGGACAATCCAATCACAATCAGTGTTGTTTATAATAATAGTAATTCCGAACGAGTCTGTTAGCTTTTCTACGTCCATCTCGAAAACAAAACCGCAACTGAGAATTGAGTTACGCGTCCCACGACACCAGAAAACTGTACGCCGATGACGACAAACGTTAGCATGCTAGACCTGGCACCGTATTCACTGATATTAGGATGCGCAGAACTCTCTACGCACCTCGACGGTGCCAGGTTGTGTTCGCTTAGGATCAATTTGCGCCGGCACTAACTCTCATACTTTTACCTCGTTCTTTTACTTACTTACTGATTCCACTCTCTTAACATCTCGACTGGTTTTTAAAAATACGATCTTCATTACATAAAACAGTATACCTATGCAGATAGTGGGTATCATGATCCAGTATGTTAAGCTACTTATTACGATAGAGATCGCACCTACCTGGAGGCCAATCTGAAAGCAGATATTATAAGATATACTAACTTCGATATTTCCGCATTGTAAATGGTTAATACAAAAATCAATTCATCCTATAAACACACCTAAGCATATTCCAAAATTTGAAATATAAATTTTCAGAATACCTCAGAACTCGATAAAAATGCAGTATTCAACAGCTTTTACATGGATGCATTGAGCTTTATTTGGAATTTTAAGGCATTTAAGGCGCTTAAAAGATAGGGCTACTAGTTTTCTAAATAGATGGTTTTGTGAATAGATGGCGTTACTTTCTATGTTATGTAAAAATTTTTATTCATTTGAAATAGTAAGGAAATGAAAATGTGAGTCTAAAATCGATTACAAAATTTTTTTATGACATATTTTATAGTATGGTACAATTGATCCAAAAGATGGCATAACCCAGACATCCAAAGTGAAAGTTATCCTCCAACACCAAATTGTTCTATATGTTCTATATCACACCATTTTGAGCGTCGGGTTTGGGGGGGAGGGGGGAGAAATCGGTAAATTCGTAGTTTTTTTACGTTTTTCGTCAATATTTCTAAAACTACATAAAATTGAAAACAAAAATGGTTCATACATAATTGTTATAAAATTAACGGTTCCAGAGTTACGGAGGGTGAAAAGTGGAGGTTTTCGATACTTTTTATATCTTTTGGGCAATTGATGATGATTTTGAATGGTGAGGTTGACGTTTCTTCAAGAGCTTATCACTAACATACCATCGGCCACTCAAATAGCAAATTTTATTTACAAAACACAATCCTGTTAAAGAAAATTTCTTTCATCGGTAATATTATAAATTGCCCAAAAAATATAAAAAGTATCGAAAACCTCAACTTTTCACCCTCCGTAACTCGGGAATCGTTGATTTTATAGCAATTATGTAACGGGCCTTTTTTGTTTTAAATTTTATGTATACCCTATTCCACAAACATACGCCTGTTTTGGATTACTTCGACAACGAATATTTTACTGTGCAAAATAAGAAGAACGAAAGTAAATTGCAAATTACATTGTTGTTTATTGGTATAATTATTAGCACCATTTACTTTCGTACTTCTTATGTTGCACAGTAAAATATTCGTTGTCGAAGTAATGTGGAATGGCCCATAAAACATTTTTGTATATAACATTGTTTACGCTAAAGCATAGTTTTAGAAATATTTACGAAAAACGTAAAAAAACTTCTAATTTACCGACTTCTCCCCCATCTCCCCATCTTTTTACTGAACAATATGTGTACTATATAGAACAATTTGGTGTTGAAGGAAAACTATACTACCTCTGTAACTTTGGAACCGTTCATTTTAGAATGATTAGGCATAGGGCCTTTTTTTATTTAAAATTTAATGTAGAACATTTTTCTATAGAAGGTTGTTCATGCTAAACCACACAGTTTTAGAAATATTGACGAAAAACGTAAAAAACTACGAATTTACCAATTTCTCCCCCCCTCCCCCCCAAACCCGACTCTCAAAATAGTGTGACTTTTTTCTGAACATTATGTGGACCATGTAGAACAATTTGGTGCTGGAGGATAACTTTCACTTTGGATGTCTGTGTTTGGGTATAGTTATACCATACTACTAATAGGAATTGAAACAACAAAATGGCTTATAATAATATTGTGTCCTTTAAGTAATAAAAATGTGGTTTTATAAAACGTTTTGTTTTATAAAAGTGTAATTATTTATTACATAATGGTCATGTAGGGAACAATTCCAATGAAATTTCCTTAGAATTCCTCTAATTATTCAATGTAGCAAATACATTTTCTTGCTTAGGTATATGTCTTATATTTCTTATTAGGTCAAGTTTGTTGCTTGTTATTTTATTTCATTGACTGTTTTTTATATTCATTTGACTGCTTTATATTGGTAAGCAGGCTAACAATAATAGCTTAGTTTAAGTAATGACTAAAATCATTTTTTTTTGTCGATCGGATAGCTCAGTGCGACTAGTGGCTGACCCACACTTCACTCCGCCGTGAGGTATGTGAGTTCAAGCCCAGCCCAGGCCATCGAAAAACAAAAAGGCTAACGCGTCAGTATAAAATTCTAAATATGATTCTGGCGCTTAGACTGGAATATGCGGGCATCTGATCGACCTATGAGGGAGCAGTACGGCAAGGGATAAGGGCTTGCGGCTAGGTGATACTCCCCCATAGATCCCTACCGAAGGGCTTTGACGCCCAAGAACGGTGTATACATACATAAAATCATCTTTTGAAGTTTACTCTTTTCCTGATGGTCTTATTTTGTTGACCATATAACTCTTTTGTAGTAAGTATATAAGTGAACATGTAAATTTTAATAGTTTTAGTTATGTAATTCTTTGATATTTTTTTGAGAATTTTGATCCTTTATAAATCTCGGGTTAATATTTATTGGCACCCTTTTGAATTTCCTAAAATTTGTACAACACCGTCAGCGTGATTTTTTGAAATGCAATTTCAGAAAAAAGGATAAAAATCTTAGTAATTAGATTTTGATTAAGCTTTTCCTTTAAATCATTCTAAAGACGGATACAGACTCTTCTTCTTTTCCTTCTATTGTCCATGTTTGGACATAGGCCTCTGTGGTCGTTCTCTTGGTCGTTTATAATTTCGTAAGGTCTCCAATGTTATATTATTGCGTTCAGTGGCGGAGCGTCCTTAGGGGCCAGAGGGGCCGGGCCGCACTAAAAAATATGTGATATAATATGTAAATTTTTAGTTACGATTCTATTATACAATACTTTATATATATAAATATGCATTAAATAATTTATTGGTTCATAAATATCGTTTTTTCTTGTGATATAAAAATAAAATATTGCACAATCACGCACCAATCACGTTTATTTATATTTGCCTTTGTTAGAGTCTAGGTTTGACATCCATATTATGTCATAATAGGATGGATACACTGGTTGATTAGTTTGCTCCTCAACTCTTGGGGTATTTTGTGGTTCTTAAGTATCCAACTAAGTTTTAGAAATCCTGTCTATGCTAGTCTTGATCTTTGAGTAATTTCCGCACTTTGGTTCTCTTTGTCAAGTCTCAAGATCTGCCTTAAAGTATGAGGATGATTAACTAATCCACGTAAATACAGTAATTGCGACCTATACGCACAAATGACATATTGTTCATTACAAGCAAGTGTTAGATCGAGTACAGCGTACAGCACACCAAACAGCATAAATTAACAACCAAGATTTGAAAATATTAATAAGAAACCTTTACTGGAAGAGACCACAAATCACAAGTTGAATGAGAACAGACGGAATAATATGTGAAAATCATGCGTGGAGTGACGCGAGGCTGTGTTTTGTCTACTCTAATTTTCGATCTCCAGTCTGAAAAAATATTTATCGAAGGTTTGCACGAAACCGAAAAAGGTATTCTACTAAACGGGTACTGGCAAAACAATATCAGATATGCAGATGACATCAGAGTATCTATTTGATGACCATCTAGAATCTAGAACACCAAAAGCACGTATTACTTACAGTCAATAACATGGACTCAATATAAATATAAAGAACACAAAGCCCATGACAATTAGAAAGAAAGAGATAACACATAGTGAAGTTTACGTCAAACAAAACCCAGAAAAAATAGTGATTCACTACAACTACCTCGGCATCATAATAATTCAGGAATGGACTAATAGCGGATAATAGCATATCCACTAAAAATCATGAAATTCAATCTAGCAGTTCTTGAGGTTTAAGTAATATAAATAGCATATTTTGAGAATTTTTTTTATACATATAAGGTAAGGTCACCAATTAAGGCCAGCTTAAGGTTTAAATATCTGTAATATTTTATTCAGGAACAGTATGGAGGAAAACTCTTGTATACATATTGCCTAACATTTTAGCTATCGAATTTCAGGATAAAATACTTACTAAATAAATAAAGAAATATAAAATTTTAACATTGAATAAATCTGGAATATTTGGCCTTATTAGGAACTGGTAGCTTAATAAGGCCAGTTTCATTTTTTACGCAAATTGAGGTGGATAATAAATTTTAAACCTAAGAATTAAAGAACAAATACAAAATTTAGTGAAAGAAACTTTTATTCATATTAAATTTGTCAATACAAGCACACATATCGCACATTTACACACGTCTAGGACAATTGGCTTTATTAGGACACTGTCTACTTTTTTATTTAACATACAAAAATAATAAAAAAGCAATATAGAGGAAAAACAGATCCAATTCCTTAAAATTAATTTACTATCGCTTTACAAAGAAAAAATAATTGACTTATATTCATTAAGTACCATTTTAGTAATTTTGTAACTTACCTAAAATTTAAAAACGAACTTCCGCACCGTAACAAACACGTGTCTAGTCTACTTGGCGCTGCTATGTGATACTACCGACTGAATGGCGTAGACGATTTTGACTGAGAAAGAGATTTACGGTGACCTCTAATATATAATATCTATATTTAAGAAAATATTTGCAATTGGCCTAATTAAGACACTGGCCTTATTTGGCGACACTACCTTAGACGAAGCAATAAAGCACAAAAATCGGCCTTACCTCCGAATAAAAAAAGGACAAGACGGATCTTAATAACTCTTTTTGCATTCTATTCGTGAATGCGCCAGGAAACTTTGTGACCCAGAGCCATGATATAATATTGAAAAACTGCATACAAAAAATGCATTCTTAAAATACATCTCAAACGGTAAATAAAAACAATTCAGAACTCGTCAATTATCGGCGGAAATGAGTTCAATTTTGTTACTCGGGCGTTTTTGGGGTTGCTGAAAACGAATATGACGTCAAAAGTGGTCTCCGGAGTACCTGTTGCCAAGGGTACCTGCTGTTTACCTCGTCATTAAAATTCATGAAAAAATTAGTCAAAAATCATTACTCCGGGCTTTTTGGGGCCGCAAACGACGAATATAACATCTGAAGCGATTTTCGGAGTACCTGGTGCCCAGAGTACCTACTGCTTAGCTCTCTTGTGGAGTTTTCGACAAAAAAATTATTAAAAAGCTAGTCAAAAATAATTACTCTGGTGTTTTTGGGGTCGCTAACGACGAATATAACATCGGAAGCAATCTCCGGAATATCTGGTGCCCAGGGTACCTATTTCTTATGGAGTATTCGGCAAATTCATTAAAGAATTAGCCAAAAATCATTACTCGGGGGGTTTTTGTGTCGCTGACGACGAATACGACATCGGAAGTGATCTACGGAGTACCTGGTACCCAGGGTACCTACTGTTTACCTCGTTTTCTGGAGTTTTCGGCAAATTCATTAAAAAATTAGTCAAACATTATCAGGGCCGGCCCTAGGGCTTTGCTCCCCGGGCAAAATAAAATTTGGCGCCCTTTCAAACAAGAATATACCTACAAATTTACTGTAAATATAAAAAATAGCAAAAAAATCAAAATTTCACTATAAACAACTATGTAAAAATATATTTATTTAAAAAATAGTACAGTAGTTATTATGTATAACTGATCCAACATATGACGTAGCATAAGGAAGTTCAAACGACGAAGGAGCGACATAAAAGATAAAGATAAATGCACATTATCAACAAGCAGAAAAAAATGTGCATAATGTTGTACAATCCAAAAAAGTTGTTGATTGTGCGCAAGATATAGCTGTATCACCAAGGACTAATTTGAGGGAGTGGCATCCATATGGCATAAAAAAAGTAAGACGATATTCTTTGCAAATACGAGTTTGTACAGCTTTATTTTTTCCATTCATGTTAGAGCCACTGTAGTATCCTTGGCCTTAAAATAATCTAAATTCAATTAAAAATCATTGATTAATTTTTTTATTACTTATCTCATATGAGTAGGACTATGACTCGATACTTAGAACCAAACCATGGGAAGCAATGGAAGCATCGAAGTTCCAAGAATATTAATAAGAGCAGTAAAAGCAGTCTACAAGAATAACAAAGTAGCTATAAAAATGGATAATAGGATATGCAGTCCATTTAAGACAACAATACAGTGAAAACTGCATAAATCCTTATTAATATGCAGGGTGTTTTTAAATAAGTGCGACAAACTTTAAGGGCTACATAAAAAAATAATGACAGTTTCTATAAACGTATGTCCGCAAATGATTGGTTTCCGAGATACGGGCTGTTGAAATTTTTCTTACAAACTAACGATTTATTTAGTGCTCTAAAACCGGTTGAGATATGCAAATGAAATTTGATAGGTTTTGAGAGATAATTATTGCGCATTTTTTTGACATAAAATTAAGAATTTTGTATCTACCATTGTCGCGAATACGGGTAATGGTCTGAATTAAAAAAAAAAGTACGTCACTGAGATATTTCAAATAAAAAATCATTTTGGAATTCCTCGTTCAATTTTTGTGATACAACAATCTATCTTTCCTTTTTTCATGCGACGCACCGTTTTTATGCAAAAATAAAACATTTTAACCTTACAAAGTATTCGAAATAAGTTTCTATTCATATGAAAAAGAACTAGTCATTTCTAATTGATTCATACCCAGTTTATTGGCAGAAAAAAATTGTTAAAAGAAGAAAGAGATCACTTTTCAATGAAAGAATAGGTAAATTTATTTACGGATGAGAATAATAATGTTAAAAAATTACAAATCACTTCAAATGTTCAAAATTCCCGTCGTTTACCTCCTGGCAATGTACAATTTAATATTATGTTTCCTCCCATAAATTTTATATTTTTTATTACGTGGATACTTACTTACCGAAATTTATATAACGTAAAAACAAAAAAAACATCTAATTAATACCACAATGCCACAAATTCCCAATATCTAACAAATCTTTGTTTTATTTCACTTTAATTATTACACACCCACGGACACACGCCACTTTTGTTGACACAAAGTGTACAGAACAGAAAAACAAAATTATCTAACCTTAACCATTGAGGCGTATAATAACATAACATCCCCGAAATAATATACAAAAGCGCCAGTATTACAACATCCCTGACTATTCATAAATTTGATCTTTGTCAATTTTTTTTAAGTATAAGTGATAAGTACGTGACAAAAATGTCCTTCTAACAACTGCATAAACTTTTTAGATCGTAAAAAACATTTTAGTTTGCATTAATATTGTATGGGTGATAAAAATCCTTAAGTTGAATTATTGTGATTAGAGAATTCTTTTTTTTTGTCTATTAATCTTTTTTTGAGTTATTGATTCTGATTATAGGTGACAATAGTTTTCTTATTAGTAAAATTATAATCTTATATCAAAGTTATAAAAAAAGATTTTATTTTTATATCGGCATTCAAAAACCCCTAAGTAATGAATTTAAAAAAAAATTTTAATGAATTTGCCAAAAACTCCCAAAAACGAGGTAAACAGTAGGTACCCTGGGTACCAAGTACTCCGTAGAGAACTTCCGATGTCATATTCGTCGTCAGCGACCCAAAAACACCGAGTAATGATTTTTGCCTAATTTTTTAATGAATTTGCCGAAAACTCCATAAGAAGTAGGGAGGTACCCTGGGCACCAGGTACACCGGAGATCACTTCCGATGTCATATTCGTCGTCAGAGACCCCAAAAACCACTAAGTAATAAATTTTAACAAATGTTTTAATGAATTTGCCAAAAACTCCCGAAAAACGAGGTAAACAGTAGGTACCCTGTGTACCAAGTACTCCGTAGAGCACTTCCGATGTCATATTCGTCGTCAGCGACCCAAAAACACCGAGTAATGATTTTTGGCTAATTTTTTAATGAATTTGCCGAAAACTCCATAAGAAGTAGGTAGGTTTTATGGGCACCAGGTATTCCGGAGATCGCTTCCGATGTCATATTCGTCGTTAGCGACCCCAAAAACACCCGAATAATTATTTTTGACTAATTTTTTAATAATTATTTTGCCGAAAACTCCACAAGACGAGGTAAACAGTAGGTACCCTGTGCACCAGGTACTCCGGAAATCACTTTTGAAGTCATATTCGTTTTCAGGGACCCAAAAACCCCCCGAGTAACAAAATAGAACTCATTTCCGCCGATAATTGACGAGTTGTGAATTTTTTTTTATCGACTGTTTGAGATGCGGTTTAAGAAT
Organism: Diabrotica virgifera virgifera; assembly: GCF_917563875.1. Taxonomy (NCBI): domain Eukaryota; kingdom Metazoa; phylum Arthropoda; class Insecta; order Coleoptera; family Chrysomelidae; genus Diabrotica; species Diabrotica virgifera. Next base: position 53,552,851 of record NC_065451.1, read on the forward strand.
GCATTTTTTATGCAGTTTTTCAATATTATATCATGTCTCCGGCTCACAAAGTTTCCTAGCGCATTCACGAATCGAATGCAAAATGAATTATTAAGATCCATCTTGTCCGTTTTTTTTCTCGGAGGTTCAGTGCTTTATTGCTTCATCTAATACACATAATTCATATTTCTATACTTACTTGAAGAGTATCCATGAAAGTCATTGGCAAAACTTCATCTAAAGCACCAATGTCTTTGGAAAACCTATTAAGAATTCTTCCAGAAGGGTTTATATTGAAGAACCTCATTGGACTGTAAACTATGTTCTCAAACATCATATTGTGAATTTTTGTGGATGCTGTTATAGCCCATGCGTAAAACGAAGACGACCTGATATTCATAATAAGTACCATGATAATGTTTAGAGCAATGAAGTAGAATGCAGTGTATTCACTTACAAAAACTGGGGTAAGCCACCAATTAGCGAAACCTGTATTGTCAATTGATTGAGGAGAAGGAGTGGTAAACTCTAACAGTGCAGTATAATTTCCTATAAGTCTAGTGTCTATTGTGGATGATATGTTTTGTGAAGATTTCCATTGTTGAATATTGACCCTGTAAAGGAATAAGAATAAGAAAAAGACTAAGTTTTCACTCTAATGGCATATAAAACAACATAATGCTATTCCACATCCCACCAGACTGAAAACAATGGGAACCTTCTCTGGTTCTGGACCTTCTTGGATCAGAAAGAGCAGCATATGTGCCTTCTGATGAGGGACTAATAAGTTTCGAAACCGGTAGAGGTGATTGCTGCACTCTCTGATTGGACTAGAATATGGTGCGTCTGTATTTTCGTTTTGTAACGAAATTGAAAATGGTTATTCATTTTTGAATAAGAATAAATATTTAAATAAATTAGTATTTTCGATAGACTCATCACTAGAGCTCGGGAAATATGCACTTAAAAAACCCTAAAATATGCATGCAAATATGCACAAAAAACGGTTGAAATATGCTCTAAAATATGCTTTTATGCATTTATTGCATATAAATAGAAAACGCAGTAATCCTTGTTTTGAAGGTATTTAAATATTTATTTTATGCCAATGGCCTTAGTTGTGGAGGCATTTAAACTACATAAAAAATATTTATTTTATTCTAGTCACAAAAAATATTTATTGAAATTTCTATTATCTACATCATTATATTCATTTTTTATTCTTTATATTTATTGTCATCATTCTTTATTATATTATTATTACAATTAAAACTATACATTATTAAATGTTTTTCTAAATTTTCTACATAAAAACTGAGCCGTCTATCTGATAATAATTGTTTATACACGAAAAAACTTCTTTATACTTCACATGAAGTTAAAGAAACAAACTTTAAATTAGTGCATAATTGAGTGTTCTACCTATACAATTAAATTATTTTCACATTTCTCCATCTTAATAATATATTATCTATTTGAATTATTTTTGAGATTCCTCATTTTTCTTTAAAACCGTGCAGAATTTTTGATGCCCTTTGTTGTTCCCCAAGGTTTAAATTTTCATTTAGTAAATTAATAATTTCAATACTTTGGTCTAATGAAAGGTTTCGCTATTCTAATTTAGTAATTGGTTCAGCAATATTTACAAAATTGGTTTAGATATGTGTCAAATTACTTTTTAATAAAGTTTTTTTTTTAAATATCCACTCATTTTTTTTTTGTAGAAGCTGAGTTATCTACATCGAATCTACAAATGACGACTCCAATTCCCTCAAAATTATCGGTTATGAAATTTACAGAATTTAACCATGTTCCCCATCTAGTTATCACAGGTTCAGATGGTAAAGGCACATTAGGTAAACGATCTTTATAATATAAAGATGTACAAATACATATTATGTACACCTGTACTCGCAGAGTACTTCTGTCCTTACAGTTTCTGCTACTCTATTTAAAGCGTGTGCTAAATGGTAGGGGAGCAAAGTATGCAAAATTTGCAGTCACTCGAGCGTTATGGGGACCTATTGGGTTGTAATTATTAGGTCCTAAAACCAAAAAAGGGTCCCCCTTAACGATCTTCCCTGTGTTAAGAGCCAATATATGGTAGAGGCACATCTGCAGGGTACCAGGTTTCTCCCCATATGATAATCTCACGCGCTCGAGTAACTGCAAAAATCCCCGCTTGGGCTCCCCTGCCAAAACAAGTAATTTTGAAAAAAAAAAAACATTTTTAATTGTTGTCCAACTTTGGTCATATGGCGCAGCATCACAAAATAACAAAATTTTTTCTCTAGCAAAATGTGATTGCATATTGTAGAGTCTCCTTCGTCTCTTTATTCGTTGTCTCCTTGCCGTATTAATTGTAAATGGCGGAGATTAAGAATGTTACCAGAAAGTGGTTCCACAGGATTTTTCAGATTTATTGTTTAGAAAATTTTTTCTGTTGTTTGAGGTAAAAAAAAGTCTGAAAATTTGCAATTTCAATAAATGCATATGCACTTATAAAATTTATCCAAAATATGCAAATATGCACTTAATATGCATTTTGCATATTTCCCGAGCTCTACTCGTCACAATCAATAAAGAATCAATTAAAAAATAGTACTATTTTTTAAGAAACTAATGTCAGGTGTTAGTGTCAGGTCGACACTTTGATTGATATTAACAGCATTTGACGCTACGCTGGCCTCAGATGATTGTTGAAGGACAACAAAAAGGATGGAAGTTAACAGGGGTACCATTTACACTTAATCGTGGCAAAATCGGACAGGTGTTGTCGAAGGTTGGTGTTGTCGAAATATCTTGGACCAATAAGCCCCCTGTCTTCCTTATTAAAGACGTACTGGTTGAAATACCGATACACCAAGGCCAAAAAGGTGTACAGATCAGAAGTATCAATAGAAAGAGTACTTTATTATGTACCTACTTGTAGTACGTTCTGGAAAACATGGTGATACTGGAGCCTCTCTTGACGTGGAGAGAGCGGTATACAGCCGGTGCAAGAGGAAAATGTCACATGGAGAATCGGAAGAAACGATGAGATTAATGCATTGAGTGAAGGGCATATTATAATATTTGTTAAAAGTCAAAGACTGTCATGATTAAAAACATGTCCAGAGAAAAGAAAATACAAAAACCACAAAGAAGTATTTCAATGGAAGCCAATAGGAAGATGAGAAAAACAAAGTCCCAGAAAGAAATGGCTGGATGACGTGGAAGCCGGCCTGCAAATTACACTACTCCAAGAAATTAACGCACCCCCTTAAGGCCTGGCGCAAATTGAACCTAAGCGAGACACAACCTGCACCGGCTAACTGCGTAGACAGTTTTGCGCATCCTACTATCAGTGCATCCGTTCACAGGTCTCGCTTGGGAACGTTGGGAACGTTTGTCATCGGCGTACAGTTTTCTTGGGTCGTGGGACGCGTGACTCACCGCCAGTTGTTTATTTTTACTTGTTTTTGTTTGCGAGATGACTTATCTGAAATGAATACGGATGGCAGTGGCGGCTTGTCCTATGAGGCAGGTGAGGCAGTGCCTCACCAGTATATCAATCGACTATTTACCTTATTTCAAGAGTTGAAAGCTGAAAATGTGAAAATACAACCTAGTACACAGCAGGTGGATTTAGAAGAAGTCATCGATGAACTTAACGACAGAAATAGACGCAAGAAAAATTTGGTCATCTTTGGAGTTCCAGATCACAGTCAACAGGGTGAAGTCGCTAATGATAAGCTGGAGGTTAATAAAATTATTAATCTCTTAGATCCGCAATTTGATATTTCAAATCTGAGGCTATTTAGGGTTGGTCGATTTTCTGATGGAAGAACTCGACCGATCAAAGTAGTTTTACGCGATGAAAATCAAGTATTAAAATTAACTCGCAATTCAAAAGTTCTTAGGAATGGAAATTATAAAAATGTTTCTGTTGCGAGTGATCGCACTCCGCGTCAAATTACACATTATAAAAAATTAAAAGAGGAACTTAATGTAAAAAATTCGGACGGCCAACAAAACTTCCGAATAAAGTATATTAATGGTGTGCCAAGAATAGTCCAAAATTTAAACTGAACAATCCCAACAGCTTTTCAACTTGTAAAGAAGATTTATTATGCTACTATCAAAATGTGCGTGGATTGAACAGTAAATTGAAGACTTTTTTGGCTGCTGTTAGTGTTTCTGAATTTGATATAATTGCTATAAGTGAAACTTGGTTAAATGAGGAAGTATCCAGTAATGAATTATTTACTGATGATTACGATGTACATCGAAAAGATCGTAAATTTGATTTAGTGGATAAAACAAAAGGCGGTGGCATTTTGCTTGCAATAAAAAATTTTATAAAGTCCGAGGTAATGGATACTTCACCATTTGATCTTCAGTTTCCATTAATTGATATGTTGGTTATTAAATGCAGCATAAGGTATATCGTTTCTTATGTAATGGTATTATATATTCCTGATAAGTTAAGTTTATTAGATTTTGAATTTTTCTTTGAATCTTTAGAGCAACTTGATTATTTGAATGATAATTTTGTGATTATTTTGGGAGATTTTAATGCGCCTAAATTTATTGAGAATGACATATCGGATAGAAAAACTGCAGCAATTTTAAATTTATTTAATACTAATAACTTGGATCAATATAATAATATAAAAAATACACTTGAACGAATACTTGATTTGATAGCATCCAATATAAAATGTACTGTGTCTCACGATGATTTGCCTCTTGTAGCTGAGGATGATCATCATCCGGCTCTACTAATAAATTTTAACAACATATTTTCTAAAGAAGTAACGTTTATTCCAAATTCACTTGATAAAGCTTATAATTTTAGGAATGCAGATTTTGTTAACTTATATTCAAGTATCCTACAGAGTGATTGGAGTTTTATCGAATGCTGCTGGACTAGAGGGAGATTGTATTTAAGCAATACGTAGGTATTTTTAATTTTTTTTAAAATTTTCTTATTCATTTTTTTGTGGAATTTATGGCTTTGGTGAGAACCAATTAGAAATAGGCATTTTTAACATAACAAATAAATACAAATGTTATAAAATAAAAATTTGTTTCAGATTCGTGTTTAAATTCGTATTGTTAGATAAAATCTAACGCGCAACTGCTTACGTGACAGAAGATCGCGCGACTGTTCCCGGGTTAAAAATATGTCATATTTGATGTCTCGAACTTCCTAAACCTGTTGTCCGATTTAAGTGATTCTTTAAATATGTTACAACCCTATTATTTAACAATATCGCTATAATAATATTGTTGCTAGACAGGTAAACTGGCATTGTGTACCGGGTGTACCAATCAAACTGTGTTTTGTTTTCAAAGTTCACCACACCCTGTGGAATATTCTAGCATTTATAAAATCCTGAAATTAAAATCCAACTATAGCTTTAGATTTTCTTAACATTCTGGTTTTGATTTAACATTTGATTAACATTTGATTCAATCGCTTATTTTGGATAATAAGAAATTTAGGTATTTTGACAACTAGCATGTTTTTCATCAATATAGGGTGTGCAATAAACTTTAAGGAGTAATTCTGCATGAAAAGGAAATGACAGTTTGCTTTATAAACGCCTGGCTGTAAATGCTTCGTTGAAATTTATGGGGTGTTGAAATTTTTCTTACAAACGGACGATTTATTTATAGCTCTAAAACCGGTTAAAATATGCAAATGAAATTTGGTGAGTTTTAAGAGGTAGTTATTTTTTTTTATGTGTAATTAAGAATTTAATATCCATTGGGTGCATACGGGGAATATGACCCCCATACGCGCCAATCGCAAATATCTTTCTTATAATCTTTAGCGCCCTTCAGGGCGTCGGATGCAATCGAGAATATAAAATTCTTAATTGTTTCTCAAAATATGCTGAATGACTATATTTTTAAAACGCACCAAATTTCATTTACATATCTCAGCCGGTTTTAGAGTTATAAATAAATCGTCAGTTTGTAAGAAACACTTCGATATCTCGTATCTCGGAGACGCAGCATTTGCAGACATAACTTTATCAAGCAAACTATCATTATCTTTTCATGCTGAATTACCCCTTAAAGTTTGTCGGACTGTTTTAGAAACACCCTGTATTGATGAATAACACGGCTAGTTGTTAAAGCACCTAACTTTTTTATTATCCAACATAAGCGAATGAATAAAAAACAGAATGTTAAGAAAACCTGAGGCTACAGTCGGATTTTAATTTCCGTATTTGATAAAAATAGACTGCTTCAATTCTGTCAGGAGAATAGCATGATTGTATCTAATACATTCTTCAACTTACCAAAGAGAAGACATTATACGTGGAAATCACCCCAGGACAATGGCCAAAGAATAATTCGAAACCAGATTGATTTTTTACTGATAAATGAACGATACAGAAACTCCTTAAAATCCGTTAAGACTTACACAGGCGCAGATGTCTATTCAGACCATAACCCTCTAATAGCTCAAATGAGTATTAAACTAAAAAGATTAGAGCAGAAAAAAAGAGCAAACCAGATAGACGTCAGTCATTTATGTAACCTGGAGGTAAAGGAGGAACTGCAAAGATATATTAATAATAATTTGAAAATACTTCATGAAAAAGAAACATTTCAGGCAACGAACAAAATAGATAAAAAATGGTAAAAACGTAAAAATGGCCATAACAAGTCCTGCGAAGAAAATTCTTACTAAAGAAAAACCAAAAATAAAGCAAAGATGGATGAATGATAAAATCCTTCTTCTCATGGACAATCGGAGAATAATGAAAGGAAAAAACGAACAAAGGTATAAACAAATACAAAAATGTGAAGAAATAGAGCAATTCCAGGCAAAACATGATATTTTTAATGTACCGGGTGTCCCAATAAGAATGGCTCTCGGCCATATCCCAGGAACCGTTTGTAGTACAGCTTTGAGAAAAAATATTTATGATAAAAGTTGCCTCGGGAAAAGCCTGAAAATTATTTTCATAATTGTAGGTTCACCGCTAGAGGGCGTTATTGAATATCAAAAATTAACAAATCTAAATTTTACAAAATTTGCCTAATGAAAGGGCACTGGAAATTCGATCATCGTATTCTTCATAAAATTCTGCGCATATTTCATTTCACAAGTTTAAGTCTACCTTTGCAAATAAGAGGGGGGTGAGTGGGAACCTTGTTATGAAAAAATGGCTGTAAGTCCGGTTCTGCTAAATCGAAATTTGCAAACTTGGTCATGTTGAAAACAGCCCTTTTTCGTCAATGTAAGACTTATAATTTCGAAACAGCCTATTAAGTAACATACCAGCTAGAAGGCGTTATTTAATTATTTTCAGAAATCTAGTTTTCTTTGGAAAATATTAAATACAAGTATGAATTTTTAATCCTATATTACAAAATTAGATCAAATTAGCAACAGAATAGCGAAAACCGCATGTCTATATCTTTTTTCTGTCTCGAGGTATCTTAAGAAACGTATAAATTTTAAACCTAACCGTTACTGTCACCGGTAAACAAAGTTAAGGAAAAGGTATTGTGCTGTGGAAAAAACAAAGAAATATTTTCTAGATCTCAACGTATATAATTAATTAAAACAAGAATAAGACAAACAACACTATAAAATATAACAAAGAAATAAAAACAACTACTTAGTGACGACTTAAATGTTCAAATTATTGCCCATCATTTTTGATTCAAGCATTTACCCTTTCAACAGTAAATTGAACATCAGTTTTAATTTCTGCTCTCGAAATGCTTTGAATGGGGTTTCGTATTCTCTGGATCATTTTTTCTCGAGTAGGCCTAGCTGCAAAAAGAAGGTCTTTAATCCGTCCTAATACCTAAATAAAAATGAAATACCAAACCGTCCCCACCCCAAACAGTTAAATCTGGTGATAGTCAGATAACTGGACCCTTTCTTTTCGATAATGCTATTATTGGTGAACACTATCTAATTCTTTTAAGGAATGAATTGCCTCTTCTTCTGGAAGATGTACCGCTAGCAGTTCGTACGTCCATGTTGTTTCAGCACGATGGATGTCCCACGCATTTTTCCATTCTAGTAAGAGATTTTTTAGATGAGTCATTCGCTGATAGATGGATAGGACGTGGAAGCCTATTTTTTGGCTAACTAGATCACAAGATTTAACTGTTTTAGAATTTTATTTTTATTTTATTTATGGGGGCGGATTAAAGACGCCCCCAGACAGGGGGCGGATTAAAGACGCCCCCAGACAGAGAGTAGGAAACGCCATGCAAAGCATTAGGAGATCAGAAATTGAGACTGCTGTTCAATATACTCTTAAAGAGTAAATACTTGCATCGAAAATTATGGGCCATAATTTCAACATTTAAGTCGTCACTAGGTAGCCGTTTTTATTTCTTTGTTATATTTTATAGTGTTGTTTGTCCTACTTTTGTTTTAATTAATACACGTTGACATCTAAAAAAATGTATCTTTGTTTTTCCACAGCACACTACCTTTTCTTAACTTCGTTTATCAGTGACAGTAACAGTTATGTTTAAAATTTACACGTTTGTTAAGATATCTCGAGCTAGAAAAAAGGTATCGACATGCTGTTTTCGCTATTCGGTTGCTAATTTGATCTAATTTTGTAATAAAGGATTAAAAATGCATACTTGTATTTAATATTTTCCAAAGAAAACAAGATTTCTGAAATTAATTAAATAACGGCCCATAGCCGGCATATTACTTAATAGGCTGTTTCGAAATTATAACTCTTACATCGACGAAAAAGAGCTGTCTTCAACATGACCAAGTTTGCAAAATTCTATTTAGCAGAACCGGACTTACAGCCATTTTTTCATAACAAGGTTCCCACTAACCCCCACCTCTTATTTGGAGAAGTAGACTTAAACTTGTGAAATCAAATATGCGCAAAATTTTATGAAGAATACGATGATCTGTTTTCCAGTGCCATTTCGTTAGACAAATTTTGTAAAATTTTGATTTGTTAATTTTTGATATTCAATAACGCCCTCTAGCGGTGAACCTACAATTATGAAAATAATTTCCAGGCTTTTCCCGAGGCAACTTTTATCATAAATATTTTTTTCTAAAAGTTGTACTATAAACTGTTTCTGAGATATGGCCGAGAGTCATTCTTATTGGGACACCCGGTACAAAAAAAAGTTAAAGAACTTGCAGGTACACAAAAACGTAAGCAGCCAAATACCCTGTATAATGTCAACGGAAACATAATAACAGAACTAGAAGAACATTGAAGACATGGAAAAACTATGTTGAAGAATTCTTTGCAGATGATAGATAACAATCTGAACTAAGTAACATACAAGGAGACGAAGGTCCAGAAATAACGGAAGAGGAAGTAATGTACGCACTAAAAAGAATGAAAAACGCTAAAGCCCAAGGTCCAGATGAAATACCAACGGAAATCCTTAAACTGATAGAAGAAGACTCGATCCACATTTTAGTTGAACTTTTCAATAGCATTTATACATCAGGAAAAATACCACAAAAATGGCTTTTCTCCACCTTTGTTATTATACCAAAAAAGATGAATGCCAAACAATGTAGTGATTACCGTACAATCAGTTTGATGAACCATGTACTGAAAATATTCCTGAAAACTATACACACTAAAGTACACAGAAAACTGGAAATGGACATCAATGATACCCAGTTTGGATTCCGAAATGGACTCGTAACAAGAGGGGCGTTGTTTGCACTGAACGTTATGTCTCAAAGATGTCTTGACATAAATCAAGATGTATTTATGTGTTTCATAGATTATAACAAGGCCTTTGATAAAGTGCGGCATGATCATCTAATCAGACTCCTAGCAGAAAAGAATTTAGATAAACGAGACATCCGACTAATAGCAAATAGGTACTACAATCAGAAAGCAGTAGTGAGAGTAGAGAATAATACCACTGAAGAAATTGAAATAAAGCGAGATGTGAGACAAGGGTGTATACTGTCACCAACCCTGTTTAATCTCTATTCCGAAGACGTAATGAATAGAACACTCTGTGAGCAGTCCATAGGTATTAAAATAAATGGTGTTAGTTTAAACAATCTAAGATCTCCCGACGACACCGTTCTGATCGCAGAAACACTTGAAGAGCTACAGACATTGGTGAATAAGATAGCAGACTGCAGTGAAGAATATGAAGAATATGAATATACCTTTGAACATAAAGAAAACTAAATTTATGGTAATATCGAAATCAACACGAAATGTCCAAAATTTACATTTACACAATGAAATTATCGATCGAGTTAGCAAATACAAATATTTAGGCACTTTTATAAATGAAGACAACAATATCTCAGCCGAAATTAAAATAAGAATAGAAAAAGCCAGATCCATACTCACTAAAATAAAGAGAGTGTTCTGTGGAAGAGATTTGAGCCTTGAAATGAAACTTCGCCTGATGAGATGTTACGTACATTCTGTGCTGTTCTACGGAATGGAGTCATGGACGCTGAAAAAGATTGATACCAAAAAATAAGAGGCATTTGAACTGTGGATGTATCGCAGAATCTTGAGAATATCATGGACGGAGAGAGTCACAAACGTCGAGGTCTTGAGAAGAATGAATAAAGAAAAGGAAGTCATATTTACGATCAAAAAACGAAAACTGCAATACTTGGGACACATTGCAAGACGCGAAAGATATGAACTGCTTCGAATAATTATGCAACGGAAGATAGCAGGAAAAAGGTCCATAGGAAGAAGACGAAACTCCTGGCTAAAAAATCTACGGGAATGGTATATCTGTAGCAACAACGAATTGTTTCGGTCAGCAGTTTCGAAAATACGTATAGCCTTGATGATCGTCAACCTTCGGAACGAAGATAGTACTTGAAGAAGAAGATTTGATAAATACTAGAATATTCCACAGTGTGTCGTGAACTTTGAGAAAAAACACAGTTTAATTGGTACACCCGGTATACAATGACAATTTACCTGTCTAGCAATAATGTTATTACAGCGATATTGTTGAAGAATAAAGCTATAACATATTAAAAAAATCACTTATATCAGATAACAGGTTTAGGAAATTCGAGACATCAAAAATGAGCCAATTTTAAGGTGGTGCGTTAATTTCTTGGAGTAGTGTATGAATGTGAAAAATGGAGGAGAAATATCCATCCAGGGTTATGATTCCAAAAAAGAAAGAGAAGACTAACATTTTAAAAGGGCAGGAGAGCTTATCCTAAACCTTCTCTATCTTAATTAGTAAAATTACTTACCAGAAAGTAACGAAATATTGGCACATACTCAACACAGCTTGGTTAAGTATAAAGAGACATAATATACAAAAAGCCTTAAAAATATGTCCACCAGCTTTAGCATACTTTCGATAAACACGTCCAGAAATATTTCCTGTACTTTTACCTTCTCTTTGTAATACAGGCAATGCTTCTCCTTCAGTCTTTTCTTGCTTGACTTCAACAGCTTTAGATTTTCTTTTTATTTCTTGTTCCTCATCTTCCATCTCGGCCAAGAGTTTACTATAATCTGTATTAGAGTTTCTTATATCATTATAGGAACCCGAGACAGCTACTTGACCATTCTTTAATAAATATATATTCTGTATATTCTTTAAATATTGTAGCTGATGTGTGACCAAAACGACGCATTTGCTTCCAAGGTATCCACAAATACATTCTTCAAATATGTGCTTACCAACATGTGTATCAACAGCGGATAGAGGGTCATCTAGTAAGTAGATATCAGCGTCTTTGTAAGTAGCCCTAGCCAAGTTGATTCTAGCTCTTTGTCCTCCACTTAAAGTAACACCTCGTTCGCCCACTAAGGTTCTATCTCCATGAGGAAATAGAGTAAAGTCTCTTTGTAAGGCACACACTCGTACTACTTCGTTGTATTTGATTTGATCATATATTTCTCCAAATAGGATATTTTGCCTTATGCTACCTCCAAACAGCCAAGGCTCTTGTGAAGCATATGATATTATACCATTTACATTTACATATCCTTGTTGGAGTTCGAGCTCTTTCATAATAACGTGCAACAAGGTTGTCTTTCCACTTCCTACAGATCCAACAATAGCTGTTAAATTACCAGGTGTTACATCCATGTCGATGTTCTCTAAGATGTTCTCCGGTTGCGACTTCAACCATTTAGTGGAGGCTTTCTTAATATGAATGTAAGAATTATCAAAAATGTAAGAAGTATCATCATACATGTCAGATTGTATTTCATCATACTGCAAAAATTTTTGGATTCTCTTCATCGATATGACCATTTCGGAGCCTTGAGAAACGCCCATGGGAAAGAAGTAAGTAAGGCTGCCCATGAGACGGTAATAGGAAGTAACTGTGTATGCGTAGGATGCTGTTAGAGGATTTCCTGTCAAAACAAATGTCACCAAACATATCGCAACAGCTACGTCGTTTAAACTCATGGCCATCGACATCAGAATTGCACGAATAACCGAAGTTTTCCTGATGAATTTTATTTCATTGCTAAAACAATAAAAATAATAATGATAATACCTATATTAAAATTCGTAAAGTGTAGCATTAAAATGCTACAAAAATTGTCATAATGGTATGGGAGCCCAAGCGGGGACTTTTGCAGTTACTCGACCGCGTCAGATTATTACATGGGGAGAAACCTTGTACCCTGAAAATGTACCTCTACCATATATTGGCTCTTAATGCAGGGGAGTTCGTTAAGGGGGGGCCAAAAAAAAATCTGTCCTTAGAAAAACTCGAAATTTTCAGATTAAGATAAGGTAAGTTAAGTACATGCAAAATAGTGTATATATTATAGTCAAAGCCCGAATTTCAGGCACTCCTAGGTTTGACTAGGCAATTCTCAAGTCTGACTGACGGTCTTAGTCAAATCCCGAAATAAATTACAGTTTCGGCCTTTGACTAACTTAGGAGAGACTAAGTTGGTTCAGGCAAAGGTCGAAATTTAATTTTATGAAATCGGGGTTTGACTAGTCAAACCTCGATCAGCTATTAGAATATGGTAATTTGTTAGATAAGGTTTAATAAAACGTCATTTTTTAGTTTTAATGTTTATTATTTTTATATTGTCGTAAATGAAATAAAAAGAAAATAGTGTTTATTCTCACATGTTGAGGTATTATGGCATTTAGAGTTGCACAATACGTTAGACTTTTTACACTTACATAATTTTGAAGAGAATTTTATATTGCAGTAGCATTTTATAAAGCCTCCGTCACAGGGAGAGGAAGCAAATTGTTAAAAAATTCAGATTACTTCTTCAGATGTGGTTTGTCGTATTTGCCAAAAAGAGAGCTCTGACGCACATACGTGCATAATTTGTAATCAGGTGGTACATGTTGTGTGCGCTGACAGCACATTTGGTGCATACTATGAAGGTTTTGAAAGAAAAGTTACATGTATGATTTGTGCAGACAGAAAAGACTAAAATAAATAAAGGAAAGGCGATTGAAGGTCTTCATACACAGGCTTATGCTATGAAACAATAAAGTGAAAAAAAAATCCTCCAATTTTGATCGAAAAAACTGTAACAATACTTTGAGCCAAAGGATATGCTCGAAATATTTTGGGTATCATAGAAGATAAAACAATTTGATGGTTTATATAAAGTAGGTACAAAATACGGAACGATATACACACTTTTTTCAAGAAATCAAACAAGAGAATGCAAAGAGAATTTCCTTAATTTCGAAGATGTTCCAGACGTTAAGCTGTCTCTAAGAGAAACTAGTACAAAAGATTCTAAATTTGGAGAACAAGGCTTTATAAAATGGTACTGCAATAAGAAATGCTCTTCACAATTATGTAAATGTAAAAGGTCTAACGTATTGTGCAACTCTAAATGCCATAATGCGTCAAAATGTGAAAATAAACATTTTTTTTTTAATTTTAATTACGACAATATAAAAATAATAAACATTAACATTAAAAAAAAATGGCGTTTTATTAAACCTAATCTAATAAATTACCACATTTTAATAGCTGATCTGATTAAATTTCCATCTTTGCCTGACCAACTTATCCTCGCCTAGGTTTGAGTAGTAGTCAAAGACCGTAATTGTAACTTATTTCGGGCTTTGACTTAGACCGTCAGTCAAACCTGAGGATTTCCTAGTTAAACCTGAGAATGCCTGAAATTAGTGATTTGACTGTAACATTCTATTTCAAAAATCTGACCATTTGAAGGGGCCTAAGGAAATGAGTGAGTCCCAAAGTTTCACAAGAAAAAAGCGAATATCTCGCGAAATGAATGACAGATCGAAAAACTAAAAAATACGTACTCAATATTTTTCAAAGATCTATCGAATGATATCAAACACGACTTCCCACGGAGAGGGGTGGGGGATAAATTTAATATTTTAAATACGAATCCCGCGATATTTCGCGAAATGAACATCAGATCGAAAAAGTGAAAAATACACTTATTCAATATTTTTGAAAAATCTCTCGAATGGCACCAAACGCGACCTCCCACGTAGGTGGGGTGGGGGGTTACTTTAAAATCTTAAATGGGAGCCAGAGACATTTTTTCGAATTATGGATAAATGGCGCTATAATCTAAAAAAACAATTTTTGCAAATCGAAAATTAAATTAAAAATGGAAAGTCTCACTAAAATGGAAAACTTTATTCAGACGCAAAAGGGTTTAAGTGCAGTTTTGATAGTTCTGAGATAATCAGCTTTAACTGATTAAAATCGTTCTAAGATAATCAGCTTTAAAATAACTTTGACTTTTATAAATTCTAGGAGTCATTAAACTGAAATATGTCTAGTGTATAATGTTCTATAAAATGATAAAAATATAAGGGTATATTATTACTCTTACAATATCCTTCCTCTTTTTCAATTATTAAAAGAATGTACTTGAATCGGTACATTGTAATGATAAATGTTACTGGTAAAATGGTTCAAGTGCAGATGTTAACTATTACTAATCATTTTTATCCCAGCTATTATTCACAGTTTAACTACAACTGGCACGTTGCATAATACCTACTTAATTAGTGTTCAAATTTCGACACAAATCTAATATTAATTTACACTGGCGAAGCGTCCATGTAACCACTGTTACCATTGGTAACAGTTAAAAATCTTGCAAATAAATATTTTATGACTACTATGAAATAATTCCATTTATATTTTTTACCAACAGAAATATTTGTTAATACGTAGTACCTACCAAATTCAGTAAATAGCCAATTAGACGCACGAAAATATTGGCGAGATTACATGTGAATACATTTGAATCCGTTGCAGGGTTGCACGTTATTATATTCCGTTACCACTTCTAGTTCTGGTAACGAAAGATGATTCTCGCTATCGGTCGAGACTGAAAATTTTGAAGGAATGACGGCTCCAGAGACCAGAGAGACAGGGCACGCTGTGTATATCAGTATTGTCACCATTTTACAATATGGTAACGTTAGTTTAGTAGCTATTCGTGCATTTGAATTTGAACATTATCCTTGTATTTTTTTTTTATATATAATTTTGAAGAAAAAAATGAAATTATTGAAAATAGAAGATTTAAAATATATAAACACTAGTTTTCAAAATATGTTCTGTTCCCTACTTGTTTATTTTTGATGTTAATTTTATTGTAGAATAATCTGTTTAGTTTGTTTACTATTTACTGTTATACCTATTACATGCATATAATACATGTATACATAATTAGAAAAACTTATATTTGGGAGGTTCAAAATAATTGTTATCTACTTTTAATGTCATATTAGGTATAAGTTTTTAGTTTGTGAAAACTGTCATTATAGACAGCAGTGCGTGGAGGGTTTAAAGTGTGCGTGAAGTAACAATGTATTTTAAATGGGATTTACTTTTTCGCACACTTTCAATGGGTTTTTTGGCACACTTTCATATAATCAAGTATCCTTAACTTTCGCGTTGTCATATTTATGACAATATGAGCAATAACTTAATGACAGGCTACGTATGACAGGTAGCTGAACGTCCCAGAAAAACGATATTTTCCCGTTTTTTAACGATGTGTCCCGGTGTCCTGAAAAAGTCTCTCGGGACGCCTAAATGTCTCGTTCTTCAATTTAGATTGTTTCTTCAATTTCGGCATTTGTTTTCATTATTATTTCTCCCTCTCTCATTACATTGTGGTCCAGTATTGTTCTCATTATTGTTCGTTCAAATTTCGGAATGCTATGTTCCTCTTTCTTATTAATCGTCGTTGTTTCCATCCCATATGTATCAACAGGTCTTATTAAGGTATTATATTATTTCATATTATACTTGTCTTGTTTCTCAACAGATTTCTAATCATTCCATATGCTTTTCTGCCTTCCAGAATTCTTTCCTCTGTTCTCTCTTTTCCAGTTTTCCATATTGTTACTCCCAAGTAGCTAAAGGTGGATACAAGTTTGTCCTCCTTATGATTACTTTCAATATCAGATTAAATAATAGTGTCGGGAGACAGAGTCACCTTATTTCACTCATTTATTTACATTTATCTCATTAGAAGTTGTGCGTTGAAACTGATCCTTGCTTTGGTGTTCTTTAGGCTTACTGTTAGCATAATTTTTCTTAATATTTCTGGGATTCCAACATTCTCTATCTCCTCCATCATTTTCGTCTGATTGATTATATCAAAAGCGCTTTTAAAATCTATGAATATTCAGGGAATTTCTCTGTTGTATTCTCTAGATTTTTGAATTATTTGTTTCACTGTATGTGTGAAATTGTGAAATTAATCATCGACCTCCTTGGTCTGAATCCATTCTGGTATTCTCCTAATATTCGTTCAGCGCATTATTTAAGTCTCATGTATAGTATGTTTGCTAGAATGTTGTATGTGGTGTTTAATAAAGTTATTGCTCTTTAATTCTGGTACTCCTCCCGATCTCCTTTTTTTTTATATATTATAGGTACTATAATACCTGTGTTTCAATCGTCTGGTAGTCAGTTTTGTCCATAATTTGTTGTATTAGTTGGTTTATTTCTTTATGTAATTCTCTTCCTCCGTATTTTTTTAATTCCACTACTTTTTCATCTTCTCCTGCTGCTTTTCCGTTTATCTTCTACGGTTTTATTTCTTCATCGCAGTGTGCTTCCTTCTTCATAGTGAATAGCTTTTTTTCGTAATATTCTTCCCATATTTTGCTGATCTGTTTCTCTTCAAATACGGTTTCTCCTTTCTGGTTTTTAGTCCTCTTGTTTTGCTTGATTTAATGCTGGGCTTATTTTTTGTTGCTCTGACTTTTGTGTAAAATTGCTTTATTTACTGTTCAGTTAACAACTGTTTTTTTCTGACAGATTGTTAATCCATGATATTCTGGCTGAGTTTTTTACTTTGATTCGCAGTCTTGATCGTACGTAAATTACATATTCAAAGGTAAATTGAAAACGATTTGTAGGTCCCAAATTAGCTAAAAGACCATTTTTCATCCTGCCTATTTGGATATCGCCCCAAACCCTCCTTGGCAGTGGCGTACCCGGAGAGAGGACTCGGGGGTTAAACCCCCTTTCCCCGAGGGCATATGAAAAATAAATTAAAAAAAAAGTAGGAAAATGTAACTTGTCTTTCACAAACAAAACAAAAAAATACGCCAACCCCCCTCCCCAGAGAAAAATTCTACGCTACTGCTCCTTGGATGTGTCCCGTTTTTTCAAGTTTATGATCTGGTCACCCTAACTTACAACAAAATTTATGACAGTTTTGTGGTTTGAAAGTAGTTAGGATTTTTAAATGTCAAAGTTCTAAAAATTGTAGAATAGAAATGAATTCCAGTGACGAAGAGTTACAGTTTTTTTATTTGTTTATCGTAGATAAACTATTGGATGAAACTGTGCGTGAAGTACTTTTTGCGAACTTACGCGATGTATAGCACTCGCTCCGTTGTCGCTCGTGCTCTAAATATCGCGTGCGTTCGCAAAAAACATACTTCACGAACTGTTTCATAAATAACTATTTTTCAATAAGATTTTTTTACATCTAGTTTTGGTAACACTTTAGAAAAAGTCACGCTTCGCCACTGTTAATTTATTTACTTGAAATTAATCGTGTATTAACATGATGTGTTTTTACAGAATACTAAAAATAGCTTTGTGGTAAAATGATTCAAGTGCACGTAAACAAGTTTACTACTGCTTGTTTTTACATAATACGAAAAATATTTTTGTAGCAAAACGGTTCAAGGGCACGTAAACCCGTTTACTACTGATGCAAACTGCAATTATTGTTTTCATTAAATTAAATGTAATGACGATAGATGGAGACTGTAGAGCGAAATATGCTTGAATCCTTTTACCACCAAGTTGTAATACAATTTAAGTATGCGAGTCTGTACTTCGAGTGTATTTTTAGAAAATTGCGTTTAAACCCTTTTACTTCTAACCTCCTCAATTGTTTTCATCAAAGTTATCCGAGCAAAAAATTACTTATGTCTTGTTTTAATCTGAATTTGTATCATTGGTTTTTAAATTAATTTTGGTTGACATTCTAAACATACAAAAATCAGCCAAAACCTATCACTGAACTCATAACTCAGTAAATGACCGTTTTGGAGTGTAATTTTCAAGCTCAATTCCGAATTGCATCAAAATTTGGATTTAGGTTCTAATTAACCTCCACTTCAAAGTTGAACTTGTACCGAACAAATAACTGTCACCTTGGGGGGGGGGGGGGTGAAAGTCGCTCCTTATCGGGGCTGAAAAAATATACGTTTAATTTTGTCCGAAAATGGATAAATTGACTAATTATTCTAAGCAATTTTTGACCTATAAAATTTACTCAATATTTTTGAGTGATGTTGATTTTTCAACAAAAATACCCACGTTTTCAGGTGGTTATCGCAAATAATTCAAGAAATAAGTATTTTCTTGAAAAAGCATTATTACAAGAAAGGACTTGTTCAATACAGCATGTAACGATGCAGTTGAAGAAAAAGCAAAAGCACGAAATCAGTGGATAAGGACTCATAAAATTGAACAAAGAGACATGTACGAGCAAAAAAGAAATGAAAGTAACAAAATAATAACGCAATATAAGAAAAAATTCATGGCAAGTCAGCTTGAAGAAATTGAGGACGAAAGTAAAACTCAGAACACCAAGAAATTTGACACAAAAATTAGAGAACATAAGAGAGGGTAGTTAAAAATAAGCAAGGGCAAATAGTAAGACAAAATCAACCGTCTGGATGGAACACTTCAAGGAGTTACTGGCAGAAAATCAAATAGAAGAGAAAAGAGAAATGAAGTAGGAGTTGGAAAATAATGGAACGAGTGAGCCAACACCCGAAAGAGTAATCGAAATTATTAAAAATAACAAAAATGGAAGAGCACCCGGGAAAGACAAAATAAACAGTGTACTGATAAAACTAGGAGGGGAACCGTTGCACAGGGAAATACACAAACTAATAGTAAACATCTAGAAAGAAGAAAAGATGGCAAAACAATGGCAAGCACGGCAAATCATAATGATACATAAAAGGGAAACCAACAAGAATGCCAAAATTACTCAGTACAGTGTATAAGGTGTTGTCAACCATAATCCAAAGAAGATTGCAGGAAGCAACGGAAAAAAAGATCGGTCAATATCAGTGTAGATTCAGAAAAGAAAAATCCACAATAGATACGATATACATAGGTACTAAAGTCAAAGAATAAATTTCCGATGGATCAGTCAAAGGCCATTATCTTGGCGTTTTTAAAATCGGGAAAACCAAGTCTAGAATCTGACTCTTATAGGCCAATTAACTTAAAATCTTCAACGAGCAAGTTAACTTATAAACTGGTAAACCATAGATTGATGTGAATAGGGAACTTGCATAAAATTTTAAATTAAGAAAAATGGTATAAATCAGAACAGAACATAATTTAGAACCTGTATCAAAGATATAAAAGTTTTATTTGTCTTTCGTTTGGCCCCTAAAGACGACTAAAAATTCAACTTATACCAGCCACCCCAAAATGCGTCGTGACGTCACGGGGTTGTATGTTTACATTCTACACCAATTGTATATATAATTTTAAATTAGACATTATAAACGTCAGTAAAAAATACAGTTATGTGACGTTAAAAGTGTTTTTGATTGTTTGAACTATTCATAGAAAATTTGTACTTTTACAAAATGGTTTTATTTTCAATAGTAAACCTTCTTTCTTGTACTTCAAAAACTGTATCAAACTCCAATCTCAACAAACTGGTATATATTGTTACAACGACATACGATAAATGGCATTAGAATATAAATATTTTTCCTTATTTTCCCCGACGACGAGCCGGGCAAATACCCAATTAGCTGGAGGCCAATAAACTAAAGAACAAGAAGAATGTACGTAAATATAACCATAAACTGAACCACATAGTTAAACTCTGTGACGTCACGGGTCGTTTGAACTATTTTAAAATAAAGAAGACTTTAAATTTGTACTTCTAAATTATTATGGGTTTTTGAAGCGTGAAATTTTGGAAATCTCATTTTTTTACAAAACTGAACATTATTATGTAATAAAAAAATGTGCAAGTTTCCTATTAGACAACATAACTTGATCTACTTACCCCCTCACATACTCCACTAACTTTGCAAATGGATATTCCCAAGTGTACATTTTGATTACTTGAATTCCAGATATGATTTCATTCATAAGCCTAATTCTCTCGTCAGTTTTGAGGGCAGTTTTCTGCCTAAACTGGGAAGTCTTCTTTCCTAACCATGCTAAAAATAACTCTTGTGTCAGTAGAAACGTATATACCGGTAACTCAGGATTAATATAGTATATTATTATAATTAACTATTTAGATGGGAAATAAGCAACAATTAAATTGAAAAATAAAAAATTTATTAACGTTTCGACGCTTAAATCGGGTGTCGTTGTCCAAATACAAAATACTACAAAATTAAACAAAATTTTTGTTGCTTAATAAAAAGATTCTTCTAATAATTTATTTAATTTGACTCATTTATATCAGCAATTCAGACATATATTATACATTTTAAAGTAGAAGACTTTAAAATGATATTGCCAATATTTATGATTTGCGTTCCTGAGACGACTGTACTGAAAGATAGTTTTTTCGATTTAAAATCAACCCCAACTCAAGAATATCCGCCACAAAAAAAATCATAGCATGTGATCTGTCTTTAAAAAGACAACCAAATGCAAAGGTGACAGTAAAATTCTCGCGTTAGAGATTCCATAGTAAATCACGAGGGAAAACCAGAAAAAACCTCGTGATACTTTCCGACACCGTAAGTATTTGGTCTTAAATTTAGTTTAGACTCAAAACTAATACCAAATTCTGACTTAAATATATAATATATAATTTATAATATGTTTAAATTATAATTAATATTAATAATACATAGATACATAAGTAATACTAAAATATAAAATATGTAATAACTCGATACGTTATTGACTTACTAAACGTGGTATTTTCTTTCTATTTACTTCCTCTTTCAGTATGGGTAACCACATCCTACTGCATTCTACCGAGTAATTTGCGACACAATTGGTTTCATTTAGCATAATTAGAGCCGCTTCTTTGATTTTTCTCTTTTTACTATCTGTTTCTTTCATGACTATACTTGAATCTCTCCACTAAACTCTATGTTCATTATCCCGTGCATGTTGACATATTTGAGATCTATCAAATTCTATATTTTTAATATAAGACTGATGTTCACTTATTCTAACGTTTAATGGTCTTGATGTTTTATGAAATGATGCCAATTGTGTCGCAAATTCCTCGGTAGACTGCAGTAGGATGTGGTTACCCATACTGAAAGAGGAAGTCAATAGAAAGAAAATACCACGTTCAGTAAGTCAATAACATATCGAGTTAGTACATATTTTATATTTTAGTATTACTTATATATCTATGTATAAGTAATATTCTTTATAATTTAAACAACATATATATTATACACTAAAGTCAGAATTTGGTATTAGTTTCGAGAGTAAACTAAATGCAAGACCAAATACTTACGGTGTCGGGATAGTATCACGAGGTTTTTTCCTGGTTTTCCCTCGTGATTTACTATGGAATCTCTAACGCGAGAATTTTACTGTCACCATTGCATTTGGTTGTCTTTTTAAAGGCATATCTATGCTATGATTTTTTTTGTGGTGGATATTCTTGAGTTGGGGTTGATTTCATGTAATCGAATGAACTATCTTTCAGTAAAGTCGTCCCAGGAACGAAACTCATAAATATTGGCAATATCATTTTAAAGTATTCTACTTTAAAATGTATAATATATGTCTGAACTGTCGATATAAATGAGTCAGATTAAATAAATTATTAAAATAATGTTTTTACTAAGCAACAACATTTTTGTTTAATTTAGTAGTATTTTGTATTTTGACAACGACACTCGATTTGGGCGTCGAAACCTTAAAAAAATATATTTTTTTTAATTTAATTGTGGCTTATTTTCCATCTAAATAGTTAATTATAAAAATTATAAAAATATAAAAAGGAAATAGCTTTAGAACTATATTTTTATAATTTATCAATGTTAGAAAATACCAAAAAACAGCGCCATACAGGCATAGTTGTAGAAACCTAACACCAGATTTTGCCTACAATTGAATGATGGAAAGAATACATTCGAAGATGCATCAAGATGGCCGACTAAAATGAGCAATTGCAATGGCATAGAACTAACAAGCAAAAAAGTAATGGCCATGAAGTAAATTCAAGATGAAAAATCACCAGGACCTGAAGAAGTGTGTGATGAAATTTTAAAATTATTAGAGGCATACACATCACAACTCTTACTAAGCTATTCAACAACATAATATATTATATTATGAGACTGGTCACTTGACAAATTATCAATATTCAATCCACTTCCAAAAAAGTCAACGGTAGGAAAGACGAAGAACACAAATTAATTAGAAAAGAATTCGCTGCAAAAGCTAATCAAAGAGATAGTCATATACATATACAGATATAGTCATGTATATATACTATATACAGACAGTCATGCATGTATATGTTACCGGCCAAACCCGATTTCAGGACAAACTAGTTTGGCCTATGCCAAACTAGTTTATCCTGATATAAAGACGCACACTGGGGACACAGAATAAATAACCGCACAGAAGCAAATCTGACTGTCGTTTCCATTGATTTTGTCGGGACCGAAATATTTGACCTTGTGCACCAGTTACAGAATAGAACTTCATGTTCTAAGGAATAGGCCATTCCAAATTAGGTAATATTTTTGACAAATTGTTATTAATTAAATATGAAATATAAAATTTAACTATAAAATATAAATAAAATATAAAATAAAACATATATGAATATAAAATTTAACTATAAACAACTGTCACGTCAGTCGCAAAAGTGAGGTTGCACCAGTTACGTTGACACATGAGCATGAAAATTATGTTACCGTTTTCGGCAGGAGTTTCGCTTCTGTATGGTTATTTATTCTGTGCTGGGGATATAAAGACATAATGGGAAAAAGCCAAGAAGAAGAAAGTAATTCTGCGAACTAGTACTGCTTAATATAAATAATAAATTGAATAAAATACTTTGTTCTTAAAAAAATCATTTTTATTAAAATTATAATTATTCGTAACAAACAAACAATAATATCGAGTTATATTCACGGGGTGGAACGGACAGACGGACAAACAGCCTAGGTCAAATTTCTCAACTTTAGTACCATCCTTGGGTTATAAGCTTTCATTTGACACCTCACTTGTCATTCTACCTGGTATAATGACGGAGGAGTTGAGTTCACGGGCAGACGTGAACAGATGCTATGTTCTTCCTTTTCGATCATGTTTACTCCAGTCTAAACAACCATTACTCTACAGCAACATTTTGCTGTGATTTCTCTAAAGCATTCGATTGTGTAAACCATAACATCTTGACTGACAAATTACAGCACTATGGATTTAGGGGAAAGGCTCTTAAATGGCTTAACTTACTTACTTACTTAAGCCGTCCTCTTGTACCTTACGGTGTCGAGGTGACTTCACCGTTTTTTAGTTTTTTCAGAGTAGTCAGAGTTTTTTTTTTATACTTTTGAGACGGCACATGCACCGTCAACCTCAATCCCCCTCTCACTTTCCTTCAAGAATACTCCAACCTCACCCTCCTCAACACTCAACCCATAGTCCATTTTCCAACCAGCAGGAGCACACTAAAAAGACAGATTAACACCCAAGAAAGTCACTAGAACAATAACCAAATACATCCTCTTTTCTGGTTGATCCAGTCGGCCCTCAAAGGCCATCCACAAATATTACATCAAATCAATACATCACTTTTTAGCGACGTATTAATTCAATACAATATCTATGGACAACCCCTGAGGGCCGACCAGATCAACCAAAAAATAAGATGTACCCGGCCATCATTCCAGTGACCCTCCTGGGTGTGAATCTGTCTCCCTAGTGCACTCCCGCCGGTCAAAAAACAAACTATAGGCAAATGTTGAGGAAAATGAGGCTAAAACATTCTCAAAAGAAAACAAGAAGAAAATTGAGGCCAACAGCACATGCACCACCCCAAAAATATAAAAAAGTGCTTTTTTAACATGTAATGCGCAGAATCACATGACATATTCTAATTGGAAAAAGTGGCAATGTAATACACAAAATTTCTTGTCTTAATATTGTACACAATAATTTCATGTAAATTTTTGTTATATTATTTTCTGTTAACAAAAAAAGTATAGTCTTTATAGTAATATAATAAGTATAGTATAAATGGCTTAAATCATATCTTAATAAAAGAAGTCAGTTTGTAAGTGTTGACACGAAGACGTCTTCTTGCATGCCATTAGAATGTGGGGTACCTCAGGGTTCAGTTCTAGGCCCTATATTGTTTCTGATATACATAAATGATATCTCTAGTCTGAACATTAAAGGTAAAATATGTCTCTTTGCAGATGATACTAGTATTACTTGGACTAACACGGATATTATGGATCTTCGCAATACAATAGCTTTAGACCTAGTCACCATTAAATCGTGGTGCGATTCGAATCTCCTGTTATTTAACGTTTCTAAAACCAAAGTCCTACCTTACAACAGTATGATGCAACCTTTAGTACTTAATTACGACAGTCTAGAGGTAGTTGAATCGGTGAACTTCTTAGGGCTTATTGTGGATAAGTCTCTAAAATGGAACGTGCACATTGATGCCTTACACAAAAAATTAAGTTCTGCTTGTTTTGCGCTAAGATCAGTTGCTACGGAAATGAATTTGTCAACATCTAGGACCGTTTATTATGCCCTTTTTGAGTCTCATCTTCGGTACGCCCTTCCATTCTGGGGTACGTGTTGTGCGACTCAATTTGAGCGTACTTTTAAACTACAAAAGAGAGCTCTTCGTTACTCCCTGAGACTCAATAGCAGAGTTCATTGCCAAGAATTATTTAAAAAATTTAAAATTTTAACTCTTCCTTCTTTGTTTGTTTTTGAATCCGTTTGTTTAATCCGCAAACATGCATCAGAAGGTCCAGAGAGACCCACTCACAACTATCCCCTTAGAAACGTGGAGCATAATCTTTATCTGTTAACCCCACGGTCTGAGCTGGTTAAGTGCTCTATACTATACAATTCGAGAAAAATGCACAATCACCTGCCATCTAACATCAAATCTTTTACAGCATTTCCCACTTTTCGCAAGGCCTTGAAAGCTTATTTACTAGAGAGAGCATTTTATACAGTGAATGACTATTTGCAGCGGCATAGAACTTTTGATTTACTTTCCCTTTCCCTTTTCCTTGTTCGCCTTCTTTTTGCTCTGACGTTGTGTACATATTGTTTGCAAAATTTTTAATTTTTTAATGTGTACTTAATAACTGTAAAATTATATTAAGTAGTATAGCTCACGCCATTTACTTGGTTTCTGTTTCTGTTTTTGTTTTGTTTGTAGTTTTTTATTATTTTTTGTCTTTTATTGTATTTTTTTATTTTGTATAAGCTTTGTCCACAAATTAGTAAAATTTTATGACAATAAAGCATACCTTACTTACTTACTTACGGACGAACGGATGGACAGACGTTCGTGGATAATTAAATGTTTTCACATTTTTGCAAAATTGGTGAAAACAATATTAATTCGTACTCGATTTTATTCGAAAGTGTAACTTTTCTTTTAATTTTTGGAGAAAACCTCATCCTTCCATTGATTATTTTTTATATTATTTAATTATACAAAAATATATTGATTTATAGCATGTTTCAATATTTTCATTGGATGTATCATAATATGCTTCAATATATCGATGTATAATTTTGTTTGCCATCCCTGTTGGGATGTGATTTGAGAATTCCCCGCATGTAAAAGTCCTTACATGTCCGCTAAATTACTTTGGACTTGGCTAAATTGGTTTAGACTAGGCCGTACTAGTTTATCAGGTTTTTATATCAGGTTATATCAGATTGGCCTAGGACAAACTAGTTTGGCCTACGCGCTATGGGACAAACCAGTTTGGCCTAGGCCATTCTAGTTTATCCTAACGCGCATAGGATAAACTAGTTTGTAAGGCGCAAATTTTAGACCTCTCCGTGTCTTCTTCTATTCAGCATTCACTTGGTTTGAACAGAGGCGGCGCAGGGCGTGGGCAACCACCCACGGCTCGCGGTCCGAGGGGGCTTGCGCCATGGTGCTTGCGTCGCATTCGCTCGCGAGAAATCCCCACTGTATTGCAAGTCACCGCTGGCCAAAAAAGGGCATTTCCCTGAAATTGCGGCCTATCGGTAGCGAAGAATTTCCACTGCACGTCGCTGCCCAAAACAAAATAGGGTATTCCCCATTCGTCAAACAACTGCCTTACCCCGTACACCGCAACTATTTGACGATTGTGTTTTCATGCTGTTTGTCGTCAAAGAAAAGCGTATAGTCTACTACTTGCTATTGTGCATAAGTGATAATATATATTTTTTGTGTGGCATTCTATTCAAGAAATTTAAACTATGGTTCAGTGGCGGCTCGTGGCCTTGGAAACAGGGTCGGCAAGGTTTTTTTGTCTCCTCATATAGGTATACCATCAAACTAAAAGGCTTAATTCATCATAGGAGATTTTGTTGTTTTTTGCTTTTTTTTTATTTGATGTACTTGACATTCTCTCTTGTTTCATGGTGTTTCGACAATACGTGTTGATTCTTTTGAGACAAGGTAAATCCCGTTTTTTTTTTAGGCAGAAATTGGTGGTAATAAGAAAATTGATAAACAGTTTGTTGTAATGAATTGCAGTACTTACTACATAGAATTATACATACATATTGTGCAACTTATCCCACTTTCTGAAAATATTTGGACCAGCATAATTTTTAAGTACCTAACTTGCAATAATAAATATCTTGGAAATTCTTTGGCGAACGTAACTTTTAAATTTTAAATCGTCAAAGAGGTCAAAAATTTGCAAATCTTCAAAATTCGAAAAACGAGTATCTATTTGCATATAATAGTAGGTATCCAAAATTTCAAGATATACTTACTCGTTTTTCGAGATATGTATCATGTCGTTGTCTTTTTTGGGGTGGTGCGGAAATATCAAGGGAATCCAAAACGTCACTGCGTATATATTGGAAACTACTATCATTACGAAAATCTCTGAGATTTTGCACCAGCTTTCGTATTCTATTTTTAGAATAAATAATGTCAGTTGACTGATTTTGAACAACAAGGAATATCTTGGGCAAACTCTGTCTTAAAAATATTTAAAAAAATATTGAAAGAGTCATTAGTATTTATTAAAGTTCTCAAACCGATTGCTTCACGGATCGAGGTATCGCCACTTTCAAAATCATCGCCTTCGATAATAAAATCAAAAACTTCCAAAAGCTGTTCACGAAAATCTGCTACAGATACTTAAATTATAAGAGATAATCTGCTTAGATAAAACTAACCGAGATTTAAAATTTCATCGCGTCTGACAAACTGTTCGCTTTTTTTTCGAAACAAATTTGTTCTAAAGCAGTAATCCGTTTAGGTGAGCTAAACTGGCAAGAAAAGACGATATTCTTTATTTTTTTACACGTATCATGTAAAACTAAATTCATTATATGCGCATAATAGTGAGTAAATAAAGCTTGTGATGCAATAGTTTTAACTTTTGCCTGGAGACTATTCAATTCACCACTCATCACAGCAACGTCGTCATAAGATTGCCCCAGTTTGCCCTACCAATTTATTTTTGATATCAAAAATTTGAATCTGTTATAAATATTACCACGTAACGCGTATCGAACAAAATAATTGATAATTGTGAATGACATGATAATCAGAAGTTTCATCTACTTTCAGTGAAAAGCAAATGGTTTTCTAAATCTCAGATTCAACAACGTTATTCAAAATTTAACTATTTGATTATATGTATTAGTTCATTCTGTATTACGAATACACTTCGAATCAGAAAGTAAATAGGTATTTCTAAAACAATTTTATTAATTCTCTATAATTACTTTGATTTTTAACAAATGCTTCGATCCATCATGTCCACTAAATGATAATTCCTGACAACTTAAAAAAATTACAATATCAATTAAACGACGTAAAACGGCGTGATTATTTTTGACAATTTCTACCGATGCATGCTTCCAAATGAAACACCGACCGGCAGACCGAAATGTGCCGTACTTGCCGCTTAACCTGCCATGCCGTATCTGCTATTGCCCACGGAGAGAAGTAATGTTCGCTTGCTCATCGACTTGTTATGTCGTTGAGTTTTACGTGTAAATTGTCAAGCTACGGATGTTAGCGGATCATTCATTTTTTGAGAAGTCTGTTATGCGCAGGGATCACTTAACGCTCGGATTGATCAAATTCTTTTAAAAACCATGAATAAAATTTAGTCTGTATTATCTGATAGATTTTTTTTATTGCACAGATACAAATATTTAAAAAATCTATATCTATAAATGTGTGGGTCGGTACTGCCGACCCTGCCGACCCTGACCGGCCGCCACTGCTATGGTTTACTGTTTCAAAATGCTGTTTTGTAACTATACCTACTAATAAAAAAATAAAAATCCACAAGTAAAAAGTTTTCCTGTAGTTGGCTGTATACCATGTAATACAAAAAACAGTAAAATCCTTTATAAAAGGTATATATTTAAAATCCCTAAAAGGGGCTACATCACATAACCAGTTTTCGATTGGTTTACCAATCATCATCAGTGCTTATCTAAAATGAATATAACCTGGTAAAATATTGCAAAGATTTTGAAATTTTGACTACGGTTAAGAAAAGTTGTAGGTTATACTCACGTGAAATTTGCATGCTAACCACTAAGATATAATTTTACAAAAATATGTGGGTTAAAGCCCTGTACAAGTAATCCGTCAAGAAAATATCGGTTAAAAATATTAACTTAAGCATGGATGTTTAAAGTATTTTTCATTAATATGCCCCAGATAACATCTGAGCTGTGGTTTGACTTGTTCACATGGTGAAAGTATGACAGCAAGTGACAATGAAATGAATAGAGACTTCCGAACGATGACATGACAGAAATGACAGTTCCACAGGAAGTTGAAAAATTAACCTGTCATATTAAAAGACTAGTTAGATCTGTCATATTTAAAGACAGCTAGTTAAAATAAGAAATGATGTAGTAACAACACTCATTCCATTGTGAAAAATAATCATTTAAAATTCAGTGAACTAGATATTGTAGTTAAAAATGTATTCGCGTAGGGTGATTGTGGCAACAGTGGGTCAAGTGGGCACACTTAGTCAACGCCGTATTGGACAGAAAGAATAAAGCAATAGTTGCGTCTCTTTCATAGTAGATTCGACCCCGGCTATCAGCCATTCCACGTCAGTCAGTCCGCCGCTCTGAACTGTAGTGTACGTAACAGAGAACAATTTGTGAGTTTGGAGTGAAAAAATAAAAAAATACGTAAGTTTTGATCTTTTCTTATTCCGAATCTATTGATCTTATTCCCTGAGTTATAATTTAACGCAGTAAGTAGTTATTAAGGCCTCATTTGACGTTACATTAAGGATTATCACACAGTGGTAAACATTTGTTATTGCGTCCTAAAATTAAAATGGCGACAGTGGTATAAAGTGGGTCATCTCTAAAGTGGGTACAGTGGATCGACCCACTGTGCCCACTGCTACTAAACTGGTTACTATAATTATATTTTTATTTTACAGAATGCCAAAGAAACGCCCGTTATGCAGGCAAATAGGTAACCATACCAAAGAAAACATGAAACATGCTCTTCTAGAAATTGCATCGGGAAAAAAGATACGTGTTGTAGCAAAGGAAAAGGATATTCCGTTTTCAACGCTACAGCGTTATGCAGCTAAAGCAAAAGCATCAACAAGTATTGAAAATGTGCAACTTGTGCCGCGTTATGATATTAATAAAGTTTTTGCGGATGAGCAAGAACACTTACGTGTAAGAGCACTTACCGAATATTACAATAATTGCGCTCTTATGTTTTACGGCTTAACAACAAAAGATTGTAGAAAAGTTGCATATGAAATGGATTTCAAATCAGATGGCAGGTATTGATTGGTTAAAATCTTTTCGCAAGCCTCATAATGAACTATCTTTACGCAAACCAGAAGCTTGCAGTCTTGCTAGAGCAACTCCGTTCAGCAAGGATACTGTAAAAGTCTTTTTCGATAATCTACAAGAAGTATACAAAAGATATTCTTCATTTGCTGATGGTATTAGAGTGTACAATCTGGATGAGACGGCAACAACCACGGTACAAAAACCTCAAAAAGTAATTGGTCCTAAAGGTAAGAATATTGGAAAAGTGACAAGCGGCGAGAAAGGCACACTTGTAACAACTTGCTGCTTCATTAGTGCAAGTGGTCAAGCTTTGCCCCCGGTGCTGATTTTTCCCAGAAAAAACTATAAGGACCACATGCTTAAAGGTGCTCCCCTGGATCATTAGGGTTAGCTACATCTTCTGGTTGGATGAATAGCGAGCTATTTGTTACTACAATGATACATTTCATTAAACACACCTCAAGCTCTAAAGAAAATCCTTCATTGTTAATCATGGACAACCATGAGTCACACTTATCCATTGAAGCTTTAGATTTAGCAAAAGAAAACGGTGTAACAATATTGACACTACACCCTCATACGTCAGCAAATCGCATTCACCAGGGACATGACTCCCACAAATATTATTAATTCTTTTAAAAAGACCGGAATCCATCCTTTCGATAGAGACATTTTTACTGAAGAAGACTTTTTACCCAGTACTGTGACTAATCGTCCCAATCCCAATACCATCCAAAATAGACTTGACGTGTCTTTGCAAGATACCATAGAAAATGAGCAGAACCGTCCTTTGGTTTTGGAAAATGAAACACTCCGTGGAACATTAATAGACTCTCCAACTTTTCTCCAAGCCCATTTAGAGCCTGAGCGTGATTCACAACAAGAGCCCTTGGAGCTAGAGCATGAACAACTACAACAATCACCAAAGCCCCAGTGCTCAAAGTCGAAAGATGCACCGGTATCATCAGGTGCTTTTATAAGCCCCAGTTAATTCAGACAGCCCCTCAAAGCTCAGCCAAGGGCAAACAAAAGAAAAAGAAAACCTGGCCGCAGCATAATCGCGACGGATACACCGGAGAAGGAAAATATTAGAATACAACGATCGGAAGTCAAGAAAAAAAAATTACCAAATAAAAACAAACCAAATGAACCAAAGAAAAAAGCTGTAAGGAAAGTATTGCAGAGTG
The DNA here is from genome assembly GCF_917563875.1 of Diabrotica virgifera virgifera. Taxonomy (NCBI): domain Eukaryota; kingdom Metazoa; phylum Arthropoda; class Insecta; order Coleoptera; family Chrysomelidae; genus Diabrotica; species Diabrotica virgifera. The sequence goes on from NC_065451.1 coordinate 53,584,465, forward strand.
AATCAGAAGATGACACTGATGACACGATTTCTATTCATGATGAAGACTCCGACTGCTGGGATGAAGAAGTGGAAGACGAAGTTGGAAATAAAAACGAAATACTAACCGATGAAAAGTTATTGCTTAATGACTTGCCTCGCTTTCCAAAGAAAGAAGATTATGTTCTTGTTCGTTTTTCTACTAAACGGAAAAGTGTTTATTTCGTAGGAATAGTTTTGCGTGAGCGTAATGATAAATTTGAATATTATGTAAGCTTCCTTCGTTCAAATCACAAATATCAGTTTCACATGCCAAGTAATCCTGATGTATAATATGTTAACGAGACCGATGTAAAACTTATATTGCCTAAACCTTGTCTGGGGGAGGAAGCACCTTACGTCAACAGTCTTACTACTATTTTAATGTTGATTTTTCTCAAATCGATATCCGCTAGTTGACATGTGGAAGGCTATTTAAGTTGATTTTATGTTTTGTTAAAATTTATAAGAAATAATTAAGTACGAAAAACCAAAATCTCAGTTTTAATTTAGTCGATAATCAATAAAATACTAAACTGTCATATTAGATTTCTAAGACATAAAGGTTTAAAATAGCTTAAATTTAAAAGCAAGGAGTGCGTAATTTTTTGTTAATTTTTAATTTTAATATTTTTTACGGACACTGCTTATATATTTAATAAAGATCTTATATTATCATTACAATCAAAGGTAATAACAAACAAAATGTTACTGAATGGAAAATGACTGAAATTATATTGTTACATTTAAAAGCTAAGAAAGCTATAATTTGTAATCATCATTTATTTTTTGTCATAAAATAATATATGTCTTATTATATTAAGTGTAACCTAAAACAGGGATTTAATAAAAAGTAAAAATATTAACCCGCCATTACACGCGCTATGAGGGAATCCCTCACCATATTTTTTTATAAGCAATGAAATTGTGTAAACTAATACAATAACCTTAAACACCCAGGAATGCCTTTAGCATGGTTCATGAGAGGGTATGAAAAAGTTATAGAATATTTCAGGCGGTCAGTGTGCTGTGTGATAGTTGAAAGAAGAGACATCCCTCTTCAAGTGAGGGAATTCCTCACTGCGCGTGCAATCACGGTGAAATCACTTTTCTGTTATCTCAAAGAAACTTTTAGGTTTTTATTTAATATTTAGGTTGGTTTAATTAAAATATTATTGTTTGGACTAGGTTAGGAACAGTGGCACACCGAGAGTGGGGGGTTTGGGGGTTAAAATCCCACCCAGAGCATATAGAAATATATATAAAAGAAGGTAGGAAAATGTAACTTGTCTTTCACAAATAATACAAAAAACTTTCGGTGCCCAAGCAAACCCCCCTCCCCCAGAGGAAAATTCTAGGTGCGCCACTGGTTAAGAACCCATTTTTAAATTTACCTATTCTAATTGGGAAATAACCCACAATTTAACTTGAAAAATTGATTTTATTGACGTTTCGAATTTCACCTCGGACGTCGTTATCAAAATACAAAATATTAATAGTTAATTACATAAATGCCACAAAGAAATAGCTTCAGAACAGTTGTTAATTTTAATTTGTATTTTTAGTAAAATGAATTCGCATAAAGAACGTTAATTTCTTCAGCGGCTTGCTGAAATTGAAAATTAAGAAAACTTGCTTTTGATCTATATTATTTTTACTTTTGTTTTGTTAAATTAATAAAAAAAATGGTTTACGAGACTTTCTATAATATGTGAGTACAACCCATTTTATATTTATACATGTTGACATTCATTCTTTCTCGAAATAAGTCGAATTTATGTAGGTGAGGGCGACGCTCATACGCGTGCAACCACGTCACAATAGAAGACGCGTGTAACGGAGGGTTAAAAATTCTCTGTCTTGTTCTACTCCAATATCCTCCTGATCCACTGTGCCCTCGGGGTTGACCCACTGTATACCCATCTAAGGACACAGTGAGTCAAAAACCTTTTTTGAAAAAATTTTTTTTTACAAAAACTAGCAAATGTGTTTAAAAAAATATTTAACCAGTGTGTAGCCAAGGAAGCTACCTTTTCATCTTTAAAATTTAACCTTTATAGCTCATATAATTTCAGAGCTATGTGATTCAAAAAAAAGTGTGACCCACTGTTGCCACAATGACCCTATATTGTCAGTGGAGGTGGTTAGGCAAACCACATTACACAAATGTTTGTATTCGAAAACTAAAGTCAGTAATCAAAGCTTGTGCTTTCTTAATGATACATCCCTCTAGATTATTTAAAACATTTTTACACCTCAGTCACCCCCCATTGTGATCTCTTTTTAAACTTACACAAATTCCTACAGCTACCAATAAGTTAAATAAATTCGATAACTTTAAATCAACACAAACTTGCTTTTTTAAATCTTAGGTCTCTTGACAACAAGATTTGATTGCTGACTTTAGTTTTCGAATACAAACATTTGTGTAATGTGGTTTGCCTAACCACCTCCACTGACAATATACGTGAAAACATTTTTAACTACAACATCTAGTTTACTGAATTTTAAATGATCATTTTTCACAATGGAGTGAGTGTTGTTACATCGTTTCTAATTTTAACTAGGTGTACACCATAGTCTTGAAATATGACAACAACTTCCTGTGGAACTGTCATTTCTGTCATGTCATCGTTCGGAAGTCTCTATTTATTTCATTATCACTTGCTGCCATACTTTCACCATGTGAACAAGTCAAACCACAGCTCAGATGTTACCTGGGGCATATTAATGAAAAATACTTTTATAACATGGATACTTAACGGCTAACTTAAGCATGGATAACATCCATGCTTAAGTTAGCATTTTTAACCGATGTTTCCTTGACGAATTACTTGTACGGGGCTTTGACCTACATATTTTCGTAAAATTATATCTTGGTGGTTAGCATGTAAATTTCACGTGAGTATAACCTACAACTTTTCTTAACCGTAGTCAAAATTTCAAAATCTTTGCATTTTCTTACCAGGTTATATTCATTTTAGGTAAGCACTGATGATGATTGGTAAACCAATCGAAAACTAGTTATGTGATGTAGCCCTTTTTAGGGATTTTAAATATATACCTTTTATAAAGAATTTTATTGTTTTTTTAATAAAATAATAGATACCTAGGCATACATGCCTTAATTCTACAAAATATTGATACTTACACTGTAGCGGTATCGATAGTAGCAAAAATATTGATCCAAGAAGTCCTGTCCATCCAACAATCATATATAAAATTACCATTACAATAAGTGCCTGTATCGGGCCGAAATAAAGATATTGGAGCATAATAATAGCTTGGTCAAATCTACCTACATCATTAGATAGTAAATTAACCATCTGGCCAATCGTAGTCTCGGCTAAAGCAGATTTGCTAAGTCTTAAAGCTTTCCTATAGATTAGAGAGCATGAGGCTATTCTCATTTTCATACCAACTTGAAACGTTGCAAAGCTAAACCTATGTGCAAGGATGACCCTAAGAAACGACGTCGCTACTATTAAGCCTGCGTACAAATAAATATCTTTAATATTTTCTTCGGGATCTGTTTGATAAACCATCAGTAACTTTGATATTAAAAACGGTTGAGCCATTCTAAAAAAAAACAATTCTATTAAAATTAATTCTTCTTAAATAGGCAGGTTAGTTTTGTTTCGATTCAGAGGTATGCATGCGTCTTCAGCCCCACTGAAGACGTTTGAACAGAGAGAAACTTACGTATGGGGATGGTGGATCACCTGTGAACCGAAATAAAACATAAGCTGTTCTTTTAACCCATTTGGTCCCACTGTATTCGTACAAGTAAAGCAGCAAAAATGGCCTAGTACTGAAACATTCTTCACAAAAGTGGTACTCCATGTATATATCCGATTCTATTAGGAAGTGTTCTACTAGATTTTCACAAATTATACCCTCGGTGGCGTTCCTCTTTCTAACCTGTGACGCAGTAATTAGAAGCTAACCTCCATATTTCTGTTGAATGATTGAAATGTTTGCTATTTTGTGGTTTTTATATTATTTATCTCAGTATATTAGTGAAGACTGTGCTATTATACGGAGCAGAAACTTGGAAAGTGTCAAGAAAATGTATCAGGCAGATGCAGGTGTTCATGAATAAATGCATAAGGAAGATTCTTAACATTTATTGGCCAAATAGCATATTAAACCAAGTCTTATAGACAAGAACTAACCAGAAACCTATCTATGTTAAACAATGGAAAAGGCAATGGCATTGGATAGGGCACACAATAAGCCGACCTGACAGAGACATAGCAAGGCAAGCCTTAGATTACATACCACATGGAAAGAGAAGACCAGGTAGACCCATATAAACGTAGAAACGAAGTGCCAAGAAAGAAATTAATGCTATTGAGAAAACCTGAGCCGAAATACAGATCAGTGCAAAGGATAGGATAGAATGGACGCAAGTCCGCAAGAGATCCGCGTGGAGTTAAGAGGAATAAGTGAGTAAGTAAATCGACCTACATCAGTAGATTGATAATTAATCATCTGGTCAATCGTAGTTTCGGCTAAAATAGATTTGGTGGGTCTTAAAGCTTTCCTGTATGTTGAAGAAGACGATGCTATTCTCATCTTCATGCCAATTTAAAACGTTGCAAAGCTAGATCTATGTGCAAGGATGCCAATAAGAAATGACGTCAGTATTATTAAGCCTGCCTACAAAATAAATTTGAAGCGTTCGAGATGTGGCTATATTTGAGAATTCTTAAAATCCCATAGACTGATCTGGTCACAAATGAGGAGGTCCTTAGAAGAATAGGAAAGAACAGAGAGATACTAACCGAAAGTTGGAACACTTTGGACGCATTATGCAAAACGAATCCAGATATGCCCTCCTACCTATCCTGCAAGGAAAAATATTTGGAAAGCAAGGTCCATGAAAAAGAAGAACATCCTGGTTAAAGAACCTCAGAACCTGGTTTAACACAACATCTGTGCAGCTTTTCCGCGTTGCTGCAGATAAACTGAAGATTGCCATGATGATCGCCAACATTCGTCACGGATAGGCAAGTAATATTAGTTTGTTGCTTTAATATTGAAAATGGTTGAGTCATGCTGAAAAGAAAATACAATTTTAGTTTAACTATACAGGGTGACGCAGATAAACGACCAATTAGAAATATTTTCAAAGGTAGCTGATTCATGAAAATTTTTATTAAGGGGTTTTGAAGAGTAAACTTTTTAATGAAAATAGTTGCATCTATGTATTTGCTACTTCCGGTTATACTGGAATAACTCCCTGTAAAGTTTGTTTAGCAGTAAATGGTTGACTTCAATTAGTGCGGTCGTAAAAATTTATCTGACTTGGCCCATTGTAAAGACCGGTCCGGAGCGATAAGCAAACCAGGTAGACAGAGTTGGTCGTTTGACAATTAACACTGACTAGACGGTATAGGCCAGGGTAATAAGACAAAAATATACCCTGTTCGTGACACTTCAGCAGCCAGGGTACTGAAGGGTTTTTTCGACAGGTAATACCTATAGAAACAAATTATAACTATTTCCTGCGTAGGATCTGGCGGCCATTCTTGTTTATAATCAAACATGATTTTTTTAGTACAAATATTTTTGAGATTATAGAAAAAACTTTAAAATGACACATTACAAAGTTTGATAGACTAATTTATTGTTAATATAATTGCGAAAAAGGTCGGAATTGCAAAAAAAAATTATTTTTTCAATAACTATTGTAAAAATTAGTGTACAGGTTTGAAATTGTCGTCAAATGAGGGTTCTTTGGTGTTTAATATGCAATAAAAATTTCAAAGCGATCCATTCAATTGTTTAAATTTTATTCGAATTGTTTATCTCAGAGAGCATATTTTTTTCAATAACATAAGTCAGAAAAAAATGACCTTAGAACCATTCCACAGGTGTCAAATGGAAGAGCATGAGCCATATTTTGAACTTGGTTTAAAAAATGTGAATAAAAAATGCATTTATTAGTAATAAATAATTATGCAAAAGCGCCGTAAATCTTTCCTTATAAACTTTTTGAATAACCTTTTCCAAAAAACTTAACTTTTTTACCCTGTTTTAAGTGCACAACTACCAAGTAATATTATTTATATCATAACTGATAAAAAATTGTAATAAATATATTATTGTGTTTTCAATTTTATCAATCAAAAGCAAAATAAAAATTAAATTAATTTTTTTTTAAATAACGCGGGCACATAAATTTGATACACCCTGTATATTGAGCTGTAGATATTTCTTAGAATGTAGTTTGGATGTAAGTAGATTTCTCTTTTAATGAGCTTTCCGATGAACCATTAAAGACTTTTGTGAATAATTAAAGTGAAAATATCGATGTATTTAGATTTAAAATGGAAAAAGATTGTTTAGGGTATAGGTAATTATAAATTTCTCGAAATTGATAATTGAAAAGAAAGTTGGAATTTTAATATCTTTATTTCAACACGAGTATATGTTGGAGAGTTTCTCCGAAAATAATTAGGATTGTCAGAATAATTTTGAAAATGACTGTTTTGTTTGTCGAATGGAAAAGTCGAGGTTTCTGATGTTTGGCAATGTGGAAGGGGAAAAGTAGTTAGAATGATTGAGAGAGTTTGAAAAGGAACGCATTATGTTTTTGGCATCGATGAGGAGCGGTTCGACGTGTTGAGAGGATAGATAGTTAGCAGATACCAGTGGCTGTTTGATAGTGGAAAATAGTGTTGAAAAGTGGAACGAGAGACAGATCAAATTAAGACGAAATACCTCTTTGATTCTGTATTATTGTGAGAAGGAGAGCAGAGAATCTTTGGAGTTTTGTTTGAATCGAGTACGTGTCAAAAGAAGGCCCGGCTTGTTGGAGAATTGGTGCTGGTATGCTGATAGTTTTGAAACTGGAAAACGGAGAGGGCTTTGATGAGTAGCCTTTAACATAGTCAACGAGGGAGAGCTGTTTTGGGTCACGAGAAGACATCAGAGTGTGTGAAGCAAAAGGTCAGTCAATTTATGTGAAAGAGATTTTTATGTTCGGAAACTAAATTTTTGAGTAAAAAGCATATGAATTAAAATTCCAATATTTCAAAAAGTAAATAGTAAATATAGGTAATCTTGCGAATACATAAATTTGTTTTGTTTAGTTTGTTTTACCAAAGTCATCGGGACCAAACCGATAAATTGTTTTTTTTTTTAACTATAATAAATTTAAGTGGTATAAATTTCATTCGGACATCTGTGTCCACAGGTTTTTAGATTAGATAGATTTCAGAGTATTGATTTTGATAAATAAAAGACAATTCTGTATTTTTATTTTAATAATTTGCTTTATTTCTTTTCCCTATTTTATCCCGATTAGGACCAACTGAGAGATACTGAACCCACGAGAGATGATAAGTATAACGTGAGATAATTTGGATTCTTTTTAATAGTATAAAAAAAGGCACCCTGAGATTTTTTATTCAATTTTTATGTATGATTTGCGACAATTAAATAATTAATCAAATAAATAATAATTAATATAAAATTAATAAGAAGCAGATCATAACAATATATAATTTCTTATATAACAAAATAAAAAGTTTATAAGGAAATGTTTACGATACTTTTGCATAATTATTTATTACTAATAAATGCATTTTTTATTCGCTTTTATTAAACCAAGTTGAAAATATAGCTCATGCTCTTTCATTTGACGCCTGTAGAATGGTTCTAACGTCATTTTTTTCTGACTTATGTTATTGCAAAAAAAATTCTCTCTGGGATAAACAATTTGAATAAAATTTAAAAAATTGAATGAATCGCTTTGAAATTTTTTATTACATATTAAGCACCAAAGAACCCTTATATGACAAAAATTTCAAAGCTGTACACTAATTTTTTACAATAGTTATTGCGAAATTTTTTTTGCAATTCCGACCTTTTTTCGCAATTATATTAACAATAAAAGTATATCAATCTTTGTAAGAAGTCATTTTAAAGCTTTTTCCATAATCTCAAAGATATTTGTACTAAAAAAACCATAAGTTTCACTGTTTTCCATTGATTTGAAAAAAAGGGAAAAATGGCAGTTTTTGACACTTAATTGTTTATAAATAAAAATGGCCGCTAGATCCTACGCAGGAAATACTTACAATTTGCTCTTATAGGTATTAGCTGTCAAAAAAACGCTTCAGTACCCTGGCTGCTCGAGTGTCATGGAAAAAACCTTATTACCCTGGACTAGTACTCCTATAATAAAGCAAAGGATCCACAAAATTTACAATAATTACGACGACAAAATCAAAAAACCGGATGTAAAATATATTGCTTTGCCTTATAATGTACCCGAAATTAACGTTTTCAAATGAGTTTTAAAATAAATTAAATCTATTTTAATTGCTAAGATTATAGAAAAACAAACATTCAAACATATTTACTTTTTACCTGAAACCGGGCCTTTTATACTATTATCGGTTAACAAAGGATGTTTATAGTGGGTACTATTTGAAGTCAACCATTTACTGCTAAACAAACTTTACCTATATTTTCACATTTTTGGAATATTATTTTAAGAACTCTACTTACTGTACTGTTTCGAATATTATATAAAAAACATTCAGGACGAACATTTCCCAGCCAAAGGTTCCTATTAATACTTTCCAATATGCAGGATTCTTGTTCTTAGCTACATGTTTTATCCATCGCTCTTCCAGGTTTTGTCCCAACTTGCTAGAATCGTGCACACTTCGATGCCTGTACATGTCATCTTCGGTTAATTCTCGATTGTAGCCTTTGACAAAGTATGGAAGCAACCAACTGTAACATAGAAAATCATTTTTAAAGTTATACAAGGTATATACAAGTATTAATGTACAGGGTGTAACAAAAATACAGGTCATAAATTAAATCACCTATTCTGGCACCAAAAATAGTTCGAATGAACCTAACTTACCTTAGTACAAATATGCATATAAAAAAAGTTACAGCTCTTTGAAGTTACAAATTGAAAATCGATTTTTTCGAATATATCGAAAACTATTAGAGATTTTTTCTTAAAACTGGACACGTGGAATTTTTATGGCAGGAGTATCTTAAAGAAAAATTATAGTAAAATTTTTGCACCCCATAAAAATTTTATGGGGGTTTTGTTCCCTTAAACCCCCCAAACTTTTGTGTACGTTCCAATTAAATTATTATTGTGATACTATTAGTTAAATTCAATATTTTTAAAACTTTTTTGGCTCTTAGTATTTTTTCGACAATGCAGTTTTTATCGAGTTGCGGCTTCTTTTTTAATATGTTTATATAAAGATTTTATGGGGGTTTTGTTCCTTTAAACCCCCCAAATGATTGTGTACGTTCCAATTAAACTATTACTGCGATACCATTAGTTAAACACAGTGTTTTTAAAACTTTTTTGATTCTTCGTGTTTTTTCGATAAGGCACCTTTTATCGAGATGTGGCTTCTTTATTAATATGGTTCAAAATATACCTAAAAATGTAAATCATAAAAATAAATTTTCCTATTATTGTCTAGTCTCCATAAGCGTACTTAGCCATAATGTATACAAATATGTGGTGGATTTGACAAATATGCAAAATATCTCGATAAAAACTGACTTTTCGAAAAAGTAATAAGAGGCAAAAAAGTTTTTAAAACATTGTGTTAAACTAATGGTACTACAATAATAATTAAATTGGAACTTACAAAAAAATTTGGGGGGTTTAAAGAACAAAATCCCCATAAAATTTTTATGGGGTGTCTAAATTTCACTATAATTTTTTCCTAAGATACTACTGCCATAACAATGCCACATGTTTACTTTAAATAAAAAATCTCTAATAGTTTTCGATATATTGGAAAAAATCGATTTTCATTTTGTAACTTTAAAGGGTTGTAACTTTTTTTATGTGCACATTTGTACTAAGGTAAGTCAGGTTCAATCGAACTATTTTTGGTCCCAGAATATGTGATTAAATTTATGACCTGTATTTGTGTTACACCCTGTATAATACATAGTATTTAAATAAAATATTAGAGGGACCAGCCGGAAAAGGGTACCCCTTGAAGATAGGCAAAATGGTCTCACTTCCAGAATACAATATTTGTTATTTTTTGCATCCTATGTGAATAAAAATAATAATTTAGTCAATTTGTACTCTACGAGATCCCTAGTGGGAAAGTTTTGGAGTAGTTCTGATTTCTTTAATTATAGAGTGCCCGAAAATAGTTCGTTCCTTTAAGGTATGGATATAATACACAATTTAGAACAAAAAAGTTCTATAACTTTTTTTTCTAAAGTCAACCGTTTCCAAGAAAAAAAACATTGTTCTCCATATAAGTAAATTTTTATTTTCATAAATTTGAATGACATGGCAATGTAGCCTAGAAAAACTTGCTGTGACTGTGGAAATTTAATTTAATAACCCCTTGTTTATTTACTTTTAAGTGTGATTTTTGGGCTTGTTGACATGGTAGGCAACTACCTGCAAAATAATGGATATGGGTTTGGTTGATATTTACATTATTTTACCGACCAAATGCAACTGACCTACAAACCTACTTTTTTAATCTTTAGATTTTTGAGTGCGTTGTTGCCAGACTTCAATTTGCCTATCAAAATGTATTTTCGTTTTTTGGTCAAACGGATCAATTTAGAAAAAAAATGTTATGACTTTTTTGCTCTACATTGTGCTTTCTACCTATACCTTTAAGGAACGCACTATTTTCGGGGACACCCTGTATATGTATTTTGTGCTGCTGAATCCGAATATGAGGTTTGCGGACAAAATATCTTGACGAAACATTGAAAAAATCATAAAAAAAGAGAAAAATTTCTGCGTTTTTCAGCTTTTTTGCTCGAATCTCGAAAACTATTAACTTTAATTAAATGGTCTGCTAACAGTAATTAAAGTACTTAAAATTCTCTACAAACATCACTATTTACTTTTTTTTTCAGATGAACCGTTCGGTCTAAAGTGCACGTTGAAAATTGGCAATTTTTAACGGTCTCGGCAAATCCCACTTTTTACATTCCAAAACTTTATTTATTATTAAAATGCATAATTTTTCCTAGTTTTCTGTAAAAATAATAAATGTTAGTTCATAATATAAATATGGTATGTCTCTTGTCACAGCTTCCATGAGTCCATTCCATCATAAAACACCGAGAATTTCTCTGCTTTTCCCTTAGAGCGACAGAAGAACAGACACAGATGGAGTCACAGTGTCAGTTGGTGTGAACATTCCCTTCGAATCTGCTATCTTGATTTCTGATAAACCTTGGGGTTTTACCCGTGTTCAGTTGCCCCCCCCCACTTGCAAAAATCAAAAAACAAATAGCCCTGATTTATGAGCTCTCATATTCCGCAAACTAAAAATTTTGAGCTCGTTCCACTGAGCAGGAATTTGATACTTTAGTGGGGGGGGGGCTGAGTCAGCCCCCCACCCCACTACTTAAAAATAGGAATATTGAATCGGATTTGCGGCAGAATTACGAGCTATTTATGAGCTCTTGAAATTATATAGTTTAGATTTTTGAGCTCATCCCCTTCACCCCCAAACAACCATTTAATTGATTTAACTTAAGAGAAAAATGCTGAGAAAATTTAAAATATATCGTATTGCGGATATCATTCCTATAGCTTATATACTCTAAGAATAAACTAATAAACCACGTGCATTTCGATTATTGAGCTACAACCCCTTCGCAAGAAAACCACCCTATCTTCCCGGCTTAAGAGAAAGTTGTACTTAAAATGTATTAAACTAATTATTTGGCGACTACATATCATTGAATAATTTATTAGCTTCCAAATTACGCGCATTTAGATCAGTAAATTGCAATTTATTTTGTATAGTGCAGTCACTGAAGGTAAAAATCAACGATTACCTTCAATTTCGGTGAACCTTCATCGATTTTCACGAAAATTGGTCAGTGGTTAGAGGATACGTCAAGAAACAAAGGTGACATGGTACCACCTTGCGCCTTTACCCTGAGGGTGGATACCGCCCCTTCTCGGGGGTGAAAATTGTTTTATTAAAAATAACTGCACAAACAAATCAATAAAAGAACAAATTAAAAGCAAAATTTAATATATAAAGTTAACAAAATAAGTCAATAATTAAGTATTTTCTATGGGAAATAAGCCACAATTTTACTAAAAAATGAATTTATTAACGTTTCGAAGCCCAAATCGAGTTTCGTTGTCAAAATATAAAATACTATTAAAATAGATTATTGAATTAAAATAAATTGTCAAAATAGAAAATACTTAATTATAAAAATGCCACAAGGAAATAGCTTCAGAATAACAATAAGTCAATACTTTTTAAGTTATTAAAGATCAAAGATTTTAACTATTCGTGAAAAAATGCATGTTATGAAGCGGTTTTTCGTAAATCACTGAAAAATTGTAAGTTTTTACAAAAAAGTTAATAGTAGTTTAATTCGTATAGCTTATATTCTAAGAATAAACTCTTAAATCACGCGCCTTTCGATTATAGAGCTACAACCCCTTCGTAAGAAAACCATCCCATATTCCCGGCTTAAGAGAGAGTTGTACTTAAAATAATTTAAATTAATTATTTGGCGACTACATATCGTTTAATAATTTATGAGCTTGCAAAATATACGCATCCTAATTAGTGAATTGCCATTTTCTTTCTATAGTGCAGTCACTGAAGGTAAAAATCAACTATGACCTTCGATTTCGGTAAATCTCCATTCATTTCCACGAATTAACAATAACAACTTGGGGTTTTAACCTGGGGTATATGTCACCCCTTCTCGGGGGTGAAAATTACTTTATTAAAAATAACCCCACAAATCGAGAGAGGGACAAATTGTAAGCAAAATTTGTTATATAATGTTATTAAAATAAATCAATACTTTTTGATACACCAAAGTATCAAATTCCTGCTCAGTGGAACGAGCTCAAAATTTTTAGTTTGCGGAATATGAGAGCTCATAAATAGCTCATCAATCAGGGCTATTTGTTTTTTGATTTTTGCAAGTGGGGTGGGGGGGGGCAGCTCCACACGGGTTGGGGTCTTGTCCTTTCAAAATGTATTAGTTGAAAAGCTCCCTGGCTTCCACAAACCTCAGGCGCGGGTTTAGTTTTTAACCAAAGAATGGATTGGTTAGGAGCTACTGCATGTTTTGGTGCAATACAAGAAATGCCACCCATGACGTGAAAAGTGTGGTATCCGTCGATTTTATGTACGTTGTACGTTAAAATCAGTGTTATCGTACACGTGTTGTGTAAAGCACGGCTGGGCAATTTTCTACGGATCGCCTGCGATTGCTGGCACTTCCAGACAAGCAACGCGCTTGTAGCGGCAGTAAGACCCAGATAATTCGTCTCACCATTCCTTGCAGGGTTGGCCGTTTTCTCTACAAAAAGTATGGCTTAAGAAAATAGGTTGATATAGTTTCCTCTTTGGGTTTTTGTTTATCCTATACAGAAGCTGTTCGCCTAGAAGTGTCAGCATTCGCAGGCTATCCGCAGAAAGTTGACCTTCCGTGCTTTACGCAGCAGGTGTATGATAACGCTGATTTTAATGTATACAATCGACGGATACCACACTTTTCACGTTATAGGTGGCATTTCTTGTATTGCACCAAAACATGCAGTATCTCCTAACCAATCCATTCCTCGGTTAAAAAAGAAACCCGCGCCTGAGGTTTATGGAAGTCAGAGAGCTGTTCAACTAATTCATTTTAAAAGGACAAAAGCTCAAGGTTTATTAGAAATCAAGATAACAGATCCGAAGGAAATATTCACACCAACTGAAACTGACTCCATCTGTGCCTGATCTTCTGTGGCTCTAAGGGAAAAGCAGAGACATTCCCGTCCTCTGGACTGGAATGGATTCATGGAAGCTGTCACAAGAGACATAACATATAAACTAACATTTATTATTTGCAGAAAACTAGGAGAAATTTATCAAATGACAGCATTCTAATAAAAAATATAGTTTTGGAATGTAAAAAGTGGGTTTTGCCGAGACCGTCAAAAATTGGCAATTTTCAATTTGTATTTTAAAACAAACGGCTCGTCTGAAAAAAAAAATAGATAGTACTATTTGTAGAGAATTTTAAGCACTTTAATTTCTGTTAACAGACCATTTACTGAAAGTTAATAGTTTTCGAGATTTAAGCAAAAAAGCGAGAAAAAGCAGAAATCTTACTATTTTTTCGCGATTTTTTCAATGTTCCGTCACGAAATTTTGTCCGCAAAGCTCATAGTCGGATTCAGCAGCCCAAAATACATATAATATAATGGAGGAAATCAGATCTACCTACCCCAAAACTTTCCTAGTCAAAACACAATGTTATTGAATTATAATACTCAGCAAAATTTTAATCAGCCACCCACACTTTCCCACCCCTACTACAAAAAATGATTGTTTCGTTTTTATACACTCTGGGCCAAAATTAACCGCCCACCTTAAAAATGGGTCATTTTTGATGTCTCGAATTTCCTAGACCAGTTGTTCGATTTAAGTGTTTTGTTTAATTTGTTATAACCTTATTCTTTAACAATATCGTTGTAAGAATATTGTTGCTAATCAGATAAATTTTCATTGTATACCGGCTATACGAATCAAACTGTGTTTTTCTGTCAAAGTTCGTATCACCTTTTAGAATATTCTAGCATTTGAAAAATACTGAAATTAAAACTCAACTATAGCCTCATGTTTTCTTAACATTCTGTTTTTTATCAATGCAGGGTGTTTATAAACAAGTGTGGCAAAGTTTAAGGGGTAATCCTGCATGAAAAAATAATGACAGTTTGGTTTATAAATGTATGTTCGCAAATGCTTAATCTCAGAAACAGGGGTTGTGAAATTGTTTCTTACAAACTTAGTCCGTTCTTTAAACGTGAAATATTGCAAAACCTCTAAATTTTAAAGAACCGCTTGGATTGACATGAATATTGGCATACACATAGCTAACAAGTCAAAGAAAAAAGTGATATTGTGCCGATATGTGCTTTTGCCCTGGGAGTGGTTTTCACCCCCTTTTGGGGGTGAAAAAATATTCGTACAAAGAAAGTCAGGAAATGGATAAACTGGCTAATTTTAAGTAACTTTTGTTCTGTTGAGTTTTTTCACTAAGTCAATACTTTTCGAGTTGTTTGGCAGTAAATATGTTAATTTTTTCAACAAAATAACCACGTTTTTAGACGATTTTTCGCAAATAACTCAAATAGTAAGAATTTTGTCGAAAAAACATTCTTAGCAAAAATATAGCCTGTAAGAAATTTTAAAAAATGGTGTATATATATATCACGTCTCTACACCTAGTAGAAGCAGAGTTATAGCTAATGAAAAATGGGTTCATATTCGTCAAATTCCAAATGGAATACTTTAATGTGAAATAACCAAAAATTAAGCACATTTCGGGGAAAACTCATTACAACTTATCTAAAGTGTTTAAAAAAAGCTTCATTTTTGTTTTATAAAAAAAAATTTCTAGCATCAAAATTAAACAAGTTCCGCTCAAAATAAAGTTATTCCCTTTTGGTTTTGGTAAAAAAATCGAGAAAATCACCCCCTAATTAGTATCTTAAATGAACTTAGTCGTTACGACTTCACAAGTTTCTTGACTCGTGTATATATTGTTTATATGATCTATAAGTTTCATCGGCTCAAAGTCCTTATTATTGAAAGAGCTGTAGTTAAAAGGGGTTGAACGAGTCACTGATCACGAATGTATGCAAGTTTTGAAACACTTAATCTTAATCAATTTTTGTCTTACAGAAAAACAAAAAAATACATGATATTCAGAAAAGCAAATCGGACTTTTTTTGTTTTTCGAGATTTTTGGTATCTCTAACAATTTTTAAGTTATTTTGAAAAAAGCATATTTTTCAAAACTTAAATTTTTAAAAATTTTATTTTGAAACCAAATTTTTTCAAAAATAAGCACTTTGAATCGATGAAACTTACAAATCATATAAACACAACGTAAGTAAAATAATTTGTGGAGCGGTAACGATTAATTTCTTTAAGTTGCTAATTAGGGGGTGGTCTTCCCGATTTTTTTTTGCAAAAACAAAAGGGACCAACTTAATTTTGAGCGTAACTTGCTTAAATTTAATGCTAGAAACTTTTTGTAAAAAGGTAAATAAAGATTTTTTTAAACACTTTAAAAAAGTTATAATGGGTTTTCCCCAAAAAGTGCTTAATTTTTTGGATATTTCACGTCGAAATATTCTATTTGAAATTTGGTGAATATGAATCTATTTTTCATTGGCTATAACTCTGGTTCTACGAGATTCAGAGACCTAACGTGTACACCATTTTTTTTACTTTTTTATAGGCTATATTTTTGTTAAGAAAATTTTTTCGACAAAATACTTACTTTTTGAGTTATTTGCAAAAAACCGTCTTAAAATGTGGTTATTTTGTAGAAAAATGAACATATTCACTCGCAAATAACTCGAAATGTGTTGACTTGGCGAAAAATCTCTATAGAACAAAAGTTACTTAAAATTAGTCAGTTTACCCATTTCCGGACTTATTTTGGACATATATTTTTTCACCCACAAAAGGGGGGTGAAAGTCACCCCCAGGGCAAAAGCACACATCGGCACAATATCACTTTTTTTCTTTGACATGTAAGCTACACGAATGCCAAATTTCATGTCCATCCAAGCGGTTCTTTAAAATTTAGAGCAAAAACCGTGAAAGAATGGACTAAGTGACGGTTTATTTATTTGCTTTAAAATCGGTTGAGATATGCAAATGAAATTTGGTGAGTTTTAAGACGTAGTTATTGCACATTTTTTGACATACAATTAAGATTTTAATATTCACCATTGGCGCGCATACGGGTAATATGACGGGTAATATGACCCGTATGCGCGCCAATGGTGAATATAAAACTCTTAGTTACGTGTCAAAAAATGTGCAATAACTACGTCTTAAAACCCACCAAATTTTATTTACTTATCTCAAACAGTTTTAAAGCAATAAATAAATCGTCAGTTTGTAAGAACAATTTCAACAACCCCTATCTCGAAAACGAGGCATTTTCGGACAAATTTATGCAAAATTATCCCTTAAAGTTTGCCATACTTATTTAAAAACACCCTGCATTAATGAAAACATGGCTAGTTGTTAAAGTACCTTACTTTTTTATGGTCCAACATAAGCGAATTAATCAAAAAACAGAATGTTGAGAAAACATGAGGCTGTAATTGTGTTTTAACTTCAGTATTTTACAAATACTAGAATATTCCACAGGGTGTTGCGAACTTTGAGAAAAAACACAGTTTGATTCGTACACCCGGTATACAATTAAAATTTACCTTATTAGCAACAACATTATTACAGCAATATTTTTAAAGAACAAGCCTACAGTATACTAAAAAAATCACTTTAGGTTTAGGAAATTCGAGACATCAAAAATGACCAATTTTAAGGTAGGTGGTTAATTTTGGCCCAGAGTGTTTTTTCAGATAGAATCAATTTAAAAATTTCCAAAAATTCACAGGTGTAAACATGACAATTTTGACTGTATAACCTCAAAATAATTGTATTTTTCAGAAACAGCATATTTCTTTTTAGATAAATTTTTAAAATTGGGCGAAACATGGTCTACCCCGTCACCCAAAACACGTATTCTATTTATTTAATGAAACTCCCTAAAAAGTTTTTGCACGCCACTGAACCCTTCTATAACGTATATATAGGGTGTCAATTTTAAAAGTTGCCACCCCTATAATTTGGTCCCTATAGAAAATCTAAAAATATAAAAAAACACGTCAAATTTATTTGTGAGGTGGACATTTTATAGACCAGTAATCGTTCGATTACCTTTTCAAAAATACCACATACATTATATTTATTATCAGGAATTTTGGAAAAATCAAGTGAGACCGTACAAATATTAAATATCGAGTTCAGAACTCCAAAAATTTTTTTGGAGTATTGAACTCCAAATTGAATTTTTTTGGGTGTTGAAGTATTTAGAGTATTTTGGAAAAATCAAGTAAAACCGTAAAGATATTAGGTACGAGTTCAGAACTCCAACATTTTTTAGAGTATTGAGTAGCAAGATTTTTCCAAAAGAAAAGATTTTTTCCTATAATATGATAAAATTGATCCAAAAGATGGCATAACCCAGACATCCAAAGTGAAAGTTCTCCTCCAACACCAAATTGTTCTATATGGTCCACATAATATTCAGAAAAAAGTCACACCATTTTAAGCGTTGGTTTTGGGGGAGAGGGGGGAGAAATCGGTAAATTCGTAGTTTTTTGGGATTTTCGTCAATATTTCTAAAACTATGCGGTTTAGCATGAACAACCTTCTATACAAAAATGTTCTACATTAAATTTGAAATAAAAAATGTCCAATGCATAATCCTTCTAAAATGAACGGTTCCAAAGTTACAGAGGTAGTACATATAGTATAATTGGTCCAAAAAAAGGCCTAACCCAGACATCAAAAATAAAAGTTTTCCTCCAACACCAATTTTTTCTATATGGTCGACATTTGGTTCAGTAAAAAGTTACACCATTTTGAGCGTCCGGTTTGGGGGGGGGGATGGGGGAGAAGTCGGTAAATTAGTAGTTTTTTTACGTTTTTCGTCAATATTTCTAAAACTATGGTTTAGCGTAAACAATATTCTATACAAAAATGTTCTACATAAAATTTAAAACAAAAAGGTCCTATACATAATTGTTATAAAATCAACGGTTCCAGAGTTAGGGAGGGTGAAAAGTGGAGGTTTTCGATACATTTTATATTTTTTGGGCAATTGATGATGATTTTGGGTGGTGAGGTAGACGTTTCTTCAAGGGCTTATCACTAACATACCATCAGCCACTGAAATAGCAAATTTGATTTATAAAACCCAATTCTATTAAAGAAAATCAGTAGGAAATTGCCAAAAAAATATAAAAAGTATCGAAAACCGCCACTTTTCACCCTACGTAACTCTGGAACCGTTGATTTTATAACAATTATGTATAGGCCTTTTTTGTTTTAAATTTTATATAGAACATTTTTGTATAGAAAATTGTTTACTCTAACGCATAGTTTTAGAAATATTGACGAAAAACGTAAAAAAACTACTCTCCCCATCTCCCCCCCCCCGAACCCGACGCTCAAAATGGTGTAACTTTTTTCTGAACATTATGTGGAGCATATAGAACAATTTTGGTGTTAGAAGATAACTTTAACTTTGGATGTCTGTGTTTGGGTCTAGTTATACCATAATAGTACTGAAAAGAAATATAAGGCATGTGGTATTTCTGAAAAGGTAATTTAATTACCTTCAAAATAAGGTATCACTGAATCCCCCTTTCCATTAAAGATTTTGGGTGTTGTGTCCGCCCCCGCCATAGGGTTAATGTAATTTAGTTAAAACTGGTCTACAAAATGTCCCCATCACAAAAAAATTTGACGTGTTTTTTTATATTTTTAGATTTTTTATAGGGACCAAATTATACGGGATGGCATCTTTTCAAATTGACACACTGTAATAAAGAAAATCTTTAACACAGTTTTTGATATTTTTCAATAATCGCCCTGTATCTCGCTAATGTGGGACGCTATTGATAATTTGATTGGGCAATTGTTCTTCTTCTTCTTTTGGCATCATAAACCTGGATGAGTTTTCCCTGTCTGGCTATGTCCTTCCATTCAGATCTCTCTTGGGCCTGATTCTCCATTGTCTTATATTCATGGTTTTCAGGTCGTATTCCACGGCATCCATTGGTCAATTGTTACTTTGACAGAAAACGAAGTCATGACGTCTTAAGAGGAAAGGAACATTTTGACGACTGTCAAAATTTTCAGTGTATTTTAAATGTAATTATTTTTTTTGAATCCTGGGAAAACTAATAAGTATTTTTAAAAAATTTAAACGCGGAATGAAAGATTTCTCTATTACCTAGGGCTGAAAGTCCCTTAGAATGAATAAAAAGTTTATTTTGAATGAGATATTTGAAATTAAAAATCACAACAAATTTTCTCTGTTTTTCACCCCTGTAACTTATTAAAATAAACATTATAGAAGTTGTCAGGGCCTTTCGGTTCTCGGTAATAACGCAAGCTTTCATTCTGCGATTAAATTTTTTAAAAATACTTATTAGTTTTCTCAGGATTCGAAAAAAATAAATCCCATTTAAATAGAATTGAAGCCGAAAGTTCGTACCCATCCCCTTAACTACTTTTTCTATTTCCTCTAATTTTTGGTATACTATATATGCAAAACATACCAATTTGGGACACTGTACAGATCAGATGGCTGATTGCAAAATTTATTGCCGCAGGATTTTCACGTTTTATTTTTTAAAAGGAACTACATTTCCAGGAGAGACCTGGATCCCACGTATGAAAAAAAAAATGATTAATAGCAAGCTGAAAATTTGTTAATAGTTTAATGGTGTCAAGTCGGACAAACGTTGATATACGGGGACATTGGAACAGGAGAAGTTTTAATTGTGGAACATTTTAAAAATTTGGAACGTCAGATTACGAAAACGTCCCATGTATTTTTCGGACAAAACATCCATTTCATTTGTTACCCTTTTATTAAACTTTCATGCAAAATTAGACTGCTATTACTAACCAACATGGTTCCTGTCATTTGATATCTTCTTCGTGTTCCACTCATTAAAATGCCCAGTTGGTGATAAACACCAGTCTGATTTTTGCATGAGAGTTTAATGAAATGGTAACAAATCAATTGGAGGTTCTGTCCGATAAAATACATGGAACGTTTTCGTTGACGATCCAAATTTTTAACCTGTTCCACAATTAAAACTTCCCCTGTTCCAGTGTTCCCATACATCGAAGTTTGTTCGACTAGACACCGTTAAGCTATTAACACATTTTCAGCTTGCTCTTAATCAATTTTTTTTCATACGCGGGATCCAGGTCTAGGAATAATGCAATAACAACATATTTTGTTTTTAACGTTTACTTACCAGAAAAACAATCTCGTAATAAAATTTGACCTATCTAGTGGATTCAGCTTTTTCTCTGCAAACTCACCATTTTTAACTTCCTCCATTTGGTAAGTTTAGCTGCATCTAAAAATATAGATTTCATAATTTTTTATTACGTCAGAATAAGAAGTATTGGAACCAACATTCTGATGATAACCTTAATTCGTGCCTTCTAAAATTTCCCAAGTCAAACGAATGATATAGCAGACTAGGGGGATAGGAGAAGCAACGAAGCACTAAAAAGCCCAAAACCTAGGAATTTTGTACAGGAAGATGAACCGTCGTGCAACTTTTTGCATTCGATTCGAGAGAGTGTCAGGCAATTTTGTGAACTAAATTGATCTCCAGCAAAAAATTTTTGCACACGAAAATGCATTTTAAAGTCCATCACGAACAGATGGAAAATGAATAATTTACAACTCAAGAAATATTGACGGAAATGAGTTCAATTTTTATATTTGAGAGTTACGGAGGTCATTGAACACGAATTTCATGACGGCGATCTTCTCGGAGGTACCTGGTGCCCAGGGCGGAACTCGTCGCCTGGGACGATCAAATATTTCGTGGGATTATGGAATAATTCGCGAAATGAAGGTTGAATCGAAAAACTGAAACATACGTGATCAACTTTTTTTACAATTTATCGAATGGCACTAAACACCCCACTCCACCCCCTGGTGGTGGGGTTGGGGTAACTTTAAAATCTTAAATAGAAACCCCATTTGTTATTGCAGATTTGGATTTCTTACGTAAAAATAAACAACTTTTATTCTAGACATTTTTTTCGAAGTGTGGATAGATGGCACTATAATCAGAAAAAACGATTTATCGTGATACCATAGGTAAATTATAGAAACGGTCTAATATCCCAAAGAATAACTTCCAAATAAAAAACGGAAAATACGTGTTTAATATTTTTCGAGAACCTATCGAATAGCATCAAGCACGACTCTTCACTCCACCCACTGGAGGGAACTTTAAAATCTTAAATAGGATCCCCATTTTTTAGGGTCTAGGACGTTTCATCGCCGCCGTTTCGATGCCGCCAGTTCGATGCCGATGCCGGCCGATTCATCGCCAGTCAATTAATCGCTATCTGATATATTTCCGAATTTTCGACAGTTACAATTATTAGTTATTTTTAGTATTAATTAGGAATTCCAGGAAATGCGAGATATGACGGCGATGAAATGGACTCGCGATGAACCGGCGGCATCGAAACGGCCGGCGATGAACCGGCGGCATCGAAACGTCCCATTCCGCATTTTTTATTACTAATTTTAATTCCTTGCGTAAAAATAACTAAACTAACTTTTTTTCGAGACATTTTTTTGAATTACGAATAGATGGCGCTCTAATCGGAAAAACACTATTTCTTAGCGCCATCTATCAACAATTCTGAAAAATGTTCCGAATAAATGTTACTTACTTTTTCACGAGGAACCAAAATAGATAGTTTTTAATAAACGATTATATACCAGAATACAATTTGAAGTTTTTACTTCTGTATGAGAATTTCATTTTTGTTTTTCACCATACTCTGTATAGTACAAAATGATAGCGTTTCATACAGGTAATCTGCGATGCATTGTTGAAACATTTTCCTAGCGTCGACCGTTTGGTACTTTAGTACCTGAATTAACAGATTACTTGATTCGTTGTCGACCTTCATTTTACTCATTTCATCGTTCCCCGTTAGAGGTCAGTCTAACCATACTCTGGTGTAAACATTTGAATATTTATACCACCTTCTTCGGTGCGTTTATACTCAAATCAGTATTCTTGCAAAGTCTCTTTCATAAAGGGTAGATCCCGAAACATGGTGTCAGAAGATGGCAAGAGGCTCGGTTTGAATCAAAACGATACCGATTATTATTTTTATTTTTGTTTAATATTAAAATTGTTACTGGGTACCAGGTTCGGCATTTATTTTGTTTTGGGTATATTTATTTTGAAACCAATATAATATATAAACAGAACAAGCTTTATAAAGGGGCAAAAAGTAGATAAGTTAAAAGTTCTTGAAAATGAAATAGGTAATATGTAGCAAAATTAGTAAAACGGCGAATATCACTAGAAAGGGGAAGAAAAGAGAGAGAGAGAAAGAGAGAGAGAGAGAGAGAGAGAGCGAAAAAATTACTAATTAACGCTTTTAAAATGATGATATCCATCTAAGGTTAATCAGTTTAAATATTACAAAGACAGAATGCTAGAAATTGAAAGTAATATGGGAGAGAACCTTAGAATATCTTGTAATTTTTTAAATTGCAGAACTACATTTTGTATTTAATAAAATATTAATTTTAAAGCTCAACCCGTTGGCGCAATATTTATGTTAAAGACTTTTACATAATATCGATCGCATTGAACATCGCGGCGAGATGACAAGTGAGATGCTAGTCGACATTAATGGCAATCATTCTGGCGAGATGCTAGGCTTCACTATATTTCTTCGCTTACACTCTTGCAAATTGAGTAGAACTGATCCATATTACCAACTTTTGCCCCTCACACAGGTACAGTCGGAAAAGTGAAAGAATACCCATGAACGATCACATCAATCACTTATTTTGTATTTGCTGTCTTTTTCTATAAATAACAAACGTTTGTTATAGAAAAAGATAGCAAATACAAAATAAGTGATTGGTGTGATCGCTCATGGGTATTCTTTCATTTTTCCGACTGTACCTACTCTTTTGAGTAATTTTTAAAAGCCTTTCTTTAGTTCAATAGTTTGCGTCAAATATTTAGACGTTAATTTGACTGCCTTTTCTTCAATGGAAATGAATGAAAATTTGCAGACATATGCATTCGCAGGAACAATACACGAATAGTCAATAAAAACATTTTTTTATGTTTATTAATTATTTAAATAAAAAAAATTATTTCAATGGAAAATTATTAAATTCTCTTGTTTTTTACAATGTAGAAACTCGAAACTTTTGCAAATTGTAGCTAATTATACATATGAACTATAGATAATTTCACTTTTTACGTTAGTTGTTTATGTTATGCTTCCTAAATAAACAATAAATTAACGCTCATATATTTTTGTTTATATATAAATCGGAGTTTATTCCTGTCAAATTTTAATGATACGAAACAAAACTTCAACCAAAATCGAATTCATAAAATTTGTGTTTTTATCGTAGTCTTAGAAAAACCACCGGTAGAGATGTTTTGAGCTACAATTAACATTAGAATTCGTTTTGGCTAATTAATTAAACACTTTCTTTAGTTCAATCGTTTAGGTCAAATCTTTGGACGTTAATTTGACTGCCTTTTCTTCAATGCAAATGACTAAAAATTTGCAGACATATGCATTCGCGGGAATAATACACGAAGAGTCAATAAAAAAGTTTTTTATGTTTATTAATTGTTTAGGTAAATAAAAAACGATTTTAATGGGAAATGCTTAAATTCAATTGTTTTTTACAATGATGAAACTTGAAACTTTTGCAGATTGTAGCTAATTATATGAACTATACATAAATTCACTTTTTACGTTAATTGTTTACGTTATGCTTCATGAATAAATAATAAAGTTTCAAATTTTTTGCCGATTTCGACTACATTTCAAGTTTGTACATCATATGTTTTATACATATTTTAATAAACATGACGATATATTTGAATTTGAAAAGTGAAAGACTAAAAAGTAAAAAATAAAAAAATATGAAAATAATAATTTTTAAGAAACGCTTTTTGTAGATACGAGTGACCAAAATTAAAAGTATTATTAAAAAAAATCAAATAAAAAGCAAAAAAAGAAAAACATTGAAAAAATCCAACATATTCGTTAAAGAAAAGCGTGGGGCGAAAACCGTTTATTCGATGAAGATGCGCCACGCTTTTCTTTGGCGAATGTGTTAGATTTTTTCTTTTTGTTCATAGAAAATTTTTTGTTCATATTTTTTTATTTATTATTCTATAAAAAAAATGAAATATCTAAGTACATACATAAAAAATGTATTTCTTTTTAAAAATGTGAAATTGGATGAGTTTAACAATAAACGGTTGGAAATGCATTAATAAATTTGTGTTTGGATTTCCTAAAATACTTGACCTTTTATTGCATTGCATTGCATCCGCACATGCTCACTCTTTTATTTACGCTTGCGTCACTATAAGATTATAGTGATAATCAATGAATTACATGCCATAGG
The DNA here is from genome assembly GCF_917563875.1 of Diabrotica virgifera virgifera. NCBI lineage: Eukaryota > Metazoa > Arthropoda > Insecta > Coleoptera > Chrysomelidae > Diabrotica > Diabrotica virgifera. Next base: position 53,609,559 of record NC_065451.1, read on the forward strand.
TATACATAACCAAATAAAATACTCACGTAAAATAAGTAGGTAAACTAACAGCTGACCGCTCTTTCGTGTCACTACACTTTCCACAGATCACTTACAAGTTCAAAGGCATTTGCTAAACTGTCCGAAACACAGTTTTTAATTATTGTTTTTAGAGGAAATTTTTCCGACACTGTTTAACATTATTTGTAGATATATTTGTTAAAAACGTGAAGGAGATAAATAATAAAACGATGATATTCAAGACGTTTCTGTGCTGATACTGCAAGTACCTAACTCACTATGGCGTAGTAGAAATACTTTCAGTTTTATAATATTATCTTTTATCGTTACTTTCGTTCGGTGTTGAATTAAAATGATAATAAAATGGTAGTTTAGTGAATATGTATGTTGTTTATATTATTTTTTAAGTGAATAAATAAAGTATGATAAAAATGTTAATTTCTGCTTGCTAACTTTTGTTTATAATTATTGTTCTTTACAATAATTGGTAATTATTGTTTGTATTTATAAATATCTATATCAACATAAATATTTAATAACGACAATGTTTTTATTGTGTCTCAACTACAAGGTTATTGCCACTGGGCCAATTTTCTTGCTATAAATTTTACATTACACTATAAATTGGAATAAAGAGAAAATAAAAGAAAAAATATCCTGTTTCCATGTACGAAACTGGAATAATGCCACAAATATGGTTACAGTCTACATTTATTCCACTACCAAAAAAACCTAATACATCATCATGTAAAGACTTTAGAATTTTAACTATTTAGAATGGGAAATAAGCCACAATATTATTAAAAAATGATTTTTATTAACGTTTCGTTATTATTAAAAATTATTAAAAAATAGCTTCAGAACAACATTAAAGACTTTAGATTAATGAGACTCATGAGCCACTCTTTCAAACTACCTCTTAAGCTAATTCTTAATAGAATCAAGCAGAAATATGAAGAGACAATGGGAAAAACACAATTCAATTTCGGAGAAGGATTGAGAACAAGGGAAGCATTTTTCTCAATTATAATTTTACCTCAACGATCATGGGAAGTACAGAAACCAATTTACGTCTGCTTTATATATTTTGAAAAGGCGTTTGATAGGGTTCAGCATGATAGGCTGTTTAAATATCTAGAAACGATTGGAATATATGACAAGGATCTGGGACTTTCACAACATCTATATTGAAATCAAGAAGCTTCTATTTTGGTAGACGGCCAAGAAGCCGTCAAAATTTGCATTCAAAAAGGTGTCAGATATGGTTGTGTGCTGTCCCCGAATTTAATTACCGTTTCTCAGAGATAATTTTTAACGAACCCTTGGAAGGGCAAAGTGGAGTTCGAATTGGGGGAGAAACTACATCAGATATATATGCAGATGTCACCGCGATCATGGCTGAAAGTATCGAAGACCTTGAATTAAAAAGTCAAAACTCGTATAGAAATTGCAAGAGGAGCATTTATGAAATTTAGATCTATTCTGAGCAATAATTCTCAGCTGAACTTACAACTAAGAATTAAGTTCGTAAAATGTTATGTGTATCTTGTATTACTACATGGATGTGAATCCTGGATCATGAAGGGATGAAGATTAACATGATGGACAAATTAGAAGCCTCCGAGATCTGGTCATATCGTCAAATGCTCCGAATATCATGAGAAGTCAAGTTCAAACAGATAAGTCTTAAACATAGTAGGTCAATGCGAAAGTGAGTTAATGAAAATGATAATAAGAGAACACTTGAATACCTGGGGCATATAATGAGACGTAGCAGATACAGATTACTGCAGTTAATACTCAACGGAAATATCGACGGGGAAAGGGGAATTGGCAGGAAGAAATATTCGTGGTTCCGAAACCTTAGTCAATGGAATGGCTTATCAGCAGATTCATTATTACATGCCGCACAATGATACAGGCAAATTGTTATGGAAGCTAGCTACGCCTAAAATTTGGGAACAGTACTTAAAGAAGAAAGACAAAAGAAAAAAAAATTGGTATTCTGGGGAGTGCCGACAGAAGTGAAAACTTCTTGCGAAGCAAGCGCCTTCGGGTACATACTCTATCCCTCCTCCAACAATTATAACATCAATCGAACTTATACGCAATTTAACATATCGTATATAATTTATTAATATCTCGCCGTGTCAATGGCGATCGCGAGATCAATGCTTTTTCCCCATTCAAAGAGAAGTGTTATACCTATATTATATAAGCGTTTGGTAGGATGCAAGGGATGCACTGCAGGCGGGCGCCCCTGTTCAGGGGGCGCCAAACTGAGCTTTTTGTTCTGCTGGTGCTATACAAAATATCAATTTAAAAAACCGAAGGGCGCCTATGCTAGTGTTGCAGGCAGGCGCCTTATACCCTAGCACCGGCACTGAATATATACATACACACAATGCATAAACGTACAGAATATATTTCGGCGAAGCGATGACGGTAGCGAATTCAATACTTTTTCCCCATCCAAAAAGTGCACAACGTCGCTAAAGAAGTTTTCGCTTCAAAAAATACTTTAAACACTAATCAGTTCTAATGATTGGAGTAGGGATAGTGCGGCCCCTCATGAGCTTTCTTGGCAAGCTCCTTCGAGTACACACTCTGTCCCTCCTCCAAGCATTATAACTTCGGTCGAACTTATACACATTGCAGTCTATAGTATATAAATAACAAATTTCTCGCCGTAGCGATGAAGGTCGCTAATTCAATGCTTTTTTCCCACCCAAAAGTGCACAATGTCGCTAAAGAAGTTTTCACTTCAAAAATACCTTAAACATTCTTCTTATTCTTATATTAGGCCTCTTGGCCTATTCTTAACCGATTTTTTGCTTGTATTCGTAGCTGTGATGTTTACTGCCAGCTATCTCGCCACTTTTTAAAGGGCCTTCCTCAGGGCCGCGTTTAGGTCAATCGACGCCCTAGGCAATTCTCTAGTAGCCACCCTTCAAGCATGTACCATTTTTGCGAAAAAAAATTGCAAGCAGATTTTTTATTATAAGAATACATAAAAATTGTCATTCCAGTTCGATCACATAAGATTTCTTTCTTGATTTTTCTTTGGAAAAATCATCTATAATGTCGTCATAATTTATCGCCTTTGTTACGTCACTTTCTATGGACAAAATCGACAAATTGTTAAGAAGTTCTTGCGTCGTACTGGATCGGAAATTATTTTCATGAATATTTTGGTTGGCAACTGGGAGGCACAAATAAATGCGCAAAGCAATATCAAAATTAGGGAAAATATCTTTCAATCCACTCTTTTCCAAATATTTAGATATGTCAATCATTGGTGATTGGTGATTTTATTGTGGTATCCAAATGACCCTTTAAGTGAATGCAGTCATGTTATGAATGATGTAGGTATCTATTAGTGCAGTCAGTGAGGGTATTTGGCTTCGAATTCCATCCTACTGCATCAATTTACTTGATATGTTCACTGTAAGTAGGGAATAGCTCAAGAAACAAAGTCTACCCTATATCCTATGGCGCTTTTTAACTTAGGGGTGGTTCCCACCCGTTGTCGGGGGTGGAATTTTTTTATCAAACTAACACCGGAAGTGACCAGAAAACCTAAACCTAATTCTAAGCAAGAACTGTTTCATAAATTTTCTTGAAAACTTAATATTTTTGAGTTATTCGTGGTTAAAAATTTGCCATTTTCAATGAAAAATGACACTTTTCGGAGACTGTTTTTGGGAATACTATAAAAATTGTGCATCTTACGAAAAAACTATATAAAACATTTTTGTGGTTTATGAAAAATCAGAGAGATTCAATTTTTCATAAATCTTCTAGTTTTAATAAAAAAAGAGAGGGTAGGTGAAAAACAATTTTTTTTGGTGCATGCTCAAACTGGTGTATTCAACTTAAAATAACAGAGAAATGGTCGATTTTAGGGGTATAATGCTACGAGTACCTCTTGTAGCGCTTGAAAAGACCTTTAAAACGAGAACTGTTAAATGTCGGTTTCATTCAAACTAAGCGAGATATGGTGCAAAAAAAATTATGACTAATGTATTTTAAGGAAAAATGAGAAAATAAGATATAATATAAAATAAGAAATATAATATAAGAGATATAAGATAATAGGATAAAATAAGAAATAGTATATATAAATATAGAAAAAGTATATTTAACCCCTCATCCACCAGAATTAAAATGCATCGTTTTCCTTCTACAATACCTTCTACTATAGTATTATTTCTATATTCAAAAAGTTGAAATGGTTTGGAGTCAAAATGAATGGTTTTTGAAAAGAATAAGATCAAATTATAGAGCACATTTTTAAATGTCTTTAAAAATCTTCCTTTTTCTCCATGTAATTCGAAAGTGATAAGAGATACGTAAAAAATACCTTACAAAAATGTAGGTTTTCGTTTAAATAACAATTTTATTTTTCTTTCATTACTGTATCTCATTATCATTTTCGAGTTACATGGAGAAAAAGGGAGATTTAAAAAAAAATTTAAAAATGCTCTCTATAATTTGATCTTATTTTTTTTTAAAACCATACATTTTAAACCCGTCCAACTTGTTGAACATAGAAATAACACTATAGTAAAAGGTATTGTAGAAGCATAACGATGCATTTAAATCTGATGGATGAGGGGTTAAGATATACATTCTTCGCATTTTATCTTAAAATAAATTAGTCATCCTTTTTTGTTGCACCATATCCCGCTTAGTTTGAATGTAATCGAAATTTAACATTGCGGTCGTTTTAAAGGTCTTTTCAGGCAGTACTTACAAAAGATATTGATAGCATTATACCCTTAAAATCGACAATTTCTCTGTTATTAAGTTGAACACACCGATTTGAGCATGCACAAAAAAAATGTCTTATGAAGGAACGAATCTCTTTGATTTTTCATAAGCTACAAAAATTTTTTATATAGTTTTTTTTTTGTTAGAAGCATAATTTAATTATACATCTTATATGATTTTTAATAGAAAAAACCGTCCAAAAAGGCGACATTTTTCAATGAAAATGGCAAATTTTCAATTACGAATAACCCAAAAGGATTGAGTTTACAAAAATTATAGAACAGTGCGCCCGCCGCCTTTGCGGTGCTGCCGACGGCCCAATAATCCCTAAATTTAAAACTTCTGTCATTTTTGAATGAATAGTGTTAAGAAAATGCAATTTGTTTTCTAGAAATGAATGCCCACTTATATTCCATTGATGGATGAACTATGTACGTATATGTACTTAAATGTTATTCGATTTAAATTTCGTATACAAATATTTGTTGTACAGTATTTTTGCCGCCCTCTCATAATTTGCCGCCCTAGGCAACTGCCTATATTGCCTAATCGATAAAGCAGCCCTGGCCTTCCTATTGGTCTCTTGCCTGTTGGCTTCGAATCCCTGGCTATACGGGCTATTCTCTCGCTGTCCATTCTCGTCACATGCTGATTTCACTCTCGTCTTCTCTGTCTATCCCACCATACTATATCTTGTATGTTACAGATATCCCTTATTCAGTCGTTCGGTATTCTGTCTCTCAGTGTTTTCCCAGTTATTGACTTCAACGTTCTCATTTCTGATGTTCTCAGTATCCTCGTGGTTTCTGCTATGTCACAACTTGTTTCCATCGCGTACGTCATGATCGATCTTACACATGATTTGTATATGCATACTTTCCCTGCCAGCCTCATATCTTTGTTTCTCCAGATGACATCCCTCAGATATCCTGACACGTAGTAATTTAATCAGTTATAATGATTGGAGAAGAGATAGTGTGAGATACGAGTTGCCTGACTTCTATATTATTTATATATAAATACTATCTCCAGCGCGGCTGCTAAGGTGTTGGCCGCCCGTGTGCAACTTAATATTTGCCGCCCTCTTCCAATTTCAACACTTTAGAAAAATGTACCTTACTAGTATTTAAAGAAATGTGTAGAAGTAATGTGTTGAGTAAATGCCTAGTTACCTTGAAAAGTCGACTTCATTGTCTTTCCAAAGAGACGCCAATTGTATCTGAACGTCTGCCGTCTGCTGTCTTTCCGGTGAGTACCACTTCCACAAGGATAGAAACTATTTTCGCCTATTATTTTTAATAAATGAAATGTCTGTCTCTCTTCTCCCTCTTTTTCTCTTCCTGTTCTCTTTCTTTCTTCCTCTCTCTTGATTTGCTGTATCTCTCATCCTTCCCTGTTGTCCCTGCACTGATTCTAGATCCGATTAATTCCTTTTCTTCCACTTTCTCGCCTCCAGCTTTTCTAACCTCGAGTTTCGTCCCTTCCTTTTTCCCTCCCTCTTTTGTTTTCTCTTTCGCTCCCTCTGCTCTCTCTTCTACCTTTATTGTTTTTCTTTTTAATTGTCTCATTTTTCTTTCCACGAGTTGGGTCGTGATGATCGGTTCAGTGGGGCAGTGCGCCCTTGCCCCTCCAAGGCTATTTTCATAGCCTGGTTCGCCATCTCCCTTAGGCATCGCTTGTAACCCACTATGTTACCCCTGGGCCATCACCCTTTCGGCATGAGGGTGTTACACCTTGAGGTTGGGGTGGCGGTATATTAGGATGATACATAGCCGTCATCACTATGCATATCCGTTTGTTTTCAGTGGTGTCCTCCACTGGTTTCAGAGGTTTTCTCCTCGGGTACAGGTTTAGGTAGGGGTGGATGTCGTAGGATAGCTGGGAGTATTAACTATGAAACAGGAACAGGTTACACCGAGAGAACAATTTCTTTTCTCCTAAAACACCGATTTCTTTGAGCAATATTTCTTAAAAGTTAACATATCCTATTAACTTTAACATACCGGTTCACATATAAAGAAACGAGTTTTTTAAACACAACTTAATAATTTTTTACAGATAATTTCTTCAATACTAAGAAATGCATTAATGGTTACATTTAATTTTCTTATCATAAAGTTTTTATTTCTTAAATTGAAAACTACAAATATTTTGCAGTATAAGAAATATAATGTTAAGTTAATCCATATTTATATTTGTGAACAAGAAATTTTCTTGTAATCAAATAAATATTTTAAACCACAAGAAATAATTCTTATTGTCGAAATGTTACTTGCAAAGAGGTTTTCTTCCACAAAAGAATTGCGCAGATTAACTATTTATGATTTAGTCGTCAGTGTTTGTCAAGATGGCGTGATATGTTCATGTTCATATAGATGGATGTTGGATTTATTGGTGTACTTTAAAAATTAACGGATATTTTGAAGGTACGTACATATATAGGTATTAAATATAAGTAAATTGAGTAATTTAAGATGTAATAATAATATTGTTGCGTATCCGAATGGTTATAAAAGAAACATAATAGTATCTTTATATGCTTTTTAGGTATAATGATGGACGACTCTGAAATAAAGGAGCTTATTATTCTAACTGGGAAATATGCCACAATTTAAAGCTAAGACAGAATGATATAATATATAGCTTCAGAACAATATTAAAAAAGGAGTTATTAACCAATTGCGGGGCCTTCCAGAAATGGTAGAACTTCATACATGTAGGTAAGTACCTTTTTAAAAATGTGTATACTTATGTATCAAAACTATAATAGGTCTTTTCAATGTATCGTCTTCTATAAAAATATACAATACAACGCTATATCAAACATGGCGGGTGCAACGCTGAGGATTTGTTCTGTTAATTTATTTGAGATAAAGAAATCAGTTAGTCTAAAAGAAATATATGTTTATGGTTAAGAAATGTCATTGCCGAAAACCGTGAATTAGTTAATATGTATTAAATGACTTAGATGTAACCTAATAATACTTTCCCGTAATAAAATTTCTTAATGATTAGGTATGCTGTCTCTTTCTGATTATAAAAATTAAGAAAATTACATATTATTATGTCTGCTTCAATGTTTTACATTGGTTGTATTTTCCCTCTTCTTTTAGCTAAACAATATTTCTTGTGTGGCTTAATATTATACAGATAAATAATTAATATTTCATTAACAAAAAGAAAAAAACAAACAAAGATGTGTAGGTTAAATAATGCCATGTTTAAACTAAATGTGATTGATTATTATTAGTATTAACAGTTCTTATGTGGGGCCGTGTATTTGTTTTTTTTTTGTATTTCCTAAATTTGTCAAAATAAATATCTATATCTTTATAAAAAAATGATAGCTGGGAGTATTAACTATCAAACAGGAACAGGTTAGGAGCTTGGCTAGACGAGAGCGGACAGCTGCTCCAATTTGTTGCCTTTTACGATGATCAGGAGAAGCTGTGGAGACTTGAGCGGACCGCCTCCACATGGGGACGAGAAAAATTTCTAAAAGTCCGAAAGCCGCCAGCCGCTTTGAATGAAAAAGTATTCCCGCAACTGCTTTATGACTAGACTTGCAAAAGGGCAGTGCATACAATAAATAATATTTTCTGATATTTTTGTTTAGATTAGAATGAAATAAAACAATATGAAAAAAATTTTTTTAAGAAACGTTTTTATTTAGTTATGAGTGACTAAAAGTTAAAATATAAAAAAATCAACTAAAATGCAAAAAATGAAAAACATCAAACTCAACGGACTATTAGAAAACGTTCGTTAAAAAAATGAAAAAATCTAACACATTCGTTAAAGAAAAGCGTGGGGCGAAAACCGTTTATTCGATGAAGACGCGCCACGCTTTTCTTTGACGAATGTGTTAGATTTTTTTATTTTTTTAACGAACGTTTTTTCTAATAATCCGTCGCGTTTGATGTTTTTTATTTTTTGCATTTTAGTTGATTTTTTTATGTTAACTTTTAGTCACTCATAACTCAATAAAAGCGTTTCTTAAAGAAATTTTTTCATATTGTTTTATTTTTTACTTTTTAGTCTTACACTTTTCAAACATTAAAATATATCGTTATGTTTAAAAAATGATGTAGGTATATGACAGATACGTTTTTTGCATTTATTTTAACTTTTGATACATACATTGTACATTTTCTGTAATTTCTTCATACATTTCTTAAATCAAAATCATTATTTACGACTATGAGAGTTTTCGCAGTATTTCCATCTCTTGTAATAATTTACTATTATAGCACGGTGTAGACGCTGTTAATTTCTCGCAATGCAGTTTTCGATGCGCAAGTGGTCTAAATGTACGTATCCATAAAAGGGTAAACCTCGCTCGGTGTAGTAGCTCCACTTAGTGGATACGTCGGTGATCGCCGCTTGGCGCGTACACTCTTCGTTTCAACCGGATTACGGTTTCTATGTATAGTAAGGGAGCGCATGCTGTATCCATTTGAGCAGCTACACCGAGCGGGGTTCACCCTTGTATGGATACGTACCTTAATGTTCGCACTCGGCTCAATGAAACGTAAGCTTGGCAGGCTCAATGCAGGCTTTTAAGCCTGTCCTTACGCAAACACTTTCGGGCCCAAGTTTACGACAGCGCAGCGTAGTCAACAGTCGAACCTTGCGCTTTATGGACAGTCGAAGCTCAATACATTCGTCCCTCTGCGGTGCCATAACTTTTTTTTCGCTGAAAACTGAATAGATATCGGACAGAAACTGGATAAATTTTAAACTTTATTGTTTATATATGAAGCATAACGTAAACAAATAACGTAAAAAGTGAAATTATGTATAGTTCATATAATTAGCTACAATCTGTAAAAGTTTCAAGTTTCTACATTGTAAAAAACAAGAGAATTTAAGCATTTTTCATTAAAATCGTTTTTTTTTTATTTAAACAATTCATAAACATAAAAAAAATTGATCGACTATTCGTGTATTGTCCCCGCGAATCCATATGTCTGCAAAATTTCATTCATTTCCATTGAAGGAAAGGCAGTCAAATTAACGTCTAAAAATTTGACGCAAACCATTGAACTAAATAAAAGCGTTTAAAAAAGAACTATAAATGATAAATTAAACGCATTTTAGTATTATCAGGTAATAATAATAGTTTACAGAATTATCTGAATCATTACTATTTAATTATTTTAATTTATTTTCGTTTTAAAAAGTGTTATCATCAGTGGCTTGCTTTTGGCCGCCCCTCTTGTTAGACGCCCGTGTGCGATGCACACTTAGCACACATGGTAGCGGCGGCCCTGACTATCTCCACTATGGAGGGAATGCTGTCGGGAACTGTAACTAAATTCTTGCAATTTATAAGAACATTTTAGAGTTGCTGAATAGCCCAGTCGGGATACCATTTGACCTTCAATTAGGAGCTGCCCCAAATTTTATGTTTCTAATCTTTAGGGGGAGTCAATAGTAGTATAAATTTAAAATCTAGACTGAATTTGACCGTTGCGTTAGTCGCCATCTTGATTTTAAAGGAGAACCGTTTTTGTTCAATATCTCCGCCATTTTCAACTTTTCGACAAAAAATATATAAACTAAAATTGTTGAAAATGCGATTTTCTATAATTTCGTTTATTATAATTTTTTTCGTGCGGTCCATATTTTCCGAGTTATGGGGAAAAACAGTGACAGTTAAAGCATAATTATTGATTTATTGAATTATCTCGTTTATTATTACTTTTACAACAAATTTCAACCTATACAAAAATGAGGATAATTAAATTTTGTATAATTTTGATCTCTTTCATTTTTTTGATAAAATCAATATTTAAGGTAGTACGTATGCGGTAAAGGCCCGAGCTTAAGACACGATTGATTTTAAAGCAATTGTTTTTGTTTAATATCTTCTCCATTTTCAACTTTTAGACAAAAATTGTAAGGACTAAAATTAAAAAAAAAATTGCTAAACTAATAAAATATGTTAGCTGACATGAAACTTAATTATCGACAGAAAAATTCAACCAATAAAACCCGCTAGTTAATAAAATTAAGTGAACAAGTTATTATTTATGTCTTTTATGTACTTAGTTTGGTTGGTGTTTCATTGGAAGTTTCAAAAATTGTATAGAATATAATACTCTTTATTTTTGTTTATCTACAATTATGTCGTAAAGTTAATAATAAGTGAGACAATTCAATAATTATGCTTCCCCTCCGCTTCCACTATTTTCCTCCTTAACTCGGAGAATATTGATCGCATAAAAAAATTGTGGAAAAGAAATTGTAGGAAATTGCATTTCCAACAATTTTAGTTCCTACTGTTTTTGTCGAAAAGTTGAAAATAGCGGAGATATTAAGCAACAACGGTTCTCTTTTAAAATCAATATGGCGGCTGATGCAACCGCGGGATTCAGTCGAGATTTTAAATTTACATTGATCTCCCCTAAAGGATAGAATTAAAAAATTTGGTGCAGCTCGGAAAAAAGATTTAATTCAGTACTTATGCTCCCCCCACCACTTTTTACTATTTTCCCACTTAACTCGGAAAATGTCAACCGCATGAAAAAAATTGTTAAAAAGAAATTGTAGGACATCATATTTGGAACAATTTAAGTTGAAAATGGCGTAGATATTGAACAAAAACAATTGCTACAAAATCAATCAGGTCTTACGCTCACGCCATTATCGCATACATACTACCTTAAATATTCACTTTAGCAAAAAAATTAAAGAAACTAAAATATTGTGTAGAATTCAATTCTCTCTATTTTTGTATATGAACATTTTTGTCGTAAAACTAATAGTAAACGAGATAATTCAATAATTATGCTCTATTTATATATAAATGTCACTATTTTCCGCTATGACTCGGAAAATATCGATGTCACGAAAAAATTGTAAAAAATAGAAATTATAGAAAATTACATTTTCAAAAATTTCGGTTGTTATGCTTTTTGTCGAAAAGTTGAAAATGGTGGAGATATTGAGCAAAAACGGTTCTCGTTTAAAATCAAGATGGCGGCTAACGCAATGGCGGAATTCAGTCGAGATTTTAAATTTACACTACTCTTGACCCCTCCCAAAGATTAAAAAAATAAAATTTGGGGCAGTTCCTAATGCAAGGTTAGGCCTGTTTTTCGTCTAACCCAACTAGACTAGAAGTGTAAAAGAAGTGCGTAAGAAGCGCTTAAGCGCTTTATCTTAAGTGTCATTAAGACAATAGAGTCAAATTTGAGAGATTGGTAAGATGTTGTATAGAAGGGTATGTTTGTTTGAGGAGGTTCTTGTTTTTAAATCGTTAATAACAATTTTCAGCAATTACATTAACAATTTCCTGGTTATCGATTACTAAACTACTTTTATATAAAATAACAGAAACTCGCGTGGGCGTATTTTCCCCGCCTGTGTTATTTTTCTTTGAGACTTTAGAATGGAAGTATTAGTTCTACTGTGACTGTTTCTTCCTTTGTTCTAAGGCACACCTAAGACGCCTTGGCTCTAAATTTTTTTAAATTAATGAGGTTTTCTTTACTTCTGTTTTGTGAGGATCAGTTTTGTATTCTCTTGAAGCAGTTGTACAACGTTCATTCCACCAAGCACCAAGGTGACTGTCTTCAGCTCTGAGAAGTAATTTCAACTTGCTTTCTTGTTTTATTGATCCTTCTCGCCTAACAAATTGAGTACGAAATGATCCATATTACCCAATTTCTCGTCTAACACAAGCATTTTTTTAGTAAAATAGTTAATTTTATTTATCATTTTTCATCAATTTTTCCAATCAGGTACCTAGTGTAATGTGCAATGTGTGTGATTCATTGTCTTTGCAAAGAGAGGCTAATTGTATCCGAACGTCTGCGGTCCCTCTGGTGAGTACCGATCCCACAAGGACAGAAACTATTTTCATTTATTAATTTTTAATAAAACATATAAAATAATGTAACAAGGTAAAGGTAAAGTTTTCAATCCTAATAGCAATTATTTATAATATTGAAAAATATTAAAAATATTGGTGACACCTCCATGGCTTCTAAAAATTGCAAGCCAGATGGCAAGATTGCAAGCCACTATCTACATCTACATATAAAACAGTTTAGCAATCCAAACTATGCAACACAACGGTTAGAAATTCATTAACTTGTGTTTCGATTTCCTAAAGTACTTGACCTTCTATTCCATTGAATTGCATTGGTACACCCAATTCAATTTTTAATTTACAGCCGCGTATCTTATAGATGATCAATTAATTATATACCGTATACGCGTACAGATAACCTAGTAAAATACTTACATAAAATAAGTAGGTAAAGAATTGACCCCTCTTTCGTGGCACAACTATTTCCCAAGATCACAAGTTCAAGTCATTTGTTTTATTCTAAGACGCAGATTTTAATTATTAATTTTAAGGCAAATTATCACCACAGTGTTTTGCATTCACATTGTATCTTCGGTAAAAACACGAAAGAGATAATAAAACAATGATATTCAAGTATCTCGGCTGGAGCACAGATACTTGATCACTGAACACTGCTGAACTCATTACATGAAACTCTTGGTCTTATAGCGTGAATGTCTAATTTAAGGGGGGTTTGCATTACTATATAGTGAATACCGAACGTGGTTCACACTAAAAAACAAGCGTTATCTACGCTTCTGGGACGGGACGGGACGGGTGAGCCGTGCATTTATTTTTCTAGCCGACCGCATATTGAACACAACCTAACCCAACCGTTGGTTGTCGGTGTTGGAGACGGGCAAACTCAGTGCGGACGTGTAACGGATACTTTTGATACCGGTACTCAGTGGTACTGAGTACAAATATATACATATATAATGGATTTCTACGGCTGTCGCCGCCTCTCCATACCCAGCTTCCAACTTTTTCTATCGTAACACATATCTTCATCTAATTGCTTCGAATCCATTGCCTCCTGAATATTGTCCCTCCAGCTTCTCCGTGGTCGTCCTTTTTTTCTTCTCTCCGGTGGGACCCACTCTAATATTTTTCTCGGCCAGCGAGTCTCATTCATTCTTTTAACGTGACCGAACCATGTCAGCTGTCTCCTTTCAATATCGTCTATTATAGTTTTTTCCACCTTCATATGTTCTCTAATTGTTTCATTTCTTACATGTTCTAATCTTGAGACCTGACTACTTCTCCTCAAAAAGTCCATTTCTGTACTAAGTAGCTTGTTTTTATTTCTTGCATTTATATCCCAAACTTCTGCACCGTAGATTGTAGCGCTCTTTATTATACTTTCATATCTTCCTGATATCTTTGTCCCATAAAATTGAATTGAGGGATCTAGCGATGCTTCTACCTTCATTGATTATGTGTTGTATTTCATCTTCACTATTTCCTCGTTTGTTAAATATAGCTCCCAAATATTTGCATTGTTTCACACCAACAATATGTCCTTGTTACAATGGTAGGTTTTCAATGTCTTCGTTTCCTACTATGAAGTATTCTGACTTGTCCATATTTATTACTAATCCTGCCTGTTGGTAATGTTAATTTAGCTTCCGTATCATATAGCTAACTCCGCCTGCATGACGGCTGGGCGAATTGAGTAGTTTAGCTGTTATGTTGCCGGTCCCAAGCCCGGATAAAGGAGGAAGGGGGAGGAGTAACAACCTCGTAAAAAAACCAGGGTTCATCTGGCCCGGATGATAGCACCCTGTAAGGGCCCCTGCCTAGGGTACAGGCGAAGCTGCTGCCTTGTAGTTAGATGCTGAACCATCAAAGGCTAGAGGAAGAAAACCTTGACAACAAATCACCCGGTCCTCCAGGTTGGGGGTTGAGGCATTGGGCTAACTCCTCAATACTCAGAAAAATGTATAAATGTTAAAAAGCCAAATCTACAGCCTCGGAACGGATGGAATAAAACACGACGACTTAAGCTACGAAAATGGATCAAGAATATAGGAACATGGAACGTACAGGGTCTCTCTACAAAACTCAATGAAGTAATGTATGAAACAAAGAAGCTCAATATGGACATAGTGGTGTTAACAGAAACCAAGAAAAAAGGTACAGGGTCAGAAAACTTAGGGCATTACGACCATTTCTATAGCGGCATATCAAAAGAAAAAAGAGCACAACAAGGTGTCTCAATAATTATTCGTAAAAGCCTAAGAAGGTATATCACCACTTGGGAAGCCATAGACGAAAGACTAATTAAAATAAACCTCAATATACATGGTCATAAACTAACGATAATAGGTGTATATGCAGTTAACGAAGATGCATTGGTTAACAAGAAAGAAGAATTCTACGAGAAACTAAACCGAGAAATAACATCGATAGGAAATACGAGGGAATTAATCTTACTTGGAGATTTTAATGGCAGGGTCGGAAAAAAACAAAACAATAAAATAGTTGGTCCTTACGGAGAAAACATAACAAATGACAATGGGACCAGACTCATCACAATATGCGAACAGAACCAGCTCCGTATTACAAATGGATTCTATCAACATCGAGAAGTACATAAATACACCTGGGGACAGAGAACAAGGAATCTAAAATCTATAATAGATTACTTGATTGTACGCCAAAGATCAAATCTTAAAATCTACGACGTAAGAGCTTATAGAGGTGCAGTTTGTGGAAGCGATCACCATTTCTTAAAAGCAAAAATAATGTTTTCAAGAAGATGCCAGAAGGAACAACCAGTAGTTCGCTCAGAGATGGCAGATGACGTAAGATATAATCTTATAAGCCTAGAACAATATAGTGTAAAAATATTTTATCAAAACAGACTAAACGAGAAACTTAAAAACATAACTTTCAATAACATCGAGGACCACTACAATTACATTAAAGAAAGTATTCACTCTGCAGCAAAAGAAGCCCTTGGATATTACGAAAAAAAAACAAAAATACTCCATACTGGTGGGATGAAGAAATAGACACAGCGATAAAACAAAAGAAACAAAAGTATGAACAATATTTAAGTGCAAAAACAGATACCAATTGGTCTAATTACAAAAACCAACAAGCTAAGGTGAGACAAATGATAAGACAGAAAAAAAATGAATCCTGGGATCAAAACTGTCAAAAAATAAATACGTACATAGGAGGAACCAGAAGTACACAAAGCTGGAAACTTATTAAATCTCTTAGGACCAACGACAAGAAAAAAGATTTAATCTCACCAATTTCGTTAGAAGCATGGGACATGTACTTCAGTAAACTGTTACAAGAAGATCGAGTAGAATTCAAAATAAAAGATAATAACCAAAACATACGCGTTGAAGCATCTCCTATAAGAATCACGAAAAAGGAAGTAAAGGATATTTGTACTTCACTCAAAAACAAAAAAGCACCCGGACCTGGCAATATACCCTCAGAACTAATAAAAAATAGAACTGAAAAACTATATGAGCACCTGGCAATACTCTTTCAAAACTGCATAAACAAAGTAGAGATTCCAGCCGAATTTAAAACCTCTACCATTTCAACTTTACATAAAAAAGGAAACAAACAAAATTGCGATAATTACCGTGGAATAGCAGTTACTAGTACCATTAGTAAAATCTATGGGAAAATGATCAAAAATAGAATAGAAAGAGAATATACTGATATGGAGGCAGAAGAACAGGCAGGTTTTAGAGCTGGTAGATCGACCATAGACCACCTTTTTTGTATCACTCAACTTATAGAAAAAAAGGTTGCCGTAAATCAAGAAGTCCACTTTTTGTTTGTTGATCTAAAAAAGGCCTACGATAGCATCCCCCAAAATAAGTTATGGAACACTCTAAGACAAACGAACATCAACTCAAATCTCATAACAGCAGTGGAAAAACTATATGATAACGCCAACGCCAAAGTTAAAATAGGAACGAATGTTTCCAAAGGTTTCGTAGTAGACAAAGGACTGAAGCAGGGATGCTGCCTATCGCCGACACTTTTCAAAATATATCTGGAACAAGCATTGAAACTTTGGAAGCGGAAATGCAGCGGCATGGGTATACAATTAAATAATAACAACCTGTACACTCTATGTTTTGCTGATGATCAAATTGTGATTGCTAACGAATATGACGATCTGGAATACATGACTCGAAAATTAATCGAAGAATACCAAAAATGGGGATTAGAAGTTAACATAGATAAAACAATGTACATGAACATCGGTGGCAACGAGCAGAGTCTAATTTTAAATGACGGACAACACATTAAGTACAACAATAAATATTCTTATTTAGGAGTAGAAATCACGGACGACGGCAAATCAGATCAGGCTATAAAAAAACGAAACATTCAAGGTAGAAGGGCCATATCGCAACTAAATAGTATTATTTGGGATCGACATATATCCAAAAAAAATAAACATCGAATATACAACACTATTATAAAGAGCATAGTAATGTATGGAAGTGACGTGTGGCAATTAAAGACAACTACTGAAAGAACACTACAAGCCACGGAGATGGATTACTGGAGACGTGCCGCAGGAAAATCAAAACTCGAAAGAGTTAATAACCAACGTATACGAGAGATTATGGGAGTCACACATACGATTGTCGAAGATATAAGAGTACAACAATTAAAGTGGTATGGACATGTGCAGAGAATGCCAGAACACCGTCTGCCCAAACAGATTCTAGATTGGTCACCAAATGGAAAAAGAAAAAGAGGCCGACCCAGAAAGAGCTGGAGAGAAGGAATAGACAGAGAGATCCGAGAGAGAGGTTTAGACGAAGACCTTTGGGAAGATAGAGATGCATGGAGATTGGGCATCGGAAGACGTCGGAGGACGTTTTAAACCGATTATATATATATATATATATATATATATATATATATATATATATATATATCATATAGCTTAAGTCATCTTGATCTTGGGCTATAACAACTTGGTCGTCCGCAAAGTATAATGTAAATAGAGAGTCGTCTCCCACTTTCAGTCCCATCGGTTTTACTGCTTTTGTCTACCTCTGTAAGGATTGGTCAAAATATATTTTAAAGAGAGTGGGAGTAGACAACATCCTTGTCGGAGGCCTTTTGAAGTATTAAATGCATCAGTGAAATTTTTGCCGTTTTTTATTCTTGTGTTAGTGGTCTCATAAAACATTTTAGTGGCTTGTATGAGTTTTCCATCGATACCGATGCCTTTCATTGACTTCCATAGTTCTATTATGGGGACACTATCATAGGCTTTTTCTAGGTCGATAAGAGCGATGTGGGTTTCTTGATTTCTCTGTATTCTTTTTTCTAGTGCTATTTTTAAAGTGAAGAGATTGTCTACCGTTGAACGTCCCGCACGAAAACCAGCTTGTTCTTCAGCTTGCTTTCCTCGAATTTCTTGTTTTAGTTCATTTCCCTATAGTTTTTGGGGTTATTTTTAGGTTCCTTCTTATGTATGGGCGTAATATGTGATGTTAGCCATTCATCTGGTACTTTTTCTCCATTTAGACATCTTTCGAAAAGTTTTTTAAGCATATCCCATAGTTTGGGTGGTCCATATTTGATTAATTGAGGATTAATTATTCCTCCAGCCCCGGGTACTTTCCGGGATTTCATAGTTTTAATAGCTTCTTCCACTTTGCTTTTATCTAGTTCTATTTTGTGTTCTCTCTGTATATCATTCTCTTTTTCTTGTATTCTTGTTATGTATTTTGTCGCTTTTTACTAATAATTCCTTAAAATGTTGTTCTTACTCTGCATCAGATATACTCTTAATTGTGTGCCCACCTTTTTGTGATGTTCTGACATTGTTTATCATCTTCCATGCTTCTGAACTACTGAGTACAAATACTGATTACAAAATACTGATGTATCTGATCCTTGTAGTGAATTGAGTAGGTAACTTTAAATCGGTATTTCCGTACTTTTAACTCACAACCTTTTAATTATCTACACGACCCTAGTATTCGTATAGCGGTATGACTTCCGAAAACATCGAACTTCGTCAGAAGAGGGTGCATAAAAAGGTATCTTACACTGAGTATTTTATTTCTGCACATAATACCTAAATATTTAAAATAATCTTAGAATTATTTAATAATCCCTCCGCTACTGACCGGTCATAAAAAATAACACTATCTACATATTTCGTTTTTAATTTTTAAGCATTAACAAAAATGTAATATGCCAAGAAGTTGAATTTAAGGGTAATACGATATTTTTATCGATCACGGTTTTAAGTAACATGAATCATTTTTCATTGATAATCTGTAGATTTGAGGAATTATTGAATTACATAAAATGTTTAAACCTATAGAAAGGGGATTACGCCATCATTATTTGGGACATCCTATTTAATTTTAAAGAAACCTTATTTTTTTAATCATATGTTATTGTAAAGGCATAACTTTAATTATTAATTGCGTATCGCCGTTTATTGAAGTTATACTTCTTTACGGGCGTAATGACGGTGAAATTTTATATGGGAAAACCTAGCGACCGGGCGCATGCGCATTATAACTTTGTTCTGATTGGATGTTCAAATGACATGACAAAAATTATCCAATATGGCAGCTGTGGCACAGCTGTGGGACTGCGTTTGGTTATAATGTATGCTTGTTGCGTTTTAAAATTTGTAGGAAGAGAAACAACAAACAAAAAGTTAGTTAATGGTTATACTGCCTTTTTAAATAGTTTTCATATTATATTTTTGGACTTATTTACATAGAAGAGATGATTGTTTCATGCCAATGTGAAAGCTCATCAAACTGTGCCTAGTATGAGTGCCGCAGATCTCGCTTATTCAAAGCTAAAGAATCTTTCACTGGTAAGTGTTTTATAGATAGTTGATCAAATTTTGTTATGATATTTGAACATAGCCACTTTGCACGACGCAAGTGATTGCGAAATTTATTAGTCGTTATACGGGCTCCGATACCTACCTTGAACCTACCAAAATACATAAGTAGTATGTAATACTTTTATTTACATAATTTATATTTATATTTACATAATATATTGTCTTCTTACTCTATGTTTTGTTGTATTTTTTCAATTCTAAATCATTTCAATTCAAAATCAAAATAATTTAATTTACATAAGTTAAAAATGTCAAAAGGTTAATCTGTTTAGTTAGACGATCTTCGCACATAATGACAAGCTGTCTCTGTGGCGCAGTTTTAATGCGAGAGAATCCCAATACAACACAAATACCAGCCGCGTGGTAAGTTGGTTCGAATCCCAATAGAAACTTTTATTTTTTTATTTTTTTTATACATTTTATGATTGTAAGTATATTTATTATATAATTTTATTTTCAGAAAATACGTATTTAGTTAAAAAATTTTCCGACAATTAATGTTCAGAAATCATTTGTGGCATTTTTAGTGTGTTTGTGTGTTTTATTTTTTTATTATTTTAATTTTTGGCACTGTTTTAATAAAAATGTTTGAGAAGTAGTAAGTATAAATTAATTTAATATTTAAATAAAATATAAATAAAAAGTATATTAATTTCGTTTATAATCATATAATCATATAATTGAAGTATAACTTCTTACGTGCGTACAAAGTACACACACATTCTTTTTTTAGTCTACTAGTAATAAAGTTATCATAATTTAATGACAACGACAAAGCATTTTCACTCGTGGTTTTGACTATGCTAATATTTTATTTATCACAATAAATTGTACTTAGATAGCATCTGTATTCATTTCATTTCCTATTTTCTCCCATACGTCGTCTTTCCACGGGTATATCCCGAACGAGTTCAATTAGCTTCTGTAAGTCCATCTCGCAAACAAAAACAAGTAAAAATAAACATCTGGCGGTGAGTCACGCATCCCACGACCCAAGAAAACTGTACGCCGATGACAAACGTTCCCAAGTGAGACCTGCGAGCGAATGCAAACACTATACACTGATCGTAGAATGGGTTTAACTTGCGGTCCCTCGTTTATAAGCGTACTTTACAAAATTGTCCGCGCAGTTCGCCGGTGCAGGTTGTGTCTCGCTTAGGATCAATTTGCGCCGAAAAGGCTACTATTACAGTATGTACAAATAATGGGTGGAATGCATAAAACTTACCATCTGCTAATGCTTCAAGTATGTACATTTTTGAAATTTTTTTAATGCATTTTACACTTACAAAGCATTTAATGCTTTAGTAAAACACTTACAAAGACTTTGTAAGTGTAGTAATGCTTTGTAAGTGTAGGAAAATCTTCAAAAATGTAGTAGGGGAGAGTTGGACAAAACCGGGTACCACTCCAAAAACCGTCTGTATCTTTTGCTATGTGAGAGTAGCAAATGTTTACTACAGATTGAAATATTCTCAAATGACTTAAGTTTGATATGCCAATGTCAATATTTTAAAAATATTCTTAGATTTTTAATTTTTTTTTTATTTTAATGAGAATATTGCAAAATACCCGGTTTTGTCCAACCGGTATGATAAAACCGGGTGGTAACTTAATTACCATGTAAAGAGGCTAATGGGCAGAAAATAAAATAATTATTAAAATTATGTGAACAAAAATCGAAAATCTATGAACAGAAGTCACAAATAAAAACTTCATTTACATCATCATAGGCACTACACAGGCGTCATAAGCCCATTTGGTGCAAGACACACATTCTATCCAGCCTTCTTTCGCATTATAATTTGAAAATAGTTAATTGTAATATAGACACGCATCGTCATTATTATCTTCTTCCTCCAAACTCTCCAAAATTTTGTTTTTGGTGCAGCCCTTTTTACCACTTTTTTCTTTTTTTTTTTTGTCCAATTCATTTAGTTTTAATTTTTTTACGACTGGAGATTTTTTAAATTTTTCCTATTAACTTTCTTACTAGCTTCTTTAACAGAAGAAGCCACATGTTGTAGTTAACTAAAAGTAAAAAAACCACTGCAGAAACAGGAAGTAACAACAGGTCTGATAAAATCGGGTACCCGCTTTTGTCGATTTTCGGACTACCCGGTTTTGTCAAACTCGTAAACAAGACATAAAATGTTTTTTAAATTTTTAAGTTATGAAATATTATTCAAAATTGTTGGCCAAATTAAAGGCAATATACTAGATTACATGTATTAATGGCCATGTAATATTTTGAAATGGCCATTAATTATTCATTAGAGGAGAAAAGAGCTATAAACTTACCTTAAAAATCGAGTTTCCTGCATAAAAAACAGGTGAGGTCTTACTGCTCCGGCACAGATTACTCAGATGACGTAGAAATGAATACACACGACTGTTGGTGGTAAAGGAACACTAATTTTAACATTGTCTAATAGATAGCAGCAGACAGTTAGAAGAATTAAGGGGTACCCGGTTTTATCAACCTACCCGGTTTTGTCCAACTCTCCCCTACATACTTGAAGAATTAGCATTAGCAGGTACTACGTTTTATGCATTCCACCCATCAGCTAGTATTTCTCTAGTACACGTTTCCAGGTACTAGATTCCATGTTATGTTTCAATCATTCCAGAGCACAGGATCATATTCGAACAATTCTACAAATCTAAATAACGGTCATCCGTCTATTCAGATGCTCCTTTTTGAGGGTAAAAGCACGTGCTTAATCAAATACAAACTCTCTACGACTGTCTTTAGAGCGTGAAATATTTAACATGTTTAATGTCTATCGTGGCGTGGCGTAGACCATTCGTGCTGCATGAACATCTGTTTACATTAGTCGTGTAGCACGGGTCAACTTTTTTTTTTTTTTTTCGAGGAGGGAATCTTCTTAAGACCGTCTGGGAAGGTGTCCCAGGTGTGTCGGATTCGGCCCACCCTCTCTGTATCACGAGCCGCCTACCGACTAAACCCACCTCCTCTTTCTCCAGCCGACGGGTCTGGAACCGCTCTTAGCGAGCATATCTGACCCGTCGACCTTACTCATAGCTCCCCTCCGGCACTTCTAGCGTGCATTCCATGGATTGGTTGGCCGCTCGGCCGCCCCCGCGCACGCTCCGCACCAGACAGGCCGGTGAAGCGACCGCCTAGCTCAACCCGTGCGCGGGTAGGTCGACCGGGGTTTCCCCAGCCCAGGATGGAACAAACCAGAGAATGTCAGTTGGCAGTTACGAGCAACTCCAGTCATTCATACTTACATCTATCCACGCTGTCTCATCCACCCATTCATACTTTCTTTCATTTAACCCCAAACATTCCTTACTTTCATCTATGCACACTTACTCGTCCACCCATTCATTCTGACATTTAGATGGGACAGTCTGTGTAGGTTGGATGTAAAAGGTCCTTCCCCACTGACTGTCCCAAAACAATACAAAACATGGTGTAACATACAAAGAAAGAACTAGAGTAAAAGGAGCTGAAAAGAGAAAGTGGAGATAGAATTAGAGAAGAGAGAAGAAAGAGAAAAGAAGAATAGGAAAGAAGCAAAAGAGAAAAGAAAAAGTAAAGATAGAGAACATAAACAGGAAATAGAAAGATAAAATTGATCAAAAGACGATTACTTGTATAGATAAAATTAAGTAAATAAATAAATAAACTACAATAAAATAAATAAATAAATAAATAAAACCATGTAAGAATAAAAATAGACAGTCAGTGTGGTTTGGATGTAAAGGGTCCTCCCCCCTCTGACTGCCCGCCACGACACAAACACATTTTTTAAATAAATAAATATAGTGGTCATCCCGTCTGCAGACGCCTCTCCTTCTCTTCCTTGTGTTTCATTGTCTTGGTGACAAAAGCAATGACCAGGTCGAAGTCTCTCTTGCTATTAATGGCTTTGTCCATTAGCTCGTGTGGCTCACCTAGAGGGGATCCCAGACCCAGCTGCAGCTCGGCACGCCCCGCATGGTACGCAGGGTACACGAACACGGCATGCCGCGCGTCATCAACCACCCCACACTCGGGACACAGATCGTCAGCGGTCTTCCCTATACGGTGGGTATATTTTCTGAACGATCCATGCCCCGTCAAAAACTGTGTGAAGTAGTAGCTGACGCGCCGATGCCGACACCCGCACCACCTCACCACATCTGGGATCAAGGATCTCGTCCAGACCGCCTTCTCGACTTCGGCTGCCCATTCCCTCTGCCACAACTCTATACTTCTCTTTCTTTCTAATGGTCCTGAACCTATTGCCCCGTTGCCCCGTTGGTACATTCGGACTCTCTCTCCAGCCAGGATGTGCACCGGCACAGAACCAGCCACCACCTGTAACGCAATGGTTGATACGGTTCTGTACGCGCTGCACACCCTGATCAGAGGTTTCCTTTGTGCCCTGAGAAGCATGTCTTTATATTTTTTCATCCGGAGGACCTCGTACCATACCGGGGCCCCGTATAATACTATCGATAGAATGGATTGTAACATAACTGTTCTTTTCTGTGATCCTGGGCCCCCTATGTTTGGCATTAACTTGTTTAGTACCGAGGTCCTTTTTTCAGCCTTTCGACGTGCTTCCTGAACGTGTTGTCCGAATGCTAGTCTATCGTCTAACGTGATGCCTAAGTATTTCACGGTCTTTTGGGGTCTTATTTCGGAGCCATTGTACTCGAATATTATGTTGTTTCTGTATCTCGGTCCCCTCAAGATTATCGCTTCAGTTTTCTCTACTGCAAGTTTTAAATCGTTTTCTTCTATCCATTCCGCGGTTCTCTTTATTGCTTGGTTTACTTTTTCTATTATGCCCCAATCGCCTTCGACTAGTAAGGCCAGATCGTCCGCGTATGCAATCGCTTTTACTCCTCTCTCTTTGTTTATTTCTAGTACCCCGTTATATAATATATTCCATAGTGAGGGTCACAGGACTGACCCCTGGGGTACTCCCGCGGTCATTTTCATCTTCTTTTTCTTTGATATGCATACGGTTCTTTCAGATAGGTAGTCCTTTATTATGTTGGACAAATATTCCGGAGCTCCACATTCGACTATTCTGTCTACAATGAGGCCCCAGTTTGCTGAGTTAAAAGCGTTTTTTATGTCCAAAGCACGGGTCAACTACGTAAGCGTGAGTCACGTTCGATATTCATTAGCATTGATTATAGACACGGATCCGTGTCTATAATCAATGTCATTAGTAATGTCAACCTGCTTTTAAGTATTAGTATTATGTTCATAGTATGGTCCTATGACGTAGTGAAAATACTTTCAGTTTTATATTTTTTATGGCGATGTTCGTTAGTTCACTTACGATATGTTTGGAGTTAAATTAAAATGATTAAATCATAATTTAGTGGTCGTTCAACCATAACTGCTATTTAAATCGTTTATAATAATATAAGTGAATGCAGTGTGACAAAACTGTTTATTTCTACTTGCTTAACTTTCATGTTTACAATTAATGCCAATTACACTTTTTATTTGTAAACATCTATATCTACACAATATACAGTGCGTCCATAAAGTAAGGCATAAATTCGTTATTATTATAAGGAAAAATCCCGAAACAGGTCGATTTATATTTTTAAATTAAGATTTTTTTGAATATAAAACATCCTTGTGACGTCATCCATCTGGGCGTGATGACGTAATCGATGATTTTTTTAAATGGAAACAGGGGTCACGTGATAGCTCATTTGAAAGGGTATTTAATTCTCTATCCAACAGTATAAACATTAACATAATTATTTATACAGGGTGTTCAAAAAACATTTTTTTAATTAAAATAAGTGAGACAAAAAGAAGAATATAATATGTAATTTATTTTAAATCAAAATGCATTTTACTACTGTCAGTAAAGAGAAAAAAAATTTATTTGACAAATAAACATTGATTTTCGTTTAAACGAAATGTTCAAACTGCCAAGAGACAGGTGGGTGGCAGCTTTAACATTGAATTTAAGCGAAAAACAATATTTATTTGTCAAATAAACATTTTTTCCTGTTTTCTGACAACAGTGAAACGTATTTTGAATTAAATAAATTACATACATTCTTCTTTTTGTCTCAATTATTTTAATTAAAAATATTTTTTTTGGAACACCTTGTATAAATAAATATGTTAATGTTTATATTAGTGAATAAAGAATTGAATACCCTTTCAAATGAGCTATCACATGACCCCTATTCTTATTTAAAAAAATCATCGATTACGTCATCATGCCCAGATGGATGACGTCACTAGTATGATATATATATATATATATATATATATATATATATATATATATATATATATATATATATATATATATATATATATATATATGTATATATATATGCCAAAAAATCGGAATTTAAAAATAAAAATCGACCTATTTCGGGATTTTTCCTTAATATCGCCGGTTTACGAAATAATGAATTTATGCGTTACTTTATGGACGCACTGTATATTTTAATGCAATTTTAGTTTGCTGTATAAGCGATTTTATTATCGATAACTAGCTTACTTAGCCTAACAAAATACTATGTAACACTAAAATTTATTATACAAGGTGTTTCAAAAAGGTATGTCGTAAATTAAATCACGCATTCCGGTGATAAAAATAAATTGATTGAATCCAACTTACCTTAGTAAAAAAGTGTACACAAAAAAAGTTATAAGTTTGAAGTTACAAAATGAAAATCGATTTTTTTGATAATATATCGAAATCTCTTAAAGATTTTTCATTGAAAATGGACATGTGGCATTCTTATGGCAGCAACATCTTAAAAAAAATTAAAGTGAAATTTGTGCACCCCATAAAAATTTTATGGGGGTTTTGCTCCCTTAAACCCCCCAAACCTTTGTGTACGAACCAATTAAATTATTATTGTGGCACCATTAGTTAAATACAATGTTATTAAAACTTTTTTGCCTCTTAGTACTTTTTCGATAAGCCCGTGTTTATCGAGATATTTTGAATATTTGTCGAATCCACCACATATTTGTAAATGGTTAAGTACCTATGATATACCTGTTAATAATCTGAAAATTTATTTATATGTAATTTACATTTTTAGGTATATTTTCAAGAAGAAGCCACATCTCGGTAAAAGGTGACTTGTCAGAAAAAGACTAAGAGGCAAAAAAGTTTTAAAAACACTGTGTTTACCTAATGGTATCACAATAATAGTTTAATTGGAACGTACACGAACATTTGGGGGGTTTAAAGGAACAAAACCCCCATAGAATTTTTATGTAAACAAACATATTAAAAAAGAAGCCGCATCTCGATGAAAATTGGCTTATCGAAAAAAATACAAAGAGGCAAAAAAGTTTTAAAAACGTTGTGTTTAACACTAATGGTACTACAATAATGAATTAATTGGAACATACACAAAACTTGGGGGGGGGGTTTGAGGGAACAAAACCCCCATACAATTTTTATGGGGTAGACAAATTTCACTATAATTTTATTTTAAGATGTTCCTGCCATAAGAATCATAAATGTGCATTTTCAATAAAAAATCTCCAATAGTTTTCGATATATTGAAAAAAATAGATTTTCATTTTGTAACTTCAACGGGCTGTAACTTTTTTTGTGTACATTTTTGTACAAAGGTAAGTTAGATTCAATCCATTTATTTTTGTTCCCAGAATGCGTGATTTAATTTATGACATACCTTTTTGAAACAGCACCCTGTAGATTACATTCAGCGCCTTGCTCAGATTTTACTTTTCAGAGGTCGCTGTTTCTTACTCTTCTTAGTACTCATTTCTGTCCGTTGTGTTTTCTTTACCTAAACCTTTCTCTCTAAGCCACACAGTCTCCTCATCTTTTCAGTTACCTCGCTTTCCATTAACTTAGAACAACTCTATCTTTGGACCCACATAGTTTTCATTTCTACATTTGTTCCGGAAATTGACGTATCTAAACCATTACAGTATTCGTTCTTGAACATTTTTTGAGATTGCAGTCACCCCGGTTATTTTCCTAATTAAGTGGTTTCCGATCCTGTCCCTTCTACTGTTACCCAACATCCACCAGATCATTTTCATTCAGTTATCTCCATCTTTTTCTGTACCTCAGTTACAGACCACACTTCACCGCCGTACACCAACTCAGGTCTCACCTCATTCTTTTGTATCTTTCCCTTCACCCCCTCTCCGATTTTTTGATAACAGAATAGGCCATTCATTCGCTTCCAGTTAAGCCACAAGACTGTATCCTGTAGGCAACTGCTCTATCTATATCTAGTGTTCCATGTTCCAGTGGCGTGCTGGAACTTTTCAAGCGGCCCGGTGATTTTATAGAAAAGCGGCCTCCCATCATTTTACCTTATATTATCAGGATGTTTTATTCGTTATTTATAAAATAAAAAAAAAACAAAAATATAAATTATGTTTAAATCAAACATACAACTTTAAACTCAATGATTTTTTTAATTTGCTATATTTTTTATTTAAAAGTAAAATTTTACAAATAATAAATGACATGTATGCGAATATTGTATGCAGTAAGACAGAAACCATGATTTCCTGAATAAAATCAAATTTTGAGGATTTTTCAATCATGTATTAAGTTGAATTTTAGTACATTGATTATACAAGAGAGTACAAAATACCAGTACAGTGCAAATACTTTAATTCAACAATATTTAAAATGTTAATACAACGCAATAATCTAAACATTCTTTTGCAATTATTTTATAAAATAATAACTTAACTCTCGACCAATAATTTCCGCATTAAAGTGGATTTTTGAGAAAATTCGTCGATTATTTCATCATTTTTAACAGTGGCGTAGCTAGCCCCACGGGGGCCCCATATCAAAGTTTGTCGCGGGGCCCTTTTCCCCGCGACAAAAGAAGCAAAAAGGCTTGTGTAGAATAGAATAGAAACATGTTTTATTGTCACTGAAAATTTTACAATTTTATGGACAAAGCTTACAAAAAGTCGGAAAAAAAACAAAAACAAATACAGTTTACTGAAATTACATAAATCGTCAATATTAGTACAAAATAAAAGATAATGAAATAAAACAAAAAAATATATTGCAAAATTTAAATAAATTGCACACTACATAATACAACCGTAGAAACTAATAAGTTCTGCGTATAGCACCCAAATATAAATAATAATAAACCTAATAAACTCTAAACCAAACTAGAAAAATAGATTTGAATTGTCGAGACTTATTGTTTGAGAACATATTAAGTTTTTTCAATCTAAGGATGAATGGACATTGAAAATGAGCTTAAACAAAGAAGCTCTGTTCTTATGGTATAAGGGTGAGCGGCAAGCAAATACACTTTTTCAAGAAATTAACATATCACCTTAAAAATGGGTCATTTTTGATGTCTTGAATTTCCTAAACCTGTTGTTTAATTTAAGTGATTTTTTTAATCTGTTATAGCCTTATCCTTTAACAATATCGCTGTAATAATATTGTTCCTAGACAGGTAAATTGCCATTGTATACTGGATGTACCAATCAACCTGATTTTTTCTCTCAAAGTTCGCGTTACCCTGTGGCATATTTAAGCATTTATAAAATACTGAAATTAAAACCCAACTACATAATTATAGCCTCATATTTTATTAACATTCTGAACAACTAGCCTTGTTTTTCGTCAATACAGGGTGTTTTTAAATAAGTATGGCAAACTCTAAAGCGGCCCATAAATTGCGTTCTTGCTTGACAGTTTTGTTAACTTTTTTTCTTAGACGAGCAAGTCTGTTCAAACAAAAATGACTATTGCATCATTTTTGCAAGCGAGCAAGAACGACAGTTTTCAACCCACAAACTTCCGTTTTGCGTCATTTTTGTTCGAACAGACTAGCTCATCGAACGAAACTGTCGAACAATAATGCAATTTGTGGGCCGCTTAAGGGGTAATTCTACATGAAAAAGTAATGACAGTTTGTGTTTGCTTTATAAACGTATGTCTGCAAATGCTTCGCCTCCGAGATAGGGGGTGTTAAAATTTTTCTTACAATCTGACACTATTTATTGCCCTAAAACTGGTTAAAATATGCAAGTAAAATTTGGAAAGTTTTAAGAGGTAGTTATTGCGCATTTTTGATATACAATTAGTAATTTAATATTCACCATTGGCGCGAATACGGGTAATATGACCCTTATGTGCGCCAATGGTGAACATAAAATTCTTAATTGTAGGTATGTTAAAAAATGCACAATCACTACCTGTTAGAACCCACCAAATTTCATTTGCATATATCAACCGGTTTTAGAGCAAATAATAAATCGTCAGTTTGTAAGATAAATCTCCACACCCCATATCTCGGACATACGTTTATAAAGCAACCTATCTTATCTTTATTTTTTCATGCAGAAATAACCCTTAAAGTTTGCCATACTTGTTTAAAAACACCCTGTATTGATCAAAAATAAGACTAGTTGTTAAAGTATTACATACCTAACTTCTTTATTATCCAACGTAAACGAATGAATCGAAAAACATAATGTTAAGAAAACATGAGGCTATAGTTGGGTTTTAATTTCAGTATTTTATAAATGCTACAATATTCCACAGGGTGACGAGAACTTTGAGAAAAAATCACAGTTTGCTTGGTATACAGCCGGTACACAATGACAATTTACCTGTCTAGCAACCATATTATTACAACTATATTGTTCAACAAAAAAATCAGTTAAATCGGAAAACAGGTTTAGGAAATATGAGACATTAAAAATGACCAATTTTTAAGGTGGTGCGTTAATTTCTTGGAGAACTGTAGATATACATATATACAATTATAAATAAAGAACAGATTATACGAAAATATACCCAAACAATACACACTGTTTCAAATATTCAAAGATAAAGCGATTACAAAAGTTGCTATTTGGCATTATACATTATACAATAACTCACACACAGCTAACGGAATTGACAATGAGAGGTAGTTTGAAAACAAAAAAGCTCTGTTCTTATGGAGCAGAGAATATATAATAGATAAATACGATTTATATAGGTGTAGACGTAGATAAAGAATCCACTACACCAAAATGTTGATATCCAAACAACATACACTGTTTCAAAGCATTTTAATAGTGAAATAATTGTAGAACACTTTGTTCAATTTTTGTAAGTGAAATTTTGTTTCGACATGTTGCGCTGGGGGCCCCTGAATGTCGGGGGCCCCGTATAATTGATACGGCTGATACGGCGGTAGCTACGCCCCTGATTTTTAAGCTCATACAAAGCTTCTTTTTCTATACCGATTAGCATAAATGTTTCCAAGTGATCTTGTGCTAAAGTACTTCTAACTGATTTTTTATGTATTTCAACGTTGAAAAGCTTCTTTCGCAAGATTTCTGTGTCACTGAAAGAGTTAATAAATGCTTATATACTATTTAAATTTGGATAGGTACACTGATATAAGTTGTACTTATGCAAAACAGCATAACAGCAAGCTATACAATCTTTATACATATATTTTTTAGTACCACACGGAGGTGAAGTTTTCACAATATCAACAACATTGTCATTTGTTACTTTATGTTCATTATCAGTAAGATTAATATTAATATCATCCTTCATATTTCTGTAGACTGAACATATTCATCATTAACTCGATCTTCTATAATTTCAGTATTTTGCAAAATCCTATTTTTTAATACAATCCATTTATCAGCAGAATCCACGAGTTCTTCATATAACATCATAAAACGATTTGTCTTGATCAAATCGTTTTTCAATATTTCCAATAATTCGGAAAAAAATTTGCAAGACATTTTTTATTTTGCTGAGTACATACATGTTTAAGGAAATTGGAAAACCATAAATATAGGGACATAGTTGTATGTATGAAAATAAATATTATCTGTAGCAATCTATTTATGTATATAGAGTCTTATTCATTTACTTACTTTATTTATTTAACTGTATTTTACCATTCAAAAAATTTTAATTTTTTTAAAACGTTTTATTAATATTATTAGCAAAATTAAAATTCGATTAGAAATTAAAAAATATTTTTTTGTTACATCTAAAAATTTTTGTGAAAAAACCTATCTGACCGGCCTCAAGAGGCCGCGGCCTCTCGGTGATTGCACCGATTCATTTATATGGCCAGCACGCCACTGCCATGTTCCGTTATGTAGGAGCGAAGGTCTATAAATTATCCCTTTAGCAGGCAAGACCGCCTAAAGGCGGTCTATTTTCTAGCTATCTTTCAGCTGTTTTTCACCTATTTCAACTATTTTTAGGCATGCAGCATGCAAACCTACCTTTGGTCGTATACTACTGAGCGTACTTGTATATATTTGGTTAACGCTAATTGATAATAATTGATTTAAGTCAAAAGATATGAAGCATTGAATTTTTCCATTAAAAATAAAATTGACCTGCTAGAGGGTTATTCTACTTGCCCTAGTTTTCCTCCAAGCAATTTGATGTCCCCAACTATTCAGTTTCCTCTCAGCCACATATGCTCCTTTTTCGACTTACTAACCTTAAGTAATCCCTCTTCAATAGCCCCTATCCAACCTTTCAATTTCTCCTCCAACATTTCTTTGCTCTACTCTGTTAACAAGATATCATCAGAAATCAGCAATGACCAAGGAGTATCCTTGTTGAATTTCAAGGAGGTAGGTACCGTTAGAGCTCGGTAGGTAGCTTCTTATAATCATAACTAGACTTAGGCAAATATGCAAATAAAAATGTATGAAATATGCGCATAAATATGCAGTATTTTACCCAAAAATATGCATGTTTATCTAGAAAATATGCAGGTAATAAAAACAATAGGTTCAAAATTTTTTATTTACAATCTTCACATGTCGTATTAATTAACATGTAGAATGTAGGTACCTATGTATTTTACATACCAAGCTTATGTAATTAAATATTTATGTATTTTAACAAATAAATGATATTATTTCAAATTGTGGTAACAGTAAATTATCAAATGGTGATCAAAATTTTAATTTTTTTTTTAAAGTTAGATGCTATGTATAATAGTTGGTTCAAATCTAAATTAAGTGTTTCGGAAAATGTCTCAGCTAGTACCTACTTGAACCACTTCAGAAAGAACCTGGTAACTGGTAACTGGTAACCACTGTTTATTTCCATGGTTGATTTAAATTCTTGGGCAATTTCCTTCCAAATACCTATATATTACTTTTAATGTTTTGACACAATGATTTAAATTCTTTTATTAAAAATGTACTACCTATTTATTTATTAAAAATGTAAGGTTTTCTAAACAAAACTCTAGTTTTATATTATGAATAGTACTGAACTGATTATTTTCGGAATTTTCAAAGCACAATAATTATTCACAATTACAAAGACACTTGTTCACGGCTTATTTTACAACAAAAGTCAAATGGACCGTCAAAATAAAAATTTTTACCTAGAGATATAAACTGGCAGATGTTGGAACCCTTGTATTAAGGACAAAACGTGACAAACTATGTATAAGCCGCTATCTTTTATTAGTTACTACATTCCGACACCGATACCAAAAATTTGAATACCAAGAGATTATGAAACAAAATCAAATATTGAGATTTTCAAGCTATTTATACCTGAATATAAAAAGATATGTAGGTATCTATAGTTACAACCAAAATTTCAAATTATATGCACATTATGCATATTTATATAAATATATGCAAAATTGTAAATTTTTGCATTTTTTATGCATAATATGCAAAGTATGCAATTTGCATATTTGCCTAAGTCTAATTATAACAGACCACCAGACCACGATTCGATTCCGCAAAGAACGTAAATATTTTCCTATAATAATCACTAAGATGATTACCATTAAAATCTGGTCATGAATGATCAATCTTCTTCTTCTTCCGATGCAAATCCACTAATGGATGTTAGCAGTCACATTTTCCATGAACTCTCTGTTTTTGCAATGTGTATCAGAGATTGTTTGTCGTCAATCCCTCTCCATCGCCTTATGTTTCAGAGCCAGAGCATTTTCTTGACCGATTCCTCTCTTGCTTTCAATGTTTCCCTCGATTATAAGTTGAAGGAACTGGTATTTTTCGTTTCGCATGATGTGACCCAGATACGCACTTTTCCTTTTGATCCAATACTCAATGACCAATGAGCAATTTTAATTGAACCTAAATTACTACTTTTCCTTAAAATTAAGAACTTACCATATAGCGTCTCTTATCTAAACTAAAAAGATAGTGCACTATTTTAACATTCAGACTCGCACAAGTACTATTACTCCAGGGTAATAAGCTGAAAATAGACCATGTTCGGGACACTCAAAGATCTAGGTAGCTGACTACTTTTTTAGTTATTGTAGACTTTTAGGAAGAAAACCTAACTGTTTCCTGCCTAAATGCCTAAAGTTCGCGTCCGTTTTTTAACTAATAATAATTCAGTGCAAAAATCGCGATTTTTTCGATTTTTTTGCACCCCATTCAAAAGCTAAACAGTTGACATAAAATTACAAAATTTAATTTTTTAGAACATTGAAAATCCTTCAACATGCCGATTTTTGAAAGCTAAAAAGTTAATTTGTTGCTACCCAAACTGCAAAATAAGTGAAAATCGTTATTTGTTAATAACTCTTACTAAAACTACTTTAGATCTTTAGTGTTTTACCCAAAGTTGTGTATTTGGGTACTTAACAAACTCTCAAAATTTGAAATCGATACATTAATTAGTTTAAAAGTTAGTCTATTTGTTTATCCCAGAGACCTTTATTTAGCAATAACATAAGACAGAAAATAATGAAGATAAGGCAATTCTGCGTATGACAAAGGAAAGTAGAAAAGTGATACTATCAAAATGTACTAATACTTTGGGCTAATCAGCAAAATTCATGGGAAAGTTATTTACCAGCAATTTTATTGCTGGAATGGAATTATAAGATCCTATATATTAATAATATAGGTATGAAAAGTCCGCAGATAGTGTGCTACTTTTTTTAAAAACAAAATGACGCCGAAAAATCGTATTTGTTTCAATTATTGCTCTATAACTCCGAAGATTTTAACTTTAGAACAAAAACACCAAAAAAAAATTCACCGCAATTAAATTTTGCATAGAAATCTGTTTTTCACGATTTGCTTCGACGAAAATTTTCCTCGGAAAATGCGGGTTTTCCTAACAAAAACTCTAATTTTCAAATAAAATTTTAGGTAAGTAATTATTAATCAATAATTAAATAACTTAGTGACATCAAAGCTTTCTTGGTATAGATTGTAATTCCAGAAGCCGGTGAAAATTAAACGAATATTTTAGCAACAATTCAATTGTTAATTAACAATTTACGATCGCAATAATAACCAAAATAATAATGATACATTGATCAAACGTATAAAGATTATAAAGATGAGATGCTTATTTAATATTTTATCGACAAAATATAAATTTTTCTTTTTTTTGCACAATCTTTAAATTTTGAAGGAAAAATAGTTATAATACGTTGTTCTAATTACTAAAGTACAAAGAAAGGTTATTTAATAGCAATTTTATTGCTGGAATCGAATTATAAGATCCTATATATTATTAATATAGGTATGCAAAGTCCGCAGATACTGTGCTACTTTTTTATAAACAAAATGGCGCCGACAAATCGTATTTTTTTTCAATTATTGCTCTATAACTCTGAAGATTTTAGCTTTACACCAAAAATACTTAAATAAAAATTCACCCCAATTTAATTCTACATAGTGGCAATTTTTTCCCGATTTGCTCCGACGAAAATTTTCCTCGGAAAATGTGGGTTTTCCCAACAAAATCTCGAATTTTCAAATAAATTTTTTGGGCCAGTAATTACTCATCAATAATTATATAGCTTGGTGAAATAAAAGCTTTCTTGGTATAGATTATAAATTCAGAAACCGGTGAAAATGAAACGAATATTTTAGCAACAATTCAATTATTAATTAACAAATTACAGTCGCAATAACAACCAAAATAATCATGAGACATTGATCAAACTTAGAAAGATTATAAAGGTGTGATGCCTATTTAATATTTTGTCGACAAAATATAATTTTTTTTATTTTTTTCTATAATCTTTAAATGTTTAAAAAAATTGTTATAAACAAATTAACATTTCTCAGAAATTGTTTATTATATTCTAATTTTAAAAAATACTTAAAATGCGTATTTCATAGGTCTTGAAAATGAATGCTTTAAAAAAATTTACAACCATTTGCAAAAAAGTTATGAAACAGCAAAGTAAATATACGATTACTCCGTTGTTTATAATTTGTTTTAATTGTTTCAAAGCTTAAATGTGAGTCTATGGTACAACCTAATTACTCACAAAGAATGTCGAAAATTAGTGCAATGGTTATATTTTAATCAAAGATTAAAAACACTTTTTTGTAATTTTTAGCGTAAAAGTAGGCATGATACAGAGTCGGAGCTAAAATGTTCACTCGAAGCGACTGACACGCAGCATACATTATTAAAAGTGTACGTTGCGCGGCCGGTCGTCGCTCCGAGTGAAAATTTTAGCTACAGTACTGTATTAGTCTACTTTCACGCGTGTAAATTACAAAAAAATATATTTATAATCTTTAATTAAAATATAACCATTAAACTGATAATCGATATTTTTTGTAGATAATTAGCTTGTACTTTAAACTAACTTCTACGCTTCGAAAGAATTAAAAAAATATATAAACGCCGTAATAATCGTCTGTTTATTTTGCTATTTCATAACTTTTTTGCAAATGGTTGCAAAAAAGTTTTAAAGCATTAATTTTCAAGATATTTGAAATACGCATTTTAGCTATTTTTTTAAATTATAATATAATAAAAACTTTCTGAGAAACGTTAATTTGTTTATAACTATTTTTTTTATACATTTAAAGATTTTACAAAAAAAATAAAAAATAATATTTTGTCGACAAAATATTAAATAGGCATCTCATCTATAAGATTTCAAAGTTTGATTAGTGTATCATAATTATTTTGGTTATTATTGCGACCGTAAATTATTAATTTAACAATTTAATTGTTGCTAAAATATTAGTTTAATTTTCACCAGCTTCTGGAACTATAATCTAAACCAAGAAGGCTTTTAAGTCACCAAATTATTTAATTATTGGTGGATAATTACTTATCTAAAACTTTCTTTGAAAATTAAAGATTTTGTTGGGAAAACCCGCATTTTCCGAGGAAAATTTTCGTCGGAGCAGATCGGGAGGAACACGTCTCTATGCAGAATTTAATCACGGTGAATTTTTATTTGAGTGTTTTTGTTGTAAAGTTAAAATCTTCGGAGTTAGAGCAATAATTGAAAAAAACACGATTTTCGGGCGCCATTTTGTTTATAAAAAAGTAGCACACTATCTGAGGAAATTGCATACCTATATTATTAATAAATAGGATCTTATAATTCGATTCCAGCAATAAAATTGCTGGTAAATAACTTTTTTCAAAAATGGCCTATTCTCCGATAATCTGCCCAGACTATAAAAAAAATACAAATATAGTCAAAGATACAAATGCCAAATTTTTGAAATTTTGTAGTTTATAAACATTTAGAACAACTTTAAAAATATTGTCCGTAGAAAAAATCGTTTTACATATTCGAAAAGTTGGTATTTCACACAAATTTTTAAAAATGTTGTTCAGTTGGTGACTAGTCGTGGTAAGTAAAGGAGGAGCTGGGACCCCACAAATGCACGAGTTCAAAAACTAAAAAAGTCAACTTAAAACTACAATCATTTTCTATATCTCGGGATCTACTGAATATATTTTGATCTTTCTTTTTTATTTGTATGTAATTTTTCTGTACAAAACAAATATGTAATTTGTCTATTTGCAATTTGACATTTATTAATTAATAAACAATCTAATTTGTTTAAACAATTTTTGAAAAAAAATGTTTTTCCCAAAAATACATGTTTTAAATCTGACTATCATTATTAATCATAGAAAAAGTTAAGGTACCTATACTTTAATAAATAAATTATCTTCAATAAATAATTATCTAATAAAAATAATTTATTTATTAAAGTGAACTTTAACTTTTTGTATGATCATTAATGATACTATGATTAAAAAAATAGATTTAAAAAAAATATATTTTCAAGAATTGTTTACACAAATTAGACTGATTCTTAATTAATAAATTTATAAACAAATTGCATATCTGTAATGTACGTAGAAATTACATACGAATTAAAAAAAAAAGATGAAAATCCATTAAGTTTATCTGGAGATACAGAAAATTGTATTAGTATGAAATTGCTTTTTCGGTATTTTAACTCGGTGGATTCGTAGGTTCCCCCTAGTAACCGTTTGAACTACAATTTTGAAAATCGTAGAGGGTGCGGTGAAAATAGAATGTTTATGCAAATTTTTTAACAAAAAATACGAATCCCATTATTCAAAATGGCGTCAATGAAATCCCATAGTTTTTACAAACTTAGTTGTGAATTAAAAAATAAACAAATGGCTAATTTTGTCCCAAATGAACCCATGCTAAATTTTTTTATTTGAAAATTCGTGTTAAAATACTAGCTTCCCGAATATATAAATTAATGGATCGGTCTCAAATTTTGAGGGTTTGTTAAGTACCAAAATAACCAACTTTGGGCGAAACCCTAAAATTCTAAGTTAAACTTAGTAAAAGATGTTAACAAATATTGATTTTCATTAATTTTGCAATTTGCGAAGCAACAAATTAACTTTGTAACTTTCAAAAATCAATATTTTGAAGGTTATTCAATGTTCTAAAAAATTAAATTTTGTAGTTTTATGTCAATTGTTTAGCTTTTGAATAGGGTGCAAAACATAGAAAAAATCGCGATTTTTGCAATAAATTTTTAATAATTAAAAAACGGGCGCGAACTTTAGGCAGGAACCAGGTAGGTTTTTTCCCAATAGGTTTACAGTAACTTAAAAAGTAGTCAGCTACCTGGATCTTTGAGTGGCCTGAGAAAATCCTTATTACCCTGGACTATATGCTCTGCTTTTCACCATTACCTAGCACTCAAACTAGTTCAAAAGGCTTTGTCCTCTTCAATCTTCTAGTTTACTCAGTAGTATTAAGGATCTGGATTGCCCTAATATGCTCGTGCCTATGACAGTGGCGGCTCGTATCACTTTAAGAAGGTAGTGCCAGAACTCGGGCAGACGCCAAAATTTTTAGTGACGGATTCACGGTATTGTCAAAAAAGGTATACTTACAACAAAAACTGAAAAAAATATATGCGCGGATACTTTTATCTTATGTATCTTATGTTTATTTATCTGAGGTGCCAAGCAATTGTCCAACATTGATCAAAACAGTTCCGTAAATTAATTAATAATAAAATACCTCTTAACCTACCACCAGCATTTACTGCTGATAGTGCTTGAAATTTGTTATTAAGATTTAGTCTCCATTTACCAATTTATAAAAATAATACTTTTTCATTATTCACACACATGCACACATTTTTGTAATGTCACTTTTAAAGTTTACGATATATGAAGTTCATTCTTCTATTTTTTGGTTGTAAAGTTTTCAATGCCTTTATTATTAAAATTATCAATACAATTTACAAAATGCTTTTCTGCAGATAGCATACCTAAAGCACTATGTTTTAACATCGAAAAACAGCGTTTTGCTTCAGATGTTGATATAGGAATGGTTACTAAAATACTTAAAAGTTTAATAGTTTCTTCAAATGTGCTTTTTAAGCCCTCCCTCTACAATTAAACCGATAGAGAAACAGCCCCAGAGGTAGTACTTAATTCGTCTCGCTAATTCTAATACAGTACCTACTTCTAATTCAGTTTTAAAGCGAGTTTTGTTTAAAAATTAAAATTGTCTCCATGTTTCATTAAGAAATGATTCGGAGAACTGATGCTTATAAGCAGAAAATTTCTCCGACATAAATAAATTAGAAGCAACTAAATGTCCGGAGAAGGTAGACCTTTGAAAGTGGTACTTTGAATAATATGAACCTTTAAGTCGTTGTCTAATTCGGCGCTAAAATTGACCAGCTCCTTAAGTATGCCTCTATTTTCTGATTTTTTTTTTCGTCGTGACCTCTTAAAGCTAACTCAAAAGCTTCACAAAACATTTGTAGCTTTTTTTTTAATATTTAAAAAAAAATTCTTAAAAATTTAAATTTCTTAAAAAATTTTTTAAGATACTAATCTTCATTGTCAATTAATAAATTAAATTTAAGAAATAATCAAAATAATATTTTTATGCTACACACTACACCCACGATCATGATGCCCTAAAGGTTTAATTATAAATACAAAACTTTTTAACAGAAAATACACAGTATAAAAGCGACAAACCAGCTCGTAAAGAAACTCAACCTCGTGCCCGGCACAGAGATTCACATTTAAAGGTATACTAATAGTCCAATATAGCTCTTTCTCTGTCACTTAAATAGAATGCTCGTAAAATATTTCTCTCTTTAGTCGTGTCAGAACTTACTTTGGCACGAAGGAGAGATTCTCCTGTCGAATAATCTCCGCTGTGGCAGGGATTGTATTACGCCCCTAGTTGCCATATTTTATATAATTTATGAAGATCAAAAGAAATACACACAAAAAAATTAACAGGAATTAAAAAGTTTTGAAGATAAAAAATATGTTTTTGCATAGTTAGCAAGGTTCTGCTATCATTCGTAAGTCATCGTTCGTGACTTCCCGTCATCTCCTTAATAATTATTAGGGAGCGGATTTATATGCGATCAATTTTGAAGAAATATGCGCATATATATGCGGTAAAAAATTACGAAATATGCGCGAGATATGCACAAAAATTCAAAAAATGCGCATTTCGAGAAACCACAAATTTTCTGTTTTATTCTATTCTAGGGGGTTTTATTCTATTCTTTTATAGGGGGGCGGTAATCTTATTTATTATCTTTCAAATAAAATCATTTTTTTTATATATGCATTTTATTCAGTTTTTACAAAAACTGCTACAAATAGTTACCTATTTAAAATAAAACAACAATATCACTATAAATATATCTTCGATTATAATTCACTACAATGTGTTTTTCCAAATTCTTTACGAGGAAACATATTCTTTGATCAGATAAAATATTAGGTCTCGATCCTGCGTATGAAAAAAAAGTTGATTAATAGCAAGCTGAAAATTTGTTAATAGCTTAAGGGTGTCTAGTCGGATAAACTTTGATATATGGGAACACTGGAACAGGGGCAGTTTTAACTGTGGAACAGGTTAAAAATTTGGAACGGTCACACCACGAAAACGGCACATTTATTTTGTCCGACAGAACAGACTTAAACTCTCCGAACAGAGATTAAACTCTCATGCAAAAATCAGACTGCTATTTATCACCTGTCATATTTCCTGTCATTTGACATATTCTACATGTTTCACTTATTAAAACGCCCATTTGGTGATAAAAAGTAGTCTGATTTTTGCATGAGAGTTTAATCTCTGTTCGGAGAGTTTAAGTCTGTTCTGTCGGACAAAATAAATGTGCCGTTTTCGTGGTGTGACTGTTCCAAATTTTTAACCTGTTCCACAATTAAAACTGCCCCCGTTCCAGTGTTCCCATATATCAAAGTTTGTCCGACTAGACACTCTTAAGCTATTAACAAATTTTCAGCTTGCTATTAATCAACTTTTTTTTCATACGCGGGATCCAGACCTATATTTTTATAACTTGAAAAACTCATTTCAACATCAATAGAAGTAATTGGGGCGTATTTAAAATAACATTAATTTCCGTTACGTAAAACTATGGTTAAAGGTGTAAATTCTCTTAACAATAGAAGATTTAAAAGAATCACCAGAATTATAGGTACCTACTAAATAGAATAAAAGTAAATAAAATTCCGATTTCCGGGTAAACCATCCTTTATCACTTTACCATCCTACAATAATTTTATAACGGCGTACTATAAGCACTATAAGTACTTTGTGTAAAGATCGGGTATTTTCTAAGAAAAAATGAAAGGCAGTGAATGAGCCGTCTCTCTTCAGATAGTTCTCGAATTAATAGATACGACAGCCTGTGCAATTTAAATTTTTTTTGGACTTAAATGTTTTAAATAGGCACAAAATATGCATGTTTCTTTAAAAATATGCAAAATTTAGTAAAGTCCTCAAATATGCGAAATATGTATGCAATATGCATTTAGCATAAAATCCGCTCCCTAATAATTATATCTACAGTTTCCATTCTTTAGTCCTTATGGAGGTCACTGTTTGTCACATACCAAGGAGTATCTACAATATTTCACAGTATTTTTTGTTCTAAAATCTTTGTATTATTGTTATATTACTTGATCTATACACCCCCATAATGGGCAACCATAAGTCTAAGTTTTACGACATGGTTTATTTATCTACGTATTAAATTAAATTTCAGTGGTATATAACAGGGGTGGCCAAGCTCCTTGATAGTCAGAGCCATTTTTCAAAATTTGACATTTTTAGCGAGCCGCAATTAAACAGTTATTTAAAAAGTGTAAAAAAGGTATTAAATTTTTCTCTCAGTCTTTGGATTTCACGACTTGTGAAAGCAGCTGCAGTGAAATAAAATGGTTCACATCATTGTTTCAAATATGCAAATAATTCTACAAGCAGCCTTTACTAATTCAGGATACTTCGATTCTTCATCATCCTTCCATTTTTTCCGGAACGACCTACTGATCTTTTACCGTCTCTCAAAAAACACTGCCCTTAACACTCTGAGTTTCTCTGATCTTACCACATGACCTGCCCATCTTATCTTAGCTTTTATAT
The DNA here is from genome assembly GCF_917563875.1 of Diabrotica virgifera virgifera. Taxonomy (NCBI): domain Eukaryota; kingdom Metazoa; phylum Arthropoda; class Insecta; order Coleoptera; family Chrysomelidae; genus Diabrotica; species Diabrotica virgifera. Next base: position 53,651,753 of record NC_065451.1, read on the forward strand.
CTTTGACTATGTTTTCAGTATACAGCTTTGCGGCGCCTTCTCCACTATCCTGTCAATTCATCACCAAATATTATTCTGAGAACTTTTCTTTCAAAAACCAGCAGCATATTTATTTTCCGCTGATGTGGAGTCCATGTTTCATTTCCATATGTAACAATTAGGTGAATAATAATTGGCATGTACAGTCTTAATTTAGATTTTCTTTTTAGCAGCTTAGATCTTAAGAGTAAATAGTATCGCATCATCAAAATATTTATGTTTTTCGAAAGTTCTGCGAACTTTCAACAGTGAGGCAACAGTGCGTCGGTAATTCGACACTGACAGTGACATTATACTATCAAAAACAATAATTTTTTTACTCATAGGCACGCTAAATGTTGCCGAGTCAGTCACGTTCGATTTCTTGTTATAGAAAATCGATTTTTAGTAGATCCAATGTGACACAAAATCTAGGCATGGGATAAAAAAGTTTATTTGAAGAAAGTATATTTTTTGTTCTTCTTAATGGCGGTACAGGCTCCTTTTTGCAATGTTTTAGTTATTTATAGAGTAATTTCCACATACTAACATATTCCTCAAATTGGGATCTGTACCGCCATTCTTTATTATATTACGAATATGTGTGCCAAATATCTCGACAAAAAATTCAAAATTACAGCCGCAATCTTGGACCGCGTTTGTTGCTACCTGTTGATCGCAACTGTATGCTCTTAATAATGATGATAGGGATTCCACGCAGCTATCCTTGCTGAGATTTTTTTTCTATGTGATTATCATCTGTGATTACCGCCCCTAGATATTTAAACTCTTTTACTACTTCGAAGTTATGATCATTAATAGTTATGTTCTGCCTAATTCTTGGTCTTGGATTTTTAGTTACTAGCATGTATTTCGTCTTCTCTTAATTTATTCAAAGGCCCAGACTACCTGTTTCTTCCTAGAGTTGTGAAAACACTTCTCTCACGTCTCTTGTAGAATGAGCGACTGCACCTAGATAATCAGCAAAGGCCAACAATAGTTTTGATCCTCGATTCGCAAATCCCCTGTTAGCTCAGATGATATTTTACTTATTGCACATTCTAAAGCCAAATTGAAGAGCAACGGCGATAAGAGGTCTCGTTTTCTAAGTCCTGATGTTACACTTAATATTTTGTATTTATTGTCAGTAATTTAAGATATTTTAAAACACAAAAATTAAAAGTAATTTAGGTACATTTATTAAGAGCCACAAATTATCATTTAAAAAGCCAAATGTGGCTCGCGAGCCACAGTTTTGCCAGCCCTGGTATATAAGAACTCATTAGATCATGTCTCTTAAAAAAATTAAACAATATGAACATTTGGATTTTTAAAAATTGATTGAATTGATAGAACTCGTTATTTCTACTAAAACTTTAATATCAGCTACTGAATTACAAAGAAGATATTTTAAACTGTAAGATAATGATCAGGTACGTCGACAGATTAGAGAAAAATATCGGTAGCAATCGCTGGTTGATATCGAAGAACCCAGCCGCAGAAAATTTTGGCCTTAGCTCTTTCGCCAAGTTTACCAAAGTAGCAGCATGTTCATCTCCTGTTGTGGCGTGGATGTAAACACAAGTTTGTATGAACTCCGCTGCCTTTTTCTCCACTTTTTCACAGGACATTATTACGATGATGGAAAATACCTGAAAAAAATATAGCATTTGAATGGTTTATTGTTACAGAATATTTTTTATAATACTGAACTAAATACCGGGTGCCCACTTATATTTTCCCCCATTTTAACTGCCTATAACTACTAAACGGCTCAAGATAGAAATATGCGGCTTTCGCTGAAATGTTTTATTTTAGTAAAAGTTTTGTCTGAATTGATTAAATTTTTTATATCGCTTTCAAATACGAAAAAAAAAATGGCGGATTTTTGAAAAAAACGTTGTTGACTTTTTTTAATGGAACACACAGTATCTCTTTTTTAAATTGAAAGAAAGATCATTCACCTATCCAGCGATATAAAGTTTTTCAAAATTGGTTGTCAAATCACTGAGTAATTAATTTTTAAAATGAGAGGTGCAACATGGATATCACATACCTAAATAACATAACTAAGCAAATCGATATTATGTTATGTGAATTCCACATTGCATCTCTCATTTTAAAAATGAACTGCTCAGTCATTTGACAACCGATTTCAAAAAAAATTTATATCGCTGGATAGGTAAATGAACGTTTTTTTAAGTTTTTAGGTAAAAGACCATTTTTTTATCGCTTTTAAATACAAAATGGCGGAATTTTGAAAAAAAAAGCGTTGTTGACGTTTTTTTTATTAAAAAGCCTAGTATATTTTTTCGTAACTTGAAAAAATGGTCATTTACCTATCCAGCGATATAAAATTTTTTAAAATCGGTTATCAAATGGCTGAGCAATTAATTTTTAAAATGAGAGATGCTATTGTATAAATCACATATACAGGGTGATTCATTAATAATTGTCCATACAGTAACTAGAGAAACCTTAGCACAAAATACGAAGATTTAACCTAAAACACTTAAATAAAATGTGGTTCCTTACTGAGTTACAGGGTGTTTTATCTAAAAATTTAAAAAAAATTTGCTCAGAAATTTAAAACTATTCGACGTATCCTTTTCATACTTGGCAGAAAGTGCGACTCTCAGACAGTCTACTAAATTGTGATAAACAAACGTTTCTAGCTACTACCAGGGGCGTACGGCAGGGGATGGTGAATGGTTGACCCTTCTCAAATTCTACGCCACTGGAGGAATTACTATTATAGTGCCATTTTTATATTCTCCAATACTTTCTACGTAAATAATATACTGTTCATTGGTAACCATAAAATCATTGGTTTTCGAGATATTTGAAATTAAATATGAAACAGCACAATTGTTTTGACTAATTTGTGATATGATTCATATGATTAAAATTGAAAAATTATTGGTACCCAGTACTTTAAAACTATTTGGCGAATCCTTATCATACTTGGCAGAAATGGTAGGTACTGTACATCCTACGAAATGAAGATAAATAAACGTTTCTAGCTACTACCAGAGGCGTACGACAGGGGATAGTGGTTGACCTTTGCCAAATTCTACGCCACTGACAAAATTGCTATTTTAGTGTAATTTTTTTTTTATTTTGCAATACATTTTATGTAAATAATATATTCTTCATTCGTAACGATAAAATGATTCATTTTCGAGATATTTGAAATTAAAAATGAAGCGACACAATACAATCAAAATAACCGTGTCGTTTCATTTATAACTTCAAAGATCTCGAAAACTAATGACTTTATCGTTACGAATGAAGAGTATATTATTTTCATAGAAAGTGTTGGAGAATCCAAAAATTGAACTAAAATAGCAATTTCGCCAGTGGCGTAGAATTTGGAAAGGGTCAACCATTGACTATCCCCCGTCGTACGCCTCTGGTAATAGCCAGAAACGTTTGTTTAACATAATTCAGTAGTTTATACAGTACCTATACTTTCTGCTACGTATGAAGTGGACATGTCGAATAGTTTGAAAATGCTGAGCAAAAATATTTTTTAAATTTTTAGATAAAACACCCTGTAACTCAGTAAGTAACGACATTCTATTTAAGTGTTTTAGGTTAAATCTTCGTATTTTGTGCTAAGGTTTCTCCAGTTACTATATGGACAATTATTAATGAAACACCTTGTATATCAATTTGCTTATGATGTTATTTAAGTATGTGTTATCCACGTTGCACCTCTCATTTTAAAAATTAATTACTCAGTGATTTGACAACCGCTTTTGAAAAACTTTATATCGCTGGATAGTCGAATGACCTTTCTTTCAATTTACAAACAATATACTGGGTGTTCCATTAAAAAAAAGTCAACAACGTTTTTTTCAAAAATCCGCCATTTTTTTTTCGTATTTGAAAGCGATATAAAAAATTCAATCAATTCAGACAAAACTTTTACTAAAATAAAACATTTCAGCGAAAACCGCATATTTCTGTCTTGAACCGTTTAGAAGTTATAAGCAGTTAAAATGGGGGAAAATATAAATGGACACCCGGTATAGGTACTAATATACATGATACATTACTTCTAACATGTATAATATGTTTGTAAGCTTTGTGTGAATATTTGGTATTACAATACCATTACGGAACGCAGCCAGCAACTTGTCAAGTGACGCACTTGTTAAATGACTTTGAGATTTGTCACTCGTTTTAATTTAGATATTGTCAGATAGATAAAATAATTTGTTAGAATTGTTGGAAACATAAACTTTTAGGAAGGTAGAGTTTTCAATCCTAATAGCAACATTAACAATATCGAAAAATAATTAAAATATTACTAAAAGATTTTTAAATTGAAAACTTATTGGTCCATCTCCCTGGTAACAACTCCATGGCTTCTAAAATTTGCAAGCCAGATGGATGCTGCAGTGAAGACAAGAGGGAGTTCTAAAAAGTTGCAATTCACAACCCCCGTCTGGAGCTTCGTAAAGTTCCAACGGAAAATGGACCTAGTTACTCTATAGGAGTAATACTAATATAAAATAAAAATGTATTAGCCCAATAAATGACCATTTTGGAGTGTAATTTTCAGGGGCAACTCCGAATTGCATGAAAATTTGGATTTAGGTTCTACTTACCCTCCACTTCAAAGTTGAATCTGTGCCGTCGGTTGCTTTTACTTGGGGGTGACAGTCACCCCTTCTCGTGGGTGAAAAACGCGTGTTTAAAATAAGCCCGGAAATAGATAAATTGACAGATTATAAGCAACTTTAGTTCTATAAAGTTTTTTGCATAAGTCAATACTTTTCGATTTATTCGCGATTGAAAATATTTATATTTCTCCAAAAAAACTACGTTTTCAGACGGTTTTTCGCAAATAACTCAAAAAGTAAATATTTTTTTTTTAAAAAGTATTTTTAGCAAAAGTGTAGCCTATAAAAAAACGAATAAAATAGTGTGTCAGTAAAATATAATAATTGAGTAAAAGCAAAGTTGTAGCTCATGAAAAATACGTACTTATTCTTCTAATTCCAAATCGAATAATTCAACTCGAAATCACCGAAAAATTAAGCACTTTTCGGTAAAATCTTATAAACATTTTTAAAGTATCTAAAAAAAGCTTTATATTATGTTTTTTACAAAAGTTTCTATCGTCAAAAATAAACGAGTTACACTGAAAAAAGTTAGCCCCTTTTTTTGGTAAAAAAAAATCGTGAAAACCTCCCTCTATTTAGCATCCTAAATAAAATTAATCGTTACCGCTTTACCATTTATTTTAACTGTATGTATATTGTTTATATGATCTGTAAGTTTGATTGGTTTGAAGTGCTTATTTTTGAAAAAATTTGATTTTAGAGTTAAAAAATAGTTTTCTAAAAATTTTTGAAACATTTCCCTTTTTCAAAATAACTTAAAAAGTATTAGTGATAAGAAAAATCCTAAAGAGTCAAAAAATGTAGGTTTTGCTATTATAAATAAGCTAGTTTCATTTTGTTTTTCCGTAAGATAAGTATTGGTGAAGATATGGCTGTTCAAAATTTTGCATACACTCGTGATTATTGACCTGTTCCAGCTTTCTCAACTACAACCCTTTCAAAAATAAGCACTTTAAACTGGCGAGACTGACAGATCATATAAAAAATAGACAAGTAAGTAAATTGTTTGTAAAGCGGTAGCGATTAAGTTCATTTGGAGAGCTAAACACGGGGAGATTTTCATGATTTTTTACCAAAAAAAAAAGACGGCCAACATTATTTTGAGCGTAATTCGCTTATTTTTAATGCTAAAACCTTATAATCAATTAAAATAAAGCTTTTTATAAACACTTTAAAAATGGATTGAATGGGTTTTTCCCGAAAAGTGCTTATTTTTTCGGTGATTTCATCTTGAAATATTCGATTTGGAATTAGACGAATAAGAACGTATTTTTCATGAGCTTTGTCGATTGATAGACTTTACTGATACACCATTTTTTTCGGTTTTTTATAAGCTACGCTTTTGCTAAGAAGATTTTATTCGATCAAATATTTAGTTTCTGAGTTATTTGCGAAAGACCGTCTGAAAACGTAGTTTTTTTGTCGAAAAATAAACATTTTTAATCGCAAATATCTCGAAAAATATTGACTTACATAAAAAATTCTATAGGACAAAAGTTGCTTAAAATCAGTCAATTTATCCATTTCCGGTCTTATCTTAAACGTATGTTTTTTCACCCCCAAGTAAAAGCAACCAACGGCACAATTTCAACTTTGAAGTGGAGAAGTGGTAAATCCAAATTTTCATACAATTCGGAGTTGCCCCTGAAAACTACACGGTATCGCCGTATTTCCCGTTAGTTTACTGGTTGCAATGTGAAGGCAAAACAATCTTATTTTTCACTTAGAACAGGGAGCGCAGTCCAGCATTCTGAATCTTGTCTTCACTGCAGCATTCATCTGGCTTGCAAATTTTAGAAGCCATGGAGGTGTTACCAGGGCAATGGACCAATAAGTTTTCAATTTAAAAATCATTTAGTAATATTTTTAATGTGTAATTTTGGATCTTATTAATGTTGCTATTAGGATTGAAAACTTTACCTTTCAGTTGCCAGATGACGCTAGTCACCTACTTTATACACGTCAGTTGAAATGTGGGGATACACTTTCATGGTTTGGTCACTTCGAGCAGAGAGCAGCAGGTCTACGCCTCTCCGATGATGACTTCAATAATAAGAGTCGAAAATCGTCGATTCAGAGTGCTGGACTGCGCTCCCTTTTCTAAGTGAAAAATAAGATTATTTTGCCTTCGCATTGCAACTGAATAAAAATGGTAGACATTTTTATTTCATAAACTTTTAATTATTGATTCTCTATTTTTAGGATTGTATAATTTGTTAGCATATAATTTTGTAATTAATAATAAACTCTATTTTTAGGCAATCAACTTTGTTTTGATGCCCCAAGGAATATTATAAAACAACAATTGTCACGTTTGTGCGAGAAATACGTTAGTATACAATCAATATTTAAGTACAACTGAAGAATAAATCCGTTTATTAGTTCATTATTAATTGCTATGGAGAGATTAAAATTCGAGTTTGAAGCTATTGCAGCAGAAGATCAAAAATCCAATATAGTAGCAGGTAAATCAATAACAATTGAACAAAAAGAAAAACTTTACATTCCAAAAAACCTATGGTCAATAAAATATCACACACAACTCGCCAATCTGCCTGATAGTCCAGGAACCGAAGCTTTTCACCTCGCAATTTTTACATAATTTATCGATTTGCTTGAAAATTTGAGAATAAGTAGTTGATATTCCAAGGATCAAAATCTATATGACGCGAAAGGCGCTTTTACCATGGGGGTGGTTGCCACCCCATCTTGGGGGTGGAAATTTTTGAAGATATTCTTCTTTAGCGGCAAATCGATTTAAGGTAAAATTTGATTGATCCCCGCGCATGCGCACACCGACAGTATTGTATTAGTGGTTATACGGGCTCTGATTGGGTGTTGAAATTTTGAAATGATCTGTCAATAATTGTTCAATATGGAGATTATCGGTAAACAAAAATATTGTATAATATTAGTTTTTATTGATGTGTGGACAGAAATAAAATCAAATTTATAATTATAGTGACTTTTTAAATAGTTTTGAAAAGCCGCAGGTACGTAATTCTAAATGTTTCAGTTGGAAATACCTAATACTTTCAGTACCTGTCTATTTGGAAAATGTAAACAAAATAATGTAGTTACCTATTAGTAGGCAATGCTTTAATTTACATAATCTGATTACGAACAAACTTTCTACAAATCTTCATCTCATATATTGTTTTCTTACTCTATATTTTGTTGTATTTTATTTCGACAAAAATCAAACTAATAATTTTATTAAATTCATATAAATTTATGGTGTAAACGTTTAGTTTGTGTATATTCCCACATGACATACACGCGAATGTGGTCTAGTTTGAAATGCCGTCAGCTTTCGTACGGCGTGGCAGACGTGAAGTGGGTTCGAGCCCCAAGCAAGTTATTATTTTTTTATTTTTTTTTTATAGATTTTATGATTATACGTATATTATTATATAATTTTTGAAGATATTCGTCTTTTTTGAAAGTGGTAGATAAGAAAGTTAGTTTGATTTTTAAATAAAATAAGTACAAATAACCTTTTAAGTATATTTACTTCGTTTAAATTACCTATTATATAATAGAAAAATATCTTCTTACGTGAGTACAAAGTACACACACATTCTTTTTTTTATTATATTTTGACCGCAAAAGTTGATAAACACATTAATTTTAAGCAAAAAATGTTCTATACATTTTTTAATAAAATTAATATTTTTCGATTTATTCGCCATCGAAAGTGTTAGTTTTATATTGAAAAAATCAATGTTTTTCGATATTACACTCATTTATGACTCACTAAATTTTTTCTGTAGAAAAATTTTTTTCAAACCAAGTTCTTGGGCATTAAATAACCTACATTTTCACATTTAAACATTTTTTCGTATCTCTGATGCTAATGTTTCTATTCTGAAGAAAATGGTATTTTTTACCAAACTACAAAAATTCGTTATTCGTTTTTAACTCCAGTTTTTTAAAAACTAATCATTCTAAGCCAGTCAAACTTCTGGCATCTATTACTAATACATAAATAAAGAAGTATCAATATGGCCAATGACTAAAAACACTTACATTATTATACTTCCAATTGGATTTCTCCTTTTTTTTTCAAAGAATATATTTATTTTTTAACCGTAACTTTTTATTTTTTATCCTATGAAGTTTGGAAAAATAGAATTTTGTAGGTTTTTACAAGATCTATAAGGATGTTAATATTAAATCCTTTTAAAATCCTCAGTCGCAAAAAGAGGTGGCTGTAAAAGGGTTGTTAAAGGTGGTTTTTGCATGTTATTACAAGTTTTAATTGTCAATAGCTCACTCAATTTTTGCCATAGAAAAAATGTTTGCTAACGCCGTTCTTAGAAATTAAATAAGCTACAATTTTAGATTTAAATATTTTTTGGTATTTCTGATGATAATCTATCTATTCTGAAGAAAAATGCATTTTTTACCAAACTACAAAAATTCTCTATTCGCTTTTAACTCCACTTTTTTAAAAACTAATCATTTTAAGCCGGTCAAACCCCTAGAACCTATTAATAATACATAAATATAGAAGTCCAGATAAGGTCAATGACTAATTTTAGTTAGGGTGGTAAGTAAGGGAAAGTTTTCGATGACTTTTTCGCTGAAAAAAATAGGGGCTGACATTCTTTTCATAATAAGTCACTTAATTTATGAGCTAGAGACTTTTTTTATTTCTGTAGATAGATATTTTTAAATACTTTAAATTAGTTGAACAAGTTATCCTCGAGAAATGCACAGTTTTCCCGTCTTTTGAGTTTGAAACTACAATATTTAGCATTTGACGAAGAAGAGCTAACATATAATAAAGTATAGCTAGATTACTATTGATCTTAAAGAAAATAAAAAAACTGATTTGTTTATTTTTTCAAAAGGTATATTTTTGTCAAGCAAAGTTTTTTGATAAAACGGAAACTTTTTGAGTTATTAGCAGAAAACTGATTAAAAACATTGATCTTTTCGATATAAAGCTAACACTTTCGATTGCGAATAAATCGAAAATTATTAATTTTATCAAAAAAATGCATAGAACGTTTATTGCTTAGAATTAATATTTTTAGCAACTTTTGCGGTCACAAAAAAATAAGTACAAGCTATAAAGTACAAATTGTTGAATGGTTCACTCTTAGATTATGCCTTAAAGAAAGAATGTCTACTACTATAAACTAACAAAAATAGAGATATCATAACTTTAATAAATCGAATTGCAATAGGATTACCAAAATTTGTTATTTTTAGCAAGAGAGAAAATAGATAGACAAAATTTAAACAATACACAAGACTTGTTTAATGAATTACGAAGTTAGGAATTAATAATCAATGAGAAGTTTACAGAGGAGATAAATGATGTTAATAAAACTACAATATCAGACACAAAGAAAAATTTAAAAACACCATGTAAAATATGTGAAGAGAAAGGTAAGAGTAACCGTTAGCACCCAGAAAATATTCCGAATATATGTTCCGATGGTTGGCTCCCTTTCCGTCCCTTAGAGACCCAACTCGACAAATTTTTATTTTACTTTTAAAATTATTTAAAAATTGTTTAATTATCGATTATTTATTAATTCATATCAACAATAATAATACGACCCTGTATTTTTCGATAGGTAGAAATAATTAAATTTATCTATTAGTAAATAGCACTGCGGTAAGAAGCCCCCGCTAGTCAACCCATAGGACTAGGACCTTGACCTTCTCAGTGCCAAAAAGCTTTATGATAATAGGGAGTTTTTGTGCACACAAATACGTAAACGTAACCCATCTTTTTGACATATACGCTTGCGCATTAATGATTGAACTCCCGTATCTCGATGCGTATTACCTAAAGTAGCGCTCTGATACGTACGTGAGAACGCATCCCTATCGAGACGAAAGTCACCGAATGCACACGAGGATCTTGCCCGATTGGCGATTACCTACCAATGGCTACCAAATGAACATTTCATCAGCGTACTACCAGTACCCGTTTATAAATATTTAAGGTTATATTGGTTATTGGTTTAGTCTATTTGAGTAAAATTATTCTGTGTTTGTAATTGGAAATTGGAACTTCATAATAGATTTAAAATTTTATTGTTTTCAAGTTGTCTATTAATAAAGCAAAACAAACAAATCCTGTATTAATTTAAGAAATACAGTGATTACCACAATTAATAACTTGATAAATAAATGAGCTAATTTCTGTAAAATTTTCAAATAAATATGAACAAACTATTTACATTATACTGGAATTCTGATGTAGGTACAATAATTTACAACTAAAAAGTAAGTATAAACAAAAAATAAAAAAATTTTAACCTAAGGAAAAATAATATTTTTATATTTAAATAGAAGCAATAAAAACCATACAATTTCATCATTCATTTATCTTTTTTTACATTTGTATATTAATTGTATATTGTGTGAACATTGTTTTATTTTTTTAATGTCAACGGAATTTAAAAATTACTTTACGATTTGCTTTACGTTACGTTAAGGCAGTCACAAAAACTACCTATTTTAACGTTCATCCTCTACGACACGTTAGTGGCTTTACGTATACGGAGATGCGTACGTTACGTAGCAACAAAAACTCCCTAATAATGCCCGATTTCACCAACGATACCTAAATATTTAAGAATTACCTAAGTGGGTTTAGGTACTTCCTAACTCTAAAACGGATTTCACCATACGATAAGAATTGCCTAAACCGCTTTTACGGTAGGATACGTTTTTCGATCTCCCTAAACTTTAGGTAATACTTATCGTTGACAGTCAGGTTATTTTTTTACAATTTTGACTAATGTACTTGTGACGTTTGTCAATAATTTGCTTTTTACCTTAATTTTTCTGTTATTCTGTAATATTAGGTATATTAGTTGTATTTGTGTATTTTCTTATATATTAATAATATATTATGTGTTGGAAAATATAGAAAATCATATATAGAAAAAAAAAGTTTTTTGCAAGTCTATTGACAAAATTATATAGTCTACCTACTACCTAACAAACTAGTGTTGTGTTTCAAAAACACATTCATGATATCACTAAAAATGTGTCATTAAAAATTAATAATAAAAGAAGCCATGTTCAACATATTATTTATTTTAAAATGATTTCATTAATGACAATTCAACTAACTTTAATTTTTCGTCATACCTATGTGAAATTTACAACTCTTTTCTTTTCCTCTATTTCCCTGTACAAATAACATACAAAACTTAACAAATTTAATTCACAAATAACTAACTACTAAATAAAATAACTAAACAGTATAAAACTGAATAAAACCAACTTGGCAAAGAAACAATAATGACAAATAATCCAAAAAGTAATGTAATGTCATCTGATTCTTCTTTTTATTTATCAAAAATAGTTCAAAGGTACCCGAATTAATACCTAGCAAAGAATTTTCTAGATAAGCAGTTCTTTTAGTTGTGAAACGCTATTGTTCTTAAGTATAGACTTAGGAAGTGCCTATCGATAAGAATTACTTAATAAGGCAACTGTTTAGGTATAGTTGGTGAAATTGGGCATATTATTGTTTTACTGTTAGTAATTAAAAATATATTTTTATTAAAACTGGGTTAGGTTAATAATGTTTGGATCTTACTTTCAAAATTCTTCTTCAGTTTACACTCTAAATTACTTAACTCACTTATTTACACTTTGCAATAATTTGGTGATTTATCTGTTCGCAATACCTCAGTAATTTTGAAGTTTACTGCGGAGCAGATTTAAATCGACCTCAGTGTCTCTTTACCAGAAACGGACTTAAAATAAGATCCTTAAATAACCTTTTAAATGATCTACCACAAGACCCCTATTCCCATTTAAACAATCATCGATTGCGTCATCATTCCCAGATGGATGACGTCACTAGTATGATATATATGCCAAAAAAATCATACTTTAATAATAAAAATCGGTATATTTCGGGATTTGTCATGTATGGCATCACGTCAATAGCAATGACTTTGAGAGGACACTGAGAGGAGTGTTATATGAGAAAATATTAACCTTGAACTAGCTGAGGTTCACCGACTTCAGATTTCATCATTTATTTCCCATAGAAATCAATGACATGCAGAAGACTTTTGAACATACCGTTGGCCAACAGCCATTGAATCAAGAACGCTTCATTTTAAAGGGAGCTTATAAATTAGTGTAGCAAAACAATGAGTCACCAGCCGCAAGGCGTAAGCCGAGAAAAGTCTAGATCGAAGCACGCTATACGTGGAACCGATGCGCGGTTGTTGGAAGGTCACACGATAGTCGGAGAGCTGGCTTAGCCCGGAATGATCGAGAATAACGACTAGGATATATAAGGCATAATTTTTGTGAATAGAGTTAGTCTTAAGCTAAAGTTTGTAAAGTAAACTTGTATAAATAAAAATAAAGTCGTATATAAATTACGAACCGCTAGTTTTATTGTAATTAGAAGTAATTACACTAATCACGCTACAGTTGGTGTCGGTGTTCGGTTAACTTAGTGCGATATAAATAAGTGAATTACAGAGAGACTTTAAAAGACTTTTGAACTTTATTCGTCGGGAATAGTTAAAGTGCGTTGATTGTTCGGTATTCGGAAAGACTGTTAAAAGACATTTTGGAAAGTACGTGTGTGCCGACCAAAGATGTTGCTACAAGAACTTACAGTAAAACAGCTCCGTGAACAGCTCGAGGAACGGGATCTGGACAGCAGTGGGCTCAAGATAGTCCTACAAGCACGACTCGAGGATGTCCTCACGAAGAACGGAGAAGACCCAAAGAGGTTCCACTTCCAGTCAGCAGAACAAGTAATCTTATCGAAATTAAAAACTGTTTCTGAAACGATCGATGAAACTTCTAAGATAAGCAACGAGAAATTTGAAAGTGTTTCTCAAAAGATCGATGAAACTTCTAGACAGAACAACGAGAAACTTGAAGAAGTTAGTAGAAGAAGCGACGAGAAACTTGAAGAAGTTAGTAGAAAAAGCGACGAGAAATTCGAAAATGTTGCTAAAAGATTCGATGAGACTTCTCAAATAATTAAAGAGGTCTGTAGGCAAAACAACGAAAAACTAGAAGAAGTTTGTAAACAGAACAATGAGAAATTTGAAGAAGTTTCTAGAACATTCGATAAGATGCAGAAAAGTGTAGAGACCGTAGAAGAAAAGATCAAACAGCTAGAGAGCAGGATAACCGATACAAAAGTACAACCATCAGTTAATGCAGCAACGTTAGATCCTTTAGTGAAAGATGAACTACCGAGAGACGAAACGTCGCATAATATGAGATTCAAATTACCACCATTTGATGGAAAGTCCTCTTGGTCCATATATCTTAGACAGTTTGAAGCTATTGCGACCGCCAATCATTGGACCGAACAAGAAAAGGCTGTTTCCTTGACTGCTGCTTTACGAGGTGATGCTGCAGATATATTAAGGTCAATTCCCAAGGGTCAAGAAAATTGTTACCAGACCTTGTTCACTCGTCTAGAAAAACGCTATGGAGATGCCCATCTACAACAAGTATACAAAGCACAACTGCGAAGTAGAAGTCAACGAGCAAGTGAGAATCTGCAAGAATTTGAAGCAGATGTGGCTCGTGTGGTGCGGTTGGCTTATCCAGAGGTGCCAGACAGCGTTTTAGAAGAAATTGCAGTAGATACCTTCGTCAATGGGCTGAAAGATAATGAACTACAGAAAGCTTTACGACTAGCAAGACCGAAAGTTTTAGATGAAGCACTTGCTATTGCATTGGAACACGAAACGGCTAGTCAAACTTCACGAGGCCATAGAGTAAGAACCATTGAAGAAAGTGACGAACACAACGATGAACGTCTGGAGGAAATGATACGGAGAGTATTAAGTAATCAGATGCCAAAGAGACGCGAGCCTAGATGTTGGAATTGTGGAGACGTAGGCCACATTCGTCGTAATTGTAAGAAGATCGTACAGCCGTCGGAAAACTAGAGCGGGTCGACACCAAGGGGCAACTGCCGACCTCGAGAACTAGAGCCCCCATAGTAACTGTCAACCTTACGTCCTCCGGTGGAATCCACAACTTATACATCGAAGGTCGTATCAGTAATAGAAGTAGATCATTTTTGGTGGATGCAGGTGCAACGAGAACTATCGCACGTCCAGATGTAGTACGAGACCATAATAAATTATCACCTGCAACAGTAAAGCTTAGAAGAGCGACTGATGAGCTAATTAATACATATGGCGAGGCTAATATGTCAGTATCCATTGGCCAGACCACAGTTGAACATCAAGTATTAATTGCCGAGATCTCCGACGAATTCATATTGGGGATGGACGTACTAAGGAAAGTGGGGGCAATATTGGATGTTCAAAATGGAGTTCTCAAGATCAATGGTGAAGAGTTGCCCTTTCACGACGACAAAGAAGATGTCATCCGCTTACTTACTACATGCGACGTAACCATACCCGGTAATAGTGAGAAAATTCTGATGACCATGCTTGATGGACACTGCCGAGAGGGAAGTTTAAGGATGGTCGAAGATGTGGATAATGTCGAGTTCCTAACGGCGAAAACTTTGGTAAAAGTTCGAGATGTGATCCCTGTAAGAGTTATGAATTTAAGGGAAACTGCTATCAAGTTAAGTAGAGGAGCTTTGATCGGGCAGTGTGTTCCCGTGGCTTCAATTTGCTCTGTGAATACCAATGAGAAATCATCGAAGGCGAAGTATCCAAAGGAGCTTGTTGAGATGATCATTGAAAGATGCCAAGATCTTGATCATGAACGAACGGAAAAAGTGACATCTATGCTGATAGAGTATCAAGATGTTTTTGCTATTGACACGAAGGATAAGGGAAAAACAAGCATAGTAACGCATAAAATAAATACCGGAGACGCTCAGCCAATCAGACAACGGCCTAGACGACTTCCATTTGCGAAAAGAGATGAAGCCGAAGAGATTATCAAGGATATGGACAAACAAGGGGTAATTGAACCATCGAACAGTCCATGGACATCACCAGTAGTTCTGGTAAAGAAGAAAGATGGTTCAACGCGTTTTTGTATCGACTACCGCCAGCTCAATGCGGTAACAAAAAAAGATAGTTATCCTTTGCCCAGAATAGACGATACATTGGATACTCTCTCCGGTTCTCGTTGGTTTTCCACACTCGATTTAAAAAGTGGATATTGGCAAGTAGACATGGAGCCAGCCGATCGGGAGAAAACCGCATTTTCGATAGGATCAGGGCTTTGGCAGTTTACGGCTATGCCGTTTGGTTTATGTAATGCCCCTGCCATATTTGAAAGATTAATGGAGGCAGTTTTAAGAGGTCTAACATGGAAAACATGCCTGGTTTACTTGGATGATGTAATTGTGGTTGGAAGGTCCTTTGATGAACATGCCAAGAATCTAATAGACGTCTTTCAACGATTGAGGGCAGCGAACTTGAAGTTAAGTCCGAAGAAATGTCACATGTTTCGACGAGAAGTTAAGTACTTAGGACATATTGTATCGAGTAATGGTGTAACAGCTGATCCTGAAAAGATTGATGCAATTAAAGATTGGCCAGTACCAAAAGATAAACATGAAATTAGAAGTTTCCTTGGCCTATGTACATATTACCGACGATTTGTCAAAGGATTTGCCAATATCTCCAAGCCCCTAACAAAGTTGACGGAGGAGGGCAAAGAATATACATGGAGTGAGGAGTGTCAAAAAGCTTTCGAACAACTACAAAGGGCTCTGATCAGTGCACCGATATTAAGCTACCCGGGACAGGCAGGAAAATTTGTTTTGGATACCGATGCTAGCAACAGTGCCATAGGAGCTGTTCTCTCACAAATCCAGGATGGACAGGAAAAAGTCATCGCTTATTTCAGCAAAGTCCTGTCGAAACCAGAAAGAAACTATTGCGTTACCAGAAGAGAACTGCTGGGTGTAGTGAAGGCTTGCGAACATTTCCATAAATACTTGTACGGCAGAAAGTTCCTTCTTCGAACAGATCACGCTGCTCTAAAATGGCTCATACAATTCCGTAATCCAGAGGGCCAGATGGCAAGATGGTTGGAACGACTTCAAGAATATGATTATGAGATAGAACACAGGGCCGGAAGAGTTCATTCAAATGCTGATGCCCTTTCGAGACGACCATGCAGTGCAAATTGTAATCACTGTGCCAAATTAGAGGAACGATTTTGCCCCGTGGGACGAACCACCGTCGTTAATGAGCAATGGCAGCCACAACAGTTACAAGAAGCCCAAGAAGACGATCCATGTATAAAAAGAGTATTGGATTGGATGCGTCGAGGTGAGAGACCTAGGCAAAACATTAGTGCATGTAGTCCGGAAGTCAAGGCCTACTGGAGCCAATGGAATTGCCTGATACTAAAAGATGATCTTCTGTACAGAACCTTTGAGAACGATGATGGTACAGAATCTAAGCTTCAGTTGATTGTACCTAAAAGTAAAGTGTCAGAAGTATTGCGTCAGTTGCATGACGGTACATCAGGTGGACACTTTGGTATTACGAAGACTCTGCAAAAGGTTCGAGAACGGTTCTATTGGGTGAACTGTAAAGATGATGTAAGAAGATGGTGCCGGAAATGTGAACTGTGTGCATCCGGTAATGGTCCAGTTGGTAAAAAGAGAGCACCCATGAGACAGTACAATGTTGGAAGTCCTATGGAAAGAGTAGCAATCGACATTGCAGGTCCATTTCCAGAAACCGATGCTGGAAATAAATACATTCTGGTAGCCATGGACTATTTTACGAAATGGACCGAGGCCTATGCATTACCGAATCAAGAAGCTGCTACCGTTGCAGAGCTACTTGTTGAAGAATTCTTCAGCCGATTTGGTGTTCCCTTGGAGATCCACTCCGACCAAGGGCGAAACTTTGAGTCAGCTCTTTTCCAAAACGTTTGTAAATTGATTGATGCCAATAAGACCAGAACAACACCCCTGCATCCTCAATCAGATGGAATGGTCGAGAGGATGAACCGAACGATGGGTAAACACTTGTCCAAAGTTGTATCTGAACATCAGCGAGATTGGGACCAACACATTCATTTATTCCTGATGGCCTACCGCTCGGCCGTGAATGAAACTACAGGTCAAACACCAACCTGCCTGATGTTGGGTCGTGAAGTTCGTTTGCCCTGCGACCTAGAGTTTGGCTGCAGACCTTCCGAGGAATATGTTGCAGGCGAAGAATACGTAGACCGCCTGAAGTTACGAATGAACAACATTCATGAACTTGCCCGACAACACATCCAGATAGCCAGTGACAGAATGAAAGATCAATATGATTCTCGCTGCAAGAATGAAAGCTTCGAAGTAGGTGATCTTGTCTGGCTTTATAATCCACAACGTCGTCGAGGCCTGTGTCCTAAACTGCAAAGACAATGGGAAGGTCCGTATGAAGTTAAGAAGAAAATAAATGACGTAATATACAGAATTAAGAAGTTACCAAACGGTAAACCAAAAGTTATTCACATAAATCGTCTTGCACCATATGCTGGCTCAAATGAAACAGAGGAAGCCCGAGTCCTCCAACAGGAGATGAAAGATGCACCACAGCCAAGTTTTAAGGAATTTATGTCAAATTACGCAGAAAGAAAGAGTGCTAGATTCGGCGTGACCACAGAAGTTCAGCAAGATCTGTTTGGTGTTCCAGAAAACGTCTCTCTAGCCCACTGTGTTGCCCAAGACCTCGAGATGACTAAAGGAATCTCGTCCGTATTCAATAGAAAGTTCGGCCGCCTGGACGAGTTAAGGAATCAACAACCTAAAATTGGAAGAGTATTGCGATTGGAAGATGGTCCTCGATCTTTGCTGTATATAGTGACCAGGAAGTCTTATACGGACACGCCAAGCTATGAGAACATATGGCGTGCTCTATGTAATTTGAAGAAAATCGTGTGTAATTATGACATCAAAGATTTGGCTTTACCAAAAATAGGTCATGCAGTAGAAAATCTGGATTGGAAGATTGTGAGAAGCATGCTTGAAGTGGTCTTCAGAGAAACTGGCGTACGAATTACTGTGTGTTGCATGAACCCGAAGATGTCGGATCCTTCAAAGACAGTAGACTGTTATTTCTTCTTGAAGGGTGTATGCAAAGCTGGAGAGTCGTGTAGATTCCGCCATCCTGGGCCTTCATCTAGAGTTGCTGATAGGGACGCTCAGATCTTAAGAGGGGAGCAATGTAGCAAAACAATGAGTCACCAGCCGCAAGGCGTAAGCCGAGAAAAGTCTAGATCGAAGCACGCTATACGTGGAACCGATGCGCGGTTGTTGGAAGGTCACACGATAGTCGGAGAGCTGGCTTAGCCCGGAATGATCGAGAATAACGACTAGGATATATAAGGCATAATTTTTGTGAATAGAGTTAGTCTTAAGCTAAAGTTTGTAAAGTAAACTTGTATAAATAAAAATAAAGTCGTATATAAATTACGAACCGCTAGTTTTATTGTAATTAGAAGTAATTACAGTAATCACGCTACATTAGAGTAGTTTTAGATGTCGAAGACAACTCTTAGCTATAACGTCGACATAGTATACTATTATACTTAGATACTCTTTCCATTTGTAACAAATAAAGTTGTTATTTACAAACTTTTTCAAAAAAATAAAATTGTGTGTGAACTAATATTATAACTGAGCAGAATTAAATATATTCATTATACTTACTATACATGATATACAGGAGAGAAAACACCAAAGTATTTGAAAAATTAAGGTATCATCATATTTCCATATTACCAAAAATAAATTGAAACAAGACAGTAATGCCAAAAACGACATTCCTAGTAGAGCCAAAATAAAAAATCCAGCTGTTTTGTTCATACATTTGACAGTTTTGTGAAGGGTAACTATTACACTTGTAATTTCTTTGATGCTTTTTTGTTGCTCAACTGTATCTTCACTAACAATTTTTTTTCTAGCATTGTTAATATACGCGTATCTAGAAGAAAGTATATTGCATGTTTCCCACCAAAATACGACGAGATAGAATAACTGTGAAGATGATAGAGTCCAAAAGACATAAGCCAGTTTACTGTACCAGTGAGTTAGATCTAAAAATCCTCCAGTCTTCATAATTGCTCCACTTGAACAAAAGAATATCGCCAAAAAGCAAATAATTTTTATTAAATATAACGCTAAATTTCTGTCAGTTGAAAATTTATCCAAAGTCGACATGTTGTGGAAAAAGCGGTTCCAGCTGTTTCTGTTAAAATATTTTCCGTAGTAAGTACAATATAAATGATGAATGAAGACTGTCGTCCAGTTGCAGAAAAATATAAAGATATCGGCAACTCCCAAATTTAGAAAGGATGTACTTCTTTTGAACTCAAAAACCAAACTCATTACTGATATAATAGAAAACACTAGTGCAGTAACAAAGTAGCATATTTTGGCAACTATATTTCCTTTTATGGGAAACGGTCCCCAATATTTTCCAATTTTAATAATAAATTTAAAGATTTGTATATCACTTTTTAATACACGACAAATTTCAAACATATTGGCCAGAGTGACCAGATAGTATGGCACACCCAAATTCTGTATTTAGTTTTTAATTAGTCATATTGCATTAGGATGAATAATAAAAATGTTTGGTTTTACTCTAACTGTCATAGTAATATCCGGAATGAATGCTGTTTATTTAGGAGCTGATAATTTATAGAAATTAAGTCATAGGCCTGGATAACGCGTACCAAAAACAGTTTATTAATAGCAAGCTGAAAATTTGTTAATAGCTTAACAGTGTCTAGTGACTAGACACTGTTAGTGTAGTAACAGTATCTAGTGACACAAGACAATAGACACGTAATACTAAACGACACCACAATAGAAGCGGTTAATGATTATATATATATATTAATGTGATATTCAAAGATCGGTGTGCTCAAAGCAATTGATTAGATAATTAACTAATTAATTAAATTTAATTTTAATGATGCACTTATGATTTAATCACACTATTTAATGCTCTAATCTCAGGGTTTTATATTCTCGTGCTTCAATATCTCCTTTGCTTTACATATGATAAATAAGGTCAAAGATTAACGGAATAAAACACATATATGGTACAAAAGCATCTATTGAAATAAATTCACCCTCAAAATATCCTCTAAAAATAATATCTCCTATTCTGATTATTGAAATAACCCTACCACTATCTAAAGTACTTATTGAAATTTGCGTTATGAATAATTCTACAAAAAAAATAAAACTGTCTCTCGGATGATGAGTTGTCCAAATTCTTGTCTCTGGTCGCCTACAATTTACTCTTAGCAGCCCCCTATGTAGTCAGCAATCTCGCAACAAATTATTGCAAGCCTATTGTCATTAATGACCCCCTACAGATGCACGTATCTTTCAAAAAACAATGCTAGCCTTTTCTCCTCTCGATAAACTGAATCTATTTCTCGTTCCGGCATGCAACGGTGACTCTTGGAATATAAGTAGAACAATATAACTTACAATGCTTTACGTGATGAGCTTCCGTCAGAACACTTATTTCAACAAACTCACAACTATTCACTTATCTGCCTTACTACTTCAGGAGACTCTTAGAGATCACCACTAGTTGACTTAACGATCATTTAACAACTGACTCTTCTTCCACCCTCTAACATTTCGCTAAACTCCCATTCTTCATACCTAGCCCCTCCTTTTTCCTTCTTCACCAATCCGAGTTCCTCAATTTTATCCCCATCTACCTTTCAGATAACAAACACCAATTTTCCCTACCATTAGAAATTTCCTAAAACTAATTACATGCCAATCGGTTTTTTTTTCCTTTCTTAATATCTAAACAAAGATTACATTCATTTAAATTTCTAAATACAATTATTCCCTCGCCGCAAAAGTCCATTTGGGAAACCCGGTCTCATTGTCCAAACACATAACCACTTTCTTATCATACTAACTGTACAAAGAAAATACTTAATCCCTATTTAAATTTTGTTTACCTACGGCCATCCAAAGATAATTAACTTTCATTTCTTCGAAATGAATTTTGGTATATTTTTATTATATGTTTTAACTTTTCTAAAATATTAAGATCGAAACCATATTAATTCAAATTTTACATATCTTAACAACTCCCCGCCATTTGATTTGCCGAAAAAATTCTGTTATTTATTTAAATGACACAAGTTTTTTTTTAGGATCAAATTATTCCATTATGTTACCAAACTCTACTCATGATACTTATAAATGTCGTGAATGTTAAAAATACCCCGTATCTTGCCTGTCTCTATATGCGCTAATTCATAACTATTTACCCCATTTTCCGTATTGACCCTATATGGACCTTCAAATACCGGCATCAATTTAGCACAAATACCATTTTGTAAATTGGACACCCTCAGTGCCCTCACTAAAACTTTATCCCCTTTCTGGAATGTAACCGGCCTTCTTCTTCGGGTCCTCTCTTGCCTTTGGAGATATTTCTCTCCACTTCGTCTCAATCTTCGTTGAACCACCTCGATCACTTCTTCGTATTGTCTGGGGGCGGTGTCTTCCCACGGTCTCGTAGGCATTGTTCCTTTCATTACATATAAAGGCGTCTCCTTGGTAACCGTATTTGGTGCACAGTTCAAATACGTCTCTATTTCAAACACTTTTCTGTCCCAATGTCGATGATGTTCTTCCGCAGCAATTCTTAGAAATTTTGTGACTTCTTGTATAAAACGCTCTGATGGGTTGCTCTGTGGATGTCGGATGCTTACAAATTTTGTATTTATGCCTCTCTCTCTTAATTCCCCTTTAAAACGGTCATTCCTAAAGTATGTCGCATTGTCCAACAAAATATTGTCTGGTCTTCCCACTGTTTCGATAAAATCGTCTATCTTCCGAAGTATTTCAGCTCCTTTCGTGGTTCTACATGGGTACAGTTTTAAATACTTTGAGAAAACATCCACCATAACTAATATGTGTTTATTCCTCTGTGTTGTCGTTATTAAATCGCTCAACATATCAATGGCGACAATATCCAGTTTCTTCCGAGCTATGACGTTTTTTTGTGATGTTTTCGTTTTTGAAATTCTTACTTTTACACTTTTGGCATGTCTCGCAATTTCGAGTCATCTCTTTGGCTATTGTATAGTCCTGTCGACAAATGTAGTTCTCCCTGAACATAAGCCACACCTTCCTGCTTCCAATGTGTCCGTTGTCACAGTGTAATTTTGCTAAAACTTCTTTTGCCATCTGTTCCGTGATTACATATAGTTCTTTACCATCGACCCTCTTAAAATATAAGTTATCTTCTTGTTCGGCCCTTTGCTTTTCTCTTTCATCCAGTTGTTCCTGATTTTCCCTGATCTGAGCCAAAGAAAATAAGCCTGCTTCTTCTCTCATTATGTTCATGCCAACGTGGAGAGTTTTGTGGTCCTCTTTGCGGAATTGTTCATCTCTCGTCAACGCATCAGCCAAGATATTGTCAGTTCCTTTGATATATTTAAATTCAAAATCATACTCTTGAAGTAAAAGAATGCCCCTATGAATTCTATTATTTACCAGCCTATTTTTCATTATATGTACCAAAGCTGCATGGTCTGTTTCAACGGTGAATTTTGCCCCTAGTAGGTAAAACCGTAATTTATTTACACAAAATAACACACTGGCGAACTCTAATTCAGTGACGCTGTACTTTCTCTCATATGTTTTGGTTACACGGGAGACAAAACAGATTGGCACCTCTACATCGTCTTGGATCTGTGATAACACCCCTGCGAATTTTGTTATGGAAGCATCGGTCCGGAGAATGAAAGGTTGATCATATCTTGGGTGGTGTACTCTTACAGCTGTGGAGAAAGCTCCTTTTAAATTTTTGAAAGCCATTTCTTGTTCCGTTCCCCATTTCCACCTAACATTTTTCTTAAGTAATGCTATCAACGGTATTTCTTTTGTGCTGATGTCTGGTATTAGTTTTTTGAAATAGTTTACCATTCCCAAAAATCCCCGCAATGTTTTTAAATTGGTTGGCCTAGCGTAGTTATTTATAATTTCGATTCTATCTTCTGCAAGACTAATTCCTTTTGTGTCTAATTTGAATCCTAAATACAGTATTTCCTTTTGGAAAAACTGACACTTTTGAATATTTAATTTCAATCCCGCTTGATCCAGTTCTTCTAGCACAGTGTGAATATGTCGTAGATGGCTTGTTATATCTGGTGAGAAAATTAATAAATCATCTATGTAATGTACAACAAATTCTTCATGCCTATTTAAGATTGTGTTCAATGCGCGAACCAAAGCAGCGCATGCACTCTGTAGGCCAAATGGTACCACCCTAAATCGGTATACCACTCCGTCGATCGAAAAAGCGGTATAATTTCGACATTTCTCTGCCAAAGGTATTAACCAAAAACTATGTTTCAAATCGATTTTGGAAAAAATGTGTGACCCTGTGATTCGTCCAAATATGGCTTCGATGTTCAAAGGCGCTTCGTATTGCGCGATTGTGTGTGAATTAATGTTTCTTGCATCTAAACATAATCGCAAATCACCACTCGATTTTTTAACGCATACTATCGGGTTGATATATGGAGAGTCACATCTTTCTATCACCTTGTCTTTGATCATTTTTTCAATTTCCTGTCCGACGCTTTGCCTGTATTTATACGGGATTGGATATGTCTTGGATTTAAAATTTTCTAAGTTTTTAACTTTAAAAGAATGTTCATAATTTTTAGCCACTCGGCTTTCTTCATTAATCAAATCTCCATAACTTTCTAGAATCTTCTCTACTTCCTTTTCCATATTTTCTCCACATTTTAATTTTCTTTCATCCTCATTTTGTTCGCATGTGTTCACTGTCCATAATATTTCTTCATAAAATTCTGGATTCTCGTCCATTATTGCCATTTCTTCTCTGTCCTCATCCTTTATTTCTTCTTCTGTTTTTTTTTATCTTCAATTTCCATTTGGTATCCCGAGCACCATGTTTCTACTGCTTTCATTTCTCTTATGAGAACTTCCTTTTCTTCCTGCTTCCTTTCTGTTTTATCGTCGATTGCCGACAATTCTTCCGTATCTTCGATTTCCTGTCTTTCTCTTGTATCCACCGTGTTTTCCTTCTTTCTTTTTGAACTCTTCTTCTTTTTCTTCCTTCTTTTTTTTTCTGGTTGATTTTTTTCTTGTACTTTCGGTTTTTCCTCTACAGTCATATTGATTTCTTTATGTTTTTCCTGTTCATTTATCTTTTCAACAATTATTTTCCTCTCTATTTCCGTTTCTTCTTCTATGTTGTCTGGTTCTGCTCGGATTTCCAGTTTATTCTCCGAAAAATTTATGGTGATATGTTTTTCACTCAATTCATCAATTCCCGCTATCATATCATGGTTTAAATCTTCGATCACCACACATTGCATAATATAGTATTTGTCTCCCACTCTGATCCGCACTCCCAAACCTTCATTTACTGTCGTCATTTTTTTGTTGTTTGCACCCACTAAAGCAACCCTAGGAATTTTATACACAAATCTGTCCAAATTTAATTCTTTTACTAGTTTCTTATTGATTAACGATATCTCCGATCCAGAATCAATCAAAATTTTAATCGCTTTATGTTTTATAAATGCATCTAAGAATATTAAATTGGAATTAGAACTTTGTCTTTCATTTCCCGCCAACTGTATAAACTCTCTCGGATGACAAAATATACCGGAGAGTTGTTTATGTTTGTTCAGTGGATGCTTTATTGAAAATCCTGTCTGGATTCATTGCATATATCTTCTTCCTCGTTTTCTATTGTTACATGATTCATCTCCCTTCTATTTTGTCGTTGGAAATTCTGATTGTTTCTACCGTCCCTTTGTTCGTTCGTATTCCTAGTCGGAGGATTTTGTGCATCTCTGTTTCTGTTGTGATTTTCATATGTTCTATTTTTTGCGTGATTCCTGTTATCATAATTTTGTTGTCTATTGTAATTTTGGTATTCTCTCGGCCTATCTTCGTTTGTTGATTGGGCATGTCGGTTTCTCTGGTCATAATTTGATTGATACCTTCTTGCCGGTCCATTATATTGTTCATGTTGTCTTCTGTTTCGCATTTCTCTTCGTTTTGCTTCCCTTACTTGAAGGAATTGGCACAAACTATCAATATCTTGATAGTTTCTCAAAATCACGTGGTCCTCCAGGTTTCTTCGAAATGTCTGCTTATCATTTCTACCAGTTGTTCGGTAGAGTATTTGTAGTCTAGATATTTGGAATTGTTATATATCTGCAAAGCATATCTTTCCTCCGATATTCCCATTTTCTCGTGATATCTTCCATTCTGTAGCTCTTGGTTGATTTCCCTCTGTTTAACTTTCCCCCAGAAATAGTTGAGAAATTTATTTTCGAAATCTGTCCAATTTTCAAACTCATCTTCTTTACTTTCATACCATAACGCTGCTCCTTCTTTCAGATGGTTTCTAATTGTTTCTTTGCAGTCGTCAAAATATCTAATATGTTGCAATTTGGTTCTCAAATTTTTAACAAATGGTACTGGGTGTGTTTTTCTAATATCCCCGCCAAATTGTATTTTCGCGTCGCTTGTACCATGGATAATCATTTCCCTTCTTTCTCCACAATTCTGTTGATTCTTGAATTCCGCAATTTGTTTTTCGTTTTGCTTAAATTTTTCTTCTATTTATCGCCTGTCTTCTTGTATTGCATTTTCAAATTTGCTTTCTAACTGTTCTAATTCCATCTTCTGCACATTCTTAATATCTTTCATTTTAGTTTCTATTTCTTCTCGTTGCATCTCCAGTTTCCTTTCTGTTTCTTCTCTAACTTTTTCTAAACAGGCTTTCATTTCATTTTCATATTTTTCCAAACGCTTTTCCAATTTGCCATCATTCTCTTCCAATTTCTGTTCTATTCTCTGTGATATTTCTCTTTGTGTTTCTTCCATGGCTCGTTTTGATTCCTGTTGATTTTCTTGCATTGTCCTTTTTGTTTCCTGTTGATTTCTATCCATTTGTTGTGACTGGAGTTGCATCAGTTGCAATAGTTTCTCTATTCCTGTTAATTCCTATTCTTTTCTCTCCATAATCGTTGTATCTCCTTCATTATCCAATCCTTCTTCAACAATTTTTTCCTCTTCTCTGTTTTCTTGCATTTTGCTTTGCCTCCTTGTGGTCGACATGTTGTTTCTTTTCGTTACTGTTTTCTTTGTCCCCGCCAAATGTGAAATTTTACAACACTCTATAAGTTGCAGAACACGACAAATATTTCTCCCCAAATTTAATAAATTTTCTCCACAAATATCAAATATGCAATCAGTAAATTTCAAAATAAATATCAAATGTACGATTGGTAAAAAAAAATCAAATAATTCAATGGCAGTAAATATCAAATACCTACGATCAATCCATAAATCAAAATTATTTTTACACCTGGAAAAATTGTCAAATTATCTCTGGATCACCTGTAGTTATTCCTTATCTCTTTCCCTACCATCAAATGCAAAGCTGCGATATTTTTAAGCCACCACGTTCTGGGCTCCAGTTAATGTGATATTCAAAGATCGGTGTGCTCAAAGCAATTGATTAGATAATTAACTAATTAATTAAATTTAATTTTAATGATGCACTTATGATTTAATCACACTATTTAATGCTCTAATCTCAGGGTTTTATATTCTCGTGCTTCAATATCTCCTTTGCTTTACATATGATAAATAAGGTCAAAGATTAACGGAATAAAACACATATATGGTACAAAAGCATCTATTGAAATAAATTCACCCTCAAAATATCCTCTAAAAATAATATCTCCTATTCTGATTATTGAAATAACCCTACCACTATCTAAAGTACTTATTGAAATTTGCGTTATGAATAATTCTACAAAAAAAATAAAACTGTCTCTCGGATGATGAGTTGTCCAAATTCTTGTCTCTGGTCGCCTACAATTTACTCTTAGCAGCCCCCTATGTAGTCAGCAATCTCGCAACAAATTATTGCAAGCCTATTGTCATTAATGACCCCCTACAGGTGCACGTATCTTTCAAAAAACAATGCTAGCCTTTTCTCCTCTCGATAAACTGAATCTATTTCTCGTTCCGGCATGCAACGGTGACTCTTGGAATATAAGTAGAACAATATAACTTACAATGCTTTACGTGATGAGCTTCCGTCAGGACACTTATTTCAACAAACTCACAACTATTCACTTATCTGCCTTACTACTTCAGGAGACTCTTAGAGATCACCACTAGTCGACTTAACGATCATTTAACAACTGACTCTTCTTCCACCCTCTAACATTTCGCTAAACTCCCATTCTTCATACCTAGCCCCTCCTTTTTCCTTCTTCACCAATCCGAGTTCCTCAATTTTATCCCCATCTACCTTTCAGATAACAAACACCAATTTTCCCTACCATTAGAAATTTCCTAAAACTAATTACATGCCAATCGGTTTTTTTTTCCTTTCTTAATATCTAAACAAAGATTACATTCATTTAAATTTCTAAATACAATTATTCCCTCGCCGCAAAAGTCCATTTGGGAAACCCGGTCTCATTGTCCAAACACATAACCACTTTCTTATCATACTAACTGTACAAAGAAAATACTTAATCCCTATTTAAATTTTGTTTACCTACGGCCATCCAAAGATAATTGACTTTCATTTCTTCGAAATGAATTTTGGTATATTTTTATTATATGTTTTAACTTTTCTAAAATATTAAGATCGAAACCATATTAATTCAAATTTTACATATCTTAACAACATATATATATATATATATATATATATATATATATATATTCCGCTTCCATACAAAGTCAGTCCAGTAATAGGTAAATGAATGAACAATGTCAGACCAGTGAAACAATGTGAGACCATATACGTGGCTCGGGATTGTTTCTCGCAGTTTTCTACATCAATTTGCATATTTTATTGACTATTGCGGAAGAAAATGAAAGAGTATGGCATTATCTACTGCAAATGATACCAACATGCCTATATTTGAGTCACATATAGTCAAAAAGTGCAAGGCAAAACTGAAGTCAAGTGGCTCCACATTGTACGAAGGATTGTTTTGTTAGTTCCAACTAATTCCGCCTAAAATTATATACAAGCGCTGTTGCATCTATTTGTATATATGTCTTAAAATTAGCAATTCCGAACCAACAGAAGTGGCAACAGCGTTGGTTGTAACTATCAATACAGTATATCGTTTCGTGTCACCTCAGGTAAAAAATAGTATATTGTGCAACAAGTGCAGAAAGGTACTAATTTCTCACGAGTTTGAAAAGTTGCGGTACGAGCGCAAGCGAGTGCCGCAATTCAAACGAGTGCGAAATTACCTTTCTGCACGTGTTTCACACTATACTTTTTCTACAAGCACAGTTTTTCCTAAAAATAAAAATCACAATTTCCAAACGACGATTAATTATAATAGGTACCTATGTGATAAATTTTAAACTGTATTTAATTAATACCTACTAATCAATTTAAATTCCTTATACCTAAATAAATTGCACAGAAATCAGTTAAAAAATTAATGCACTGCCTTAATTTGTTTAAATTTAAACAATTATTATACATTATATTTGTATCCGCAGTCACGGATTTACACAAAACCTACTTCATTCGACGTCTCTTGCACAGGTTGCTAAATCCTTATTGGTTATTTGATAATTATAAAATGTTTAATAAGAATAAAATTGTAAAATAAAACAGTTGTAACATCCATAATTTAGTTTCTATGCTATAGTTAAATATAATAATTGTCTTATAGGTTATATATTTGTCTAAAGTTTAACCACGGATGTAAACAGAATATAACGTTACTCAGAATGCGGTAGTCTACGGATGTAAACAGAATATAACGTTACTCAGAATGAGGTAGTCAACTGTGCAGAAAAGAACTTTGCGGCACAGAAACGTCACTTTGCGGCACAGAAACGTCACTTTTCTGCACACTAATGTCAAATATCTTATACTGTGAGAAAATATCAAGTTTGCTAACATAAAACCGTGCAGAAAAGTGCACTTTGAATAGTGGTTGTAGAAAAAGGATATTATTGAAACGGTCGACCCGAGGGAGTGACAATACAATGATAAATTTGTCGTTCTTAAGTTTAAATAGATTCTGGTTATTTGGAATACATAACAGATTTTCATAAAATGTATATTTATTGTAAATTATAGTAGAAAGAACAATATTCTTTAATTGAGTTCCAAATTTTAAAGAGAACAAAATTAAGAAACTAATGTAGAGATATTTTGAGATATTTTTATTTTGTTTTATAATGTCGTATAAGGTATATTCTCTTTTGTTTTTTGTCACTTTTTTACAGACAAATTGGCTGTCTTAATTTTAACGTAGATTATAGTTTGGAAAAGTAATTAATTCTTGTAAAATGTTGAGAATGTGGCGATACAATGTTCTCGTCTCTTGTCATGTCCGACCGATCTTTGTGACTTTATTATTTTAACTATATCTGGTTAGTCATATAAGTGCTGGTAGGTTCCCACTTTGTACAGTTCTCTGGTGTCATCTTTAACTGCTCCATATATTCCTGTAAGAATTCTTCTTTCTGTGATTTTTAAGCAGTTCTCGTATTGTTTTGTCATTGTCCATGTTTCACAGGCATACGTCATTATAGGCCCGAACGGTAGATTCTTATTTTGTACAGCCGGAAAAATTTTTGGATTTTATTATTTTTTGTAACGCAAACCAGCAACGATTTGCACTTTGTATCTTGTCTTTAATATCTGTTTATGAGTAATAATGTTGACAGAGCTGATCGTAGCTCCCAAATGTTTAAACTAATGAACCCTTTTAAAGTTGTACTGGTCCATTGTAACGTTTTACTCTAATATTCTGTCTCACTGTTCCGTTCGTATTATAGCCATAAATTTTGTATTATTCTTATTTATTCGGAGGCCTATTTGTTTTGCGGTATTTTACAGTCTAATAAAGTCTTCCTTGATACCTATCGTTGTATTTTCTACTATCGGCCAAAACCAGTATAGTGTGAAGCCCTTGTGTTATAATATGTAATGTGAAGATAGTGTAATATTATGCGAGGAGTGTTTCTGTGCTCGTGTAGTACACAATACTCTCCAATACGGCATTTGCTCTAACCCTTCAACGACCAACATTTTTTAGGTTCCATGTATGCCCAAGGGTGGGTAAAAAATGTTCACCTCGAAAATAGCTAATATATTTATTGAGAGTTGTTGCAAATGGATTAAACTTAAGAATCTTATGTTATGCTTAATTAACACACCATCTTCTAAAATATTAATATAAACAATTTACAAACCTTACAGCAAAATTACAATGTACATCAAAATTAAAATACGAGTAAAAACCAGTAATTCAGATTTGTCGATTTTCTCCACATTCTTCTTTTCAGCCTCCTCATTGGCGGATAATTATGTCGATTAATACGTAGATACGATTGATACGTAGATAATTATATGGATTATGTCCCTTCTTCTTCTTTTAGTGCCTATTCGTTTCGAATATTGGCGATCATTCTGGCTATAATTATTTTATTAACTGATGCTTTAAATAGATTAGTTGTTGTTGTGGAGAACCATTTCCTCAGGTTCTTTAACCATGATATTCTTCTTCTCCCAATTCCTCGCTTTCCGAATACTTTACCTTGAAGGATTACCTTCAGTAATCTGTATTTGGTGCCCTTTCTCATTATGTGTCCGAGATATTCTAACTTTCTCCTTTTAATGGTATACATCAACTCTCTTTCTTTGCCCACTCTTCGTAATACGGTCTCGTTGGTTATTTTGTCAGTCCATGATATCCTTAGGATTCGCCTGTATAGCCACATCTCGAAGGCTTCAAGTTTAATGTTCCTACCAACGAGAAATTATATAGAGACCTTTAGTAGCAAGTTTTATCAAGGGTGTATTTTTTGTGGTCACCCATATTTAACTCAAGATATTACTTTTACTTTCAAAAATGTCGGTAAAACCAAATTAACATTCGATAAAGGGCTGTCTTTTTAAAAATAATAATCTAAAATAAATAATCTAATAATGACTAAGAATCAGAGAGGTGTTATTTGCTTTTAATGTGTTAGCTCAAAGATGTATAGATATGAATGTGGATGTGCATGTTTGTTACGTTGATTTTGAGAAAGCATTTGAAAATGTAAGACATGAACAATTAGTACAAATTATAAAGACAAAAAACATAGACCAAAGGGACTTCCGAATAGTAACAAACCTTTACAGGAATCAAAGAGCATAAATTGTAATAGATACAAACCCGGTCCAGAAATTGAAATCAGGAGAGAAGTTAAGCAGGGATGTGTTATGTCTCCATTACTCTTTAATGTATATAGTGAAGCCATTTTTGAAAAAGCATTACTTTCTCATAGTGAAGGAATAATACCAAACGGGAGATCTATTAACAACATAAGATATGCAGATGATACTGTAATTATCATAGCAAGCTCTGCTGAACAACTTCAACTACTACTAAACAAAACAAACAGTTTCTGTGAAGAAAATGGACTAAAAATGAATACAAAAAAGACAAAATACATGATACTAACTAAGAAAACATACAACCAAACATTCATTTGAGATATGCACCGATAGAAATGGTGCATATCCCAAATATACATAGTCGTAGACGTTGAAGGTCAAATTTTGACTACAATTGAAGATAAATTAAGAAGATGGAAAGAATATATGCAAGAATTATTCGAAGATGCTGCACGAAGTCCGTATAAAATAGACAATCCCTACGGCCCAGAAATAACAAACGAAGAAGTAACTATGGCCATTAAGCGGATTAAAGATGGGAAATCACCAGGACCTGATGAGGTGCATGGTGAAATTTTAAAGCTATTAGAGGCACAACAAATTACAGCTCTTACGAAGTTATTCAACAACATATACGAGACTGGTTACTTACCAAAAGACTGGCTACTATCAATATTCATTCCACTTCCCAAAAAAGCCAACGCTAGAAAATGTGAAGAACATAGATTAATTAGTTTGATGAGCCATGTACTTAAAGTACTCCTTAGTATCATTCACTCGCGCATATACACCAAATTAGAAGAACAGCTGAGTGAAGTTCAATTTGGATTCAGATCAGGACTCGGAACGAGGGAAGCACTTTTCAGCTTGCAAGTTCTAATACAGAGAGCCAGGGATGTCAATTGCGATGTGTATGCATGTTTCATAGATTTCGAGAAGGCATTTGATAAAGTCCCACATGGAAAACTAATCGATATCCTAAAAACATCAGGACTCGATGGTAAGGATATTAGACTCGTTTCAAACTTATATTTCCAACAAAAAGCAACAGTTCGATTCGAAAATGAACTGTCCGAAATCTTCACGGTTGAAAAAAGAGTCAGACAGGGTTGCATACTGTCACCAACATTATTTAACATATACTCTGAAAACATCTTTAGAGAGGCCTTGGACGAATCAGAAGATGGTATTGCAGTAAATGGACAACTTATAAATAATATTAGATATGCAGACGATACAGTATTGCTGGCAGATAGTGCGCAGGGGCTCCAAAGGATCATGGATAATGTTGTAGAAGCATGTAACAAATACGGCCTAAAATTAAACTGTAAGAAGACAAAAATAATGATCATTAGTAAAAACACCAACATAAACGCCCAAATTACAGTAAACAATACACCCCTAGAGAGAGTACAGAAAATATGCTACCTGGGCTGCAACATTAAGGATACTTGGGATCATAGCTACGAAATAAAAACTCGTATTGAAAAAGCCAGAAGCTCTTTTAACAGTCTTAAGAAAGTTCTCTGCAACTTGTCTTTAAGTATCAATATACGCATAAGAATTCTTAGATGTTACGTCTTTAGTGTCCTCATATACGGAGTTGAAAGCTGGAGCCTGACAGAAGATGCCATAAAACGGTTAGAGGCGTTTGAAATGTGGTGCTACCGACGTATGTTGAGGGTCTCATATATACACCACACAACTAATATAACTATTCTCCATAG
The DNA here is from genome assembly GCF_917563875.1 of Diabrotica virgifera virgifera. Taxonomy (NCBI): domain Eukaryota; kingdom Metazoa; phylum Arthropoda; class Insecta; order Coleoptera; family Chrysomelidae; genus Diabrotica; species Diabrotica virgifera. The sequence goes on from NC_065451.1 coordinate 53,685,320, forward strand.
GCTAGGAAAAGACAAAGAAATAATTAACACCGTAAAGAACAGAAAATTGGCTTACTTCGGTCACATTATGCGTAATGAAAAATACCGACTGCTGCAGTTGATTCTACAAGGCAAGATTGAGGGCAGGAGAGGCCCTGGACGTAGACGTATATCCTGGCTGGCCAATCTTAGGAAGTGGACTGGTCTAACGTCAACTGATCTATTTCGAGCTGCCGTAAATAGAATACGATGGGTCAATGTGGTCGCCAACATCTCCAGAAGATAGGCACTTTTAGAAGAAGAAGAAATGGTCGATACATACAAATACCTAGGAACCTGGATTTTATAGAATAATGACAAAACAACAAACAACAGAAATAAGGACCAGGATAGAAATAGCAAGAAGTGCGTTTGTAAAAATGAAAACAGTTTTCTGCAACAAAGACCTTGGATTGGAACTGAGAGTAGGAGCTTTGAGATGCTACGTGTTCTCGATACAGCAATATGGACTTAAAAGTTGAACATTAAAGCAAGAACATATAAATAAGCTACAGTCATTTGAAATGTGGTGTTACAGAAGGATGCCTAGAATAGCATGGACACAGAAGAAAACGAACACGGAAGTATTGCGAGAATTTGGCAAATAATGCGAAATAATGTACACAATAAAAATAAGAAATTTATAATATCTGGGACACGTAATGAAGAGACAGCGATATGAAATGCTAAGACTGATATTACGGGAAAAGATAAGAGGCAGAACGAGTATTGGAAGAACGAAAGTGTCATGGTTGAAGAATTTTTAAGGAACTGGTTTAAATGCAGTTCTGTAGAACTCTTCAGCGCAGCGGTAGATAGAGTAAAGAGAATGATGATGATATCAAAACCACCGCACCGATTGGTAGACGGCACTTAAAGAAGAAGAAGCAAAATCGCAGAATAAAGTTAAAACATTTAAAAGTACCTTTTGACGATAATGGGAGATATTTATTGGACAAAACTATATTTAGTCACATTATATTACATTTTTTAGAAGTTATTGAATGACTTATTCAGATATTCATGGTTGTATTTTATGTATTCTTATACTAACATTATTTAACATAAGAAATGCTGATCTTTTGTTTATTATTCCAATTGTAAAAACAAACTATTTAGGTACAAAATAACACAATATGTATAATAATTCCAACTATGAAATTATTAAAGGACTAAACTAAAGGAAGTGATTCATAGGATAGGTACCGATATTTTTTATGGCTAAGTCGGGATCGTAAACATGGGTAATAATACCTATTGTAAAATTTTAAGTGAATGCAGTCCGACAAATCCCATTGTGAAAATGTGAATAAGCAAATAACTGTAGGTAGGAGGTACATATCTTATTTACAATTCACAAAAATTTATTGAAACAGTTATTCTTACGTTTCATAATTTCCGAGATGTTTAAATATCCACAATGTTAGACTTTCTTGTATTTGTTTATATTTAAATAAATTTTTAGGCCTGGATCCTGCGTGCCAAAAAAAGTTGATTAATAACATGCTGAACATTTGTTAATAGCTTAATGGTGTTTAGTCGGACAAACTTTGATGTATGGGAACACTGGAACAGGGGAAGTTTTAATTGTGGAACTTATCATCCTGACAAGTTTATGATTGTGAAAACTAGCAGGGTGTTTTTTAAGTTTATTTAGTAGGTAGCAAACTTTACATAATATATGAAAAAAAATTGTCCCTCAACCTTTACCGAAAGTATACTTTTTCTGACCTGATTGTAGGGAGCAAAGTCGTACTTTTCCTGCAAAATGTAAGAAAACCATGTATTTAAACGAATATAGATGTATGCTTCACAAAATCAGTATGGTACATTCCATGTCAAATCACTCAGGCAAAAAATTTTGGATCTCCGATTTGTCTGAAAATTGGTATATAGCTTCTGCGGGACGTAAACATAAGATATTTAAGGTCAAAAAATATTCTTCTTCTTTTTTCTCAAAATGTTATTTTATGCGATTTTACAGTGATTTGGTGTTTATTTAAACAAATTTGCATTTTCTGTCGTAAAGTATCAATGAAAAACATAATATTTTAATAGAAAGGACTCAAAAATGTCATTATATGGCATTATAACAAGTTATTTTGAATCAAAACAAGTTTTTGATCAAATTTTATAGTGTAAAAAACGTTAAAATACCGGTTTTTACATTTTCCTCCATTCCCAAAATACATCATCATCGATTTGGCTGAAAATTTGCCCACGGATAGCCAAAAGATAGGACTTTAAGTGGTTAGAAGGATTTGAATTATATTACAATACCAAAAAAGTTACATGCAGTAATATCAGATTCAAAAGTATATATTAGTCCAGTCGGGATAGCATTTGACCTTGAATGCCGAGCTGCCCAAAATTTTATTTTTCTGATCTTTAGGAGAGTCAATAGTAGCCTAAATTTAAATCACGAATGAATTCTTCTGTTACGTTAGCCGCCATCTTGATTTTAAAGGAGAACCTGTTTTGCTCAATATCTCCGCCATTTTTAACTTTTCGACAAAACTGGGAGGACCTGAAATTGTTCCAAATAAATCGTATTTACAATTATTACAATTTCTTTTTAACAATTTTTGTCGTGAGGTCGATATTTTTGAGTTAATTGTACTTACAGTAGAAGCCTATATTTTTGACTATAATATTGCATGTGCCTTTTTTGGTATTGTAATATAATTCAAATCCTTCTCATCACCTAAAGTTTCATGCTTTGTCTATCTGTTAGCAAATTTTCAGCCAAATCGATTATGATGTATTTTGGGAATGGATAAAAATGTAAAAAACAGTATTTTAACGTTTTCTACGCTATAAAATTTGATCAAAAGCTTGTTTTGAATCAAAGTAACTTGTTATAATGCCATATAATGTTTTCCATTGATTATGATGTATTTTGGGAATGGATAAAAATGTAAAAAACAGTATTTTAACGTTTTCTACGCTATAAAATTTGATCAAAAGCTTGTTTTGAATCAAAGTAACTTGTTATAATGCCATATAATGTTTTTCATTGATATGGAAAATCAATATATCAAAAATATTATGTTTTCCATTGATACTTTACGATAAAAAATGCAAATTTGTATAAATTAACATCAAATCACTGTAAAATCGCATAAAATAACATTTTGAGAAAAAAAATAAGATTTTTTGACCTTAAATATCTTATTTTTACGTCCCGCAGAAGCTATATACCAATTTCCAGACAAATCGGAGGTCCAAAATTTTTTTTGCTCCAAAATTGAGTGATTTGAAATGGAATGACCCGTATATAAAAGTAAATTTATGATTTAAATCTCCTAACTCGAACAAGTTCTAATTTAAATCTCGTAACTTTTACTTCCCATTTCAACTAAGTACGTTGTATTTAAAATTTCTAGGCGTGAAATTTGTAGACGAGACTGTGAAGTTGATTTTGTAGACGAAAACGGCCAAATGTAAAATGATTTAAAAGTCTGCACTTTTTACGCGTTTTAATATTACGGCAACACTGCCTGGCTCGGGAATTACCGTATGGATACCTATTGGAGTATAAAGATGGACTGGGTTTGTATGAATCTGCTATCGGCTCAGGATTGTTAGAAATTTTTAGGTGATATATTTTTTTTCTACAAATCTTTTATTTGCAAACTATGTCAAGTATATATTTCATAATTCATTACGTCACATATCACCTAAGTTTAAATTTGAAAGATATACTCCTCTAACTCTATCAGAAATCGATGGCTCGGGATAACTGTTTTGTCTAATGGACTGACTTTGTACGAAGGATGTATATATATATATAAAAAGGTGTTTTATATCAGGTTTTGCGGTCAAAATTAAAAACGATTCTATTTTCTCGAAAACTCTATATTTCGCCAATGGTTATTGGCTTCTTCAGGAGTACACTAAAATTTTAATAAGAAACAATTAATAATTAAAAAATACTTACAAAAAAAATCAAAACTTACAGAGCGGAATAAATATTAATTAAGCAATATTCTAAAAACTTCAAAGTAACATCAAAAATAATTTTCAAAATAACGTCAAAAAATACCTCTAATAAATTTAATCAAATAGTTCATAGTCCATAAAAATAGTTAATAGTTTCCCAAATTAATCATATAATGTGTTGGCATGTAGTTTAACGATTCCGCTCTGTAAGTTTTGATTTTTTTTGTAAGTATTTTTTAATTATTAATTGTTTCTTATTAAAATTTTAGTGTACTCCTGAAGAAGCCAATAACCATTGGCGAAATATAGAGTTTTCGAGAAAATAGAATCGTTTTTAATTTTGACCGCAAAACCTGATATAAAACACCTTTTTTACTAACTAAACGGTCGATAAGATATAAAAAAAAATAAAAAAAAAATACTATATATATATATATATATATATATATATATATATATATATATATATATATATATATATATATATATATATATATATATATATATATATATTTGGGACAGATGATAAAAATAAATAAGGAAAACCAAACAGCGCAGGTAAAAAGAAGGGTCAGATTGGCCTGGGCAGGATTTGGAAAATTAAAATGGGTCCTAAAGAATAAAAAAATACAACAATACCTAAAAACAAGAGTGTTTGACCAGTGCATACTCCCAATTCTCACATACGCATGCCAAACATGGACCTTGACCAAGGCAAACATGGATAAAATAATGAAGACACAAAGAGCTATGGAGAGAGTAATGTTAGGAGTAAAATTGACAGACAAAAAGCAAAACAACTGGGTCAGAAATAGAACAAAAGTCAAAGACGCAGGCCAACATATAGCCAGGCTAAAATGGAGCTTCGCAGGTCATAACGCTAGACAAACGGACAATAGGTGGAATAGCACGATACAACAATGGAGACCATGGACAGGAAAGAGAGCAAGAGGACGATCCCAGATGAGGTGGGGAGACGACATTAAAAAGATAGGAGGAACGCACTGGAAAGAGAAAGCACTAAACAGAAGCGAATGGAGGAAAGGGAAGCCTATGTAAAAATTGGACGAATTAAAGGGCAAAAGAAGAAGAAAGAAGGCTTTGCCACTAAAGTCAGTGGATTTGTCAACTTGCAATGTAAAATTTTCTCGTGTCATAATATTAAAAACTGTACTTTCAATATCGTCTGACATATTTTTAATTCTATTTCTTATTGTATCGTCTAGTGGGAAATGTTCATAATTTATTTTTTGCATCCTCACCAAACATAATTTTTACCATTTCTGCACATGCTGGTAATATCAAAGTTTCAGCAATAGTATGCAGTTTCAACCATATAGCTATTAATTCAGCCATTTTATAAGAAGCTAATTGTGCTTTGTCGGAAATTTTAACAATTTTTTCAAAACTTCTACCTGCTTTTCTTGCATGTTCAACAATCTTTGAAAATATCCTTTGCTTTTGGAACTAAGATTGGCATGTTTCAATGAAAAATGGCGTTTTAGTTTAGCCGGGACCATTGCCGAATTTGATAAATTTTCACCACACACAAGACAATTTGGCATGGGACAATCTTCATCACCTTTCCATGTAAAGCCATAACTCAAATATTCTTCCGAATACTGGCGATTAACTTTTTTGGTTGGTTGGGAAATGGGAAGCTGCCCCTCCACAGAGGTACTGGTACCTGCTCCATAGTTTATATCTTGTGCATCGTCAGAACTACGTTTTCTTTTAATAAGGAATTTGGCCATTGCTGCAATGCGAAACAAATTTTATTTTAAAAGGTGATTAGTTACAAAAGTAAATTAACAATATTCATCGTTGTTGTTAGCTCTAAGTAACCTTATTTTTATTCGAACTTGCTGTTAAATCTTAAATAAACTAACCTAAATTACTTACCTATCAACTGGAACTTAAAACCAAATAAAAATATTGCGTCGTTTTCGGCGAGAAACGGTTGCGTGTTGTCAGGTACACCAGAAAACAGGTAACCGGGTAACCGCGACAATAAATACACGCATAGCATACGCCGACGAGATTGTCAAGAGAATTTTTCATTCTTCCCGATCTCTTGGAAGCGTCACAATTTCACGTCGGTCTGCGAGAATAACGTATATTTTTCGTGGAGCACTTGCAACACATTCGCGGAACACCTGTGTTCCGCGGAACACCGGTTAAGAATCACTGGTCTAGTCGGACAAACTTTGACGTACGGGAACACCGAAACAGGGGAAGTTTTAATTGTGGAACAGGTCACAGGTTTCGAACGTCAGACTACGAAAACTTCCCATGTATTTTGTCGGACAGAACTTCCAATTGATTTGTTACCCTTTCATTAAACTCTCATGCAAAAATCAGACTGCCATTTATCACCTGTCACAATTCCTGTCATTTGACATGTTCTACGTGTCGGACTTATTAAAATGCCCAACATATTTGTTGAACAATCATTTTTTCATATATTATACAGGGTGTTTCATTGGGAAACGAAAATACTTTAATGGTGAATAGAGGTCACCGAGCCGGTTCAAGATATAGTACATTTTTTGCCCTACCGACTTTTATAACCGAGTTACAGGGTGTTTTATCGATTTTGCCCATTTCTTTCCGAAGCCATAACTTTAGAACCACCCTGTATATTTTTTGATATTTGGTACACATATGTCTCATTCAAATCCCAAACGACCGACATATTAACCATGAGAAAAATCCAGGTCCGGATTAACAAAAAATTATAAAGTAATTGTGACCTTAAAACAACACCCTGTATATTGAAATTTTGAAAATCTGTTTGCATATTTGAAAAGAGCACAAAATAGTAAGTTTAATGGCATGCTTCAATTTTTCGGCCAGACAATTTTATGACTTTAATTTTGAAATTATATTAAATTTTTTTAAGATCTTTGACATTAAAATCAGATATTATTAACTTTTAGTTATAAATTATTAAAGTTAATGAATAAATACCCATTTTAAAAATAATCATTACTTATTTACCACATTGGAACGACCCAATTACTAATGACAAGAAAAATTCAGGTCCGGATTAAGAAAAAAATACAAAGTAATTGTGACCTTGAACCAACACCCTGTATATTGAAATTTTAAAAATTTGTCTGCGCATTTTAAAATAGCATGAAAAACCGTGATTAAAGGCTTATTTTAATTTTTTCGCCGTTGATTTAATCACATCAATTTGAAATTACATTTAAATTTTAAAGAACTCTGAGATTAAAAACCAGGTATTGTTAACTTTTAATAATAATTTAATGTTAATGAATCAATACTTATTTTAAAAATACTTAATACTTATTTACTACGCTGGCTTCATATATTCTCTGGATTTGTAGCTATATGCACATCATTAAAAATTAGAATTGCGAGAATTGGGATATTTTAACCCGCCGTTACACGCGTCTTCTATTGTGACGTGGTTGCACGCGTATGAGCGTCGCCCTCACCTACATCAATTCGACTTATTTCGAGGCAGAATGAATGTCAACATGTATAACTGTAAAATGGGTTGTACCCACATATTATAGAAAGTCTCGTAAACCAATGTTTTTTTATTAATTTAACAAAACAAAAGTAAAAATAATATAGATCAAAAGCAAATTTTCTTAATTTTCAATTTCAGCAAGCCACTTAAGAAATTAACATTCTTTACGCGAATTCATTTTACTAAAAACACAAATTAAAATTAACAACTGTTCTGAAGCTATTTCTTTGTGGCATTTATGTAATTAACTATTAATATTTTGTATTTTGATAACGACGTCCGAGGTGGAATTCGAAACGTCAATAAAATCAATTTTTCAAGTTAAATTGTGGCTTATTTCAAAATTAGAATAGATAAATTTAAAAATGGGTTCTTAACCAGTGGCGCACCTAGAATTTTCCTCTGTGGGGGGAGGGGGTTTGCTTGGCCACCGAAAGTTTTTTGTATTATTTGTGAAAGACAAGTTACATTTTCCTATTTTCATTTATATATATATATATATATATATATATATATATATATATATATATATATATATATATATATATATATATATATATATATATTTCTATATGCTCTGGGTGGGATTTTAACCCCCAAACCCCCCCTCGGTGTGCCACTGTTCCAAACCTAATCCAAACAATAATATTTTAATTAAACCTACCTAAATACTAAATAAAAACCTAAAAGTTTCTTTGAGATAATAGAAACGTGATTTCACTGTGATTGCACGCGCAGTGAGGAATTCCCTCACTTGAAGAGGGATGTCTCTTGTTTCAACTATCACACAGCACACTGATCGCCTCAAATATTCTATAACTTTTTCATACCCTCTCATGAACCATGCTAAAGGCATTCCTGGGTGCTTAAGGTTATCGTATTAGTTTACACAATTTCATTGGTTATAAACAAATATGGTGAGGGATTCCCTCATAGCGCGTGTAATGGCGGGTTAATGATTTAGTAAAGAATTAAAAAAACTGCCATATCTAATAAAACAAAAATTAGTTACAATTCAACAATTTAACATAAATTAAAAATATTTGAACTATAACATTTGCTCAAAATGTCCGCCATTTTGTTTGATGCATTTCCTTGCTCGTTTTAAAATATTTCGAATCGATTTTCTAAGTACATTTGGATTGTTCTTCATTTTTCTGGTAGCTTTTTGTGACCTTGACAGAATTAATCAATATGATTTCAAAATTGCCGTAATTAAATTATCTGCGCAAAAATTTGACATGCACCTTTTAACGCAGTTTTTTAGGCTCTTTTAAAATACACAAACAAATTTTCAAAATTTCAATATACAGGGTGTTGTTTCAAGGTCACAATTACTTTATATTTTTTTCTTAATCCGGACCTGGATTTTTCTTGTCATTAGTAATTGGGTCGGTCCAATGTGGTAAATAAGTATTGATTATTTTTAGAATGAGTATTTATTCACTAACTTTAATAATTTATAACTAAAAGTTAATAATATCTGCTTTTTAATGACAAAGTTCTTAAAAAATTCAATATAATTTCAAAATTAAAGTTATAAAATTGTCTGGCTGAAAAATTGAAGCGAACCATTAAACTTACTTTTTTGTGCTCTTTTTAAATATGCAAACAGATTTTCAAAATTTCAATATACAGGGTGTTATTTTAAGGTCACAATTACTTTATAATTTTTTGTTAATCCGGACCTGGATTTTTCTTATGTTTAGTATGTCGGTCCTTTGGGATTTAAATGAGACATATGTGTACCAGATATCAAAAAAATATACAGGGTGGTTCTAAAGTTATGGCTTCGGAAAGAAATGGGCAAAATCGATAAAACACCCTGTAACTGGGTTATAAAAGTCGGTAGGGCAAAAAATGTACTATATCTAGAACCGGCTCGGTTACCTCTATTCACCGTTTCTCAATGAAACACCCTGTATAAAGTTTGCTATTGAATAAATTTAAAAACAAACCTGCTAGTTTTTACAATCATAAACGTGTCAGGATGACACATTTCACAATTAAAATCACGTTCTACAATTAAAACTTCCCCTCTTCCAGTGTTCTTATACATCAACATCGGTCCGACTAGACACCGTTAAGCTATTAACACATTGTCAATTGCTATTAATCAACTTGTTTTGGTAAGCGCGATCCAGGCCCATTACACAGAGTTTATTAAATTAAAAGAGAATCTACACTGGTCGCAAAATATATCGCATAAATGTATTAAGTCTGGAAGTTTTGATTAACATCTCCTAATAGACCGGGCAGTATCGTCGCCACCGCTAGCGCAATTATTCCGATTCGATGTTTTTGCACAAATTTACTCAAAAAGAGGTCCTTATAACATATCCACAGGGTGCCGGGCGGTGCCGTGGTCGAAAAATTTTTTAAACAATTGTTTTTTAAACAAATTCACAAAAATAATTCTTTTATTTCCAACAATTTTTTTTAGATAATTTGGGTCATTCTGAGTAAAAACGGTTTCTTGTCATTTTTCTCTAAAATTGACTGTTGTCGAGTTATACGTGATTAAAAATTTGAAAAATGCGAATATGGCCATTTTCAAGGCTTCATAACTAGATCAAAAATGATTATTATGAAATTCAAAAAGTGACAAAATCAAGATTAAAATACCTTCTTCAGTGTTCTGAAGAGATTTTTGTCATTAATTTATTACAAAGCTGTTATTTTTAGTTATTAACAATTAGCGCTATAGTCTAACTGTATCGTCGCCTCTGTTAGCGGAACAATTTAGATCAGATTTTTTTCCACAAACTTACTCAAAAAGGGGTCCTCATAACATATCCACAGGGTGCCGTGCGGTGCCGTGGTCGAAAAATTTTTTAAACAATTTTTCTTAAACAAATTCACAAAAATAGTTTTTTCATTTCCAACAATTTTTTTTAGATAACTTGGGTCATTCTGAGCCAAAAAGGTCTCTTGTAATTTTTCTCTAAAATTGATTGTTGTCGAGTTATATGCGATTAAAAATTTGAAAAATGCGAAAATGGCCATTTCAAGGGTTCATAACTCGATTAAAAATGATTATTATGAAATTCAAAAAGTGACAAAATCCTACCAAATACCTTCTTCAGCGTCCTGAAGAGATTTTTGTCATTATTTTATTACAAAGCTGTTATTTTTAGTTATTAACAATTAGCGGTATAGTCCAAATTTTTTTGCACAAACTTACTCAAAAAGAGGTCCTTATAACATATCCACAGGGTGCCGGCCGGTGCCGTGGTCTAAAAATTGTTTAAGCAATTTTTCGACCACCGGCCGGCACTCTGTGGATATGTTATAAGGACCTATTTTTGAGTAAGTTTGTGCAAAAAAAATCTAATCGAAATAGTTCCGCTAAGGGGGGTGACGATACAGTTGGACTATAGCGCTAATTGTTAATAACTAAAAGTAACAGCTTTGTAATAAAATAATGCCAAAAATCTCTTCAAGACGTTGAAGAAGATATTTGAATCTTGATTTTGTCACTTTTTGAATTTCATAATAATAATTTTTAATCGAGTTATGAAGCCTTGAAAAAGGCCATTTTCGCATTTTTCAAATTTTTAATCGCGTATAACTCACAACAGTCAAGTTTAGAGAAAAATCACCAGAGACCTTTTTTACTCACAATGACCCAAATTATCTAAAAAAAATTGTCGTAAATGAAAAAATTATTTTTGTGAATTTGTTTAAAAAAAATTGTTTAAACAATTTTTTGACCACGGCACCGCCCGGCGCCCTGTGGATATGTTATAAAGACCTCTTTTTGAGTAAGTTTGTGCAAAAGAATGTAATCGAAATAGTTCCGCTAACGGGGGCGACGATACAGTTGGACTATACCGCTAATTGTTAATAACTAAAAATAACAGCTTTGTAATAAAATAATGACAAAAATCTCTTCAGGACGCTGAAGAAGGTATTTGAATCTTGATCTTGTCCCTTTTTTAATTTCATAATAATTTTTAATCGAGTTATAAAGCCTTGAAAATGGCCATTTTCGCATTTTTCAAATTTTTAATCGCATATAACTCGACAACAGTCAAGTTTAGAGAAAAATGACTAAGAAAAAATTATTTTTGTGAATTTGTTTAGGTAAAAAAATTGTTTAAATAATTTTTCGATCACGGCACCGCCCGGCACCCTGTGGATATATTATAAGGACCTCTTTTTGAGTAAATTTGTGCAAAAAAATCGAATCGGAATAATTGCGCTATCGGGGGCGACGATACTGCCCGGTCTATAAATTATTTTGGAAATACGAAGGAATGAAACGTAGGAATATTTTAACAGTGGTTTTTTATTCCACTAAAATCAAAATCAAAGAATAACAGGCCAAAAAATTAAAATAACAATTATTCAACAAAAATGAAAAATACAAAAATATATAAATTTCAAGAATTTAAACATTTATCTAGTATCTGGTATTACCACCTCTGGCTCTAATGACGTCCCTCATTCTCTGTCGAAGGCTTAATTCTGTCCCTCATTCTCTAATTAGAGACCGTATGTACTCCAAGTCCAAATTTTCCCATTCTTCCGTTAAATTATTTCCTAGTTTATCAAGGTTAGATGGAGCGACGATAAAGCAAGGGCTTTTATGGGTTCAATTGGGTTTAGGTCTGGGCTGACTGCTGACCAATCGAGAATTTGAATACCTACCTCTGAAGCTGATAGAAATGCAGATACCCTCCCAAGAATAAAGATTAATCATTTTAAGGATTGCGCAAATTTTCTATCAAAAATATCTTTAATGCATCGCATAGAGACGAAACTGAGATACATGTAGAGACGAAGAAGACAATGATGAAGAATATATAGAAACTATATCCGAAGAACTTGACAAATTTATCGAATTGTATAGAACTAAATCGATAGTGGATTTTATTCTAAAATTGAAACATGGACTCTGGACTACGGAATTCTACTATGTACTATATAAATCTTATAAAAATATTGTTACTTACCCTTTTCTGGCAAAATAAATTTGAGGAGCTTCAAGAGAATATAGTGAATAACTTTAAAATTGAAACCAACAATAATATTAAAAAAAATGGAGAATACAGTAAAATTATTATTGTATCCATTAAAATTATAAAATATTGAAAACATTTTTTATACCATTACCTTTTGTTCCTGAACGAGTAATATCACATATATTTCTGACAAGGAATCATTTCTAGTGTAAACCATTCACGATCTATAGAAATATTTCACGCTTTCCCGCTATATTTTCAGAAAAGATTAGAGCAAATTAAGCCAAAAACTATAAAGGTTATAGCATCATGGAAAACCCTATACTCTTCTATGCAAAAATATGCGGAAACATAAGACCCACAGTTTGACACCACACCAACTCATATTTGCTCACACTGCAGAACAACCACAAGAAACTCTATACAATAATGTAGACACTAACAATTAAATACGTTAGAGACCAAATATTCGTATGGAATTCTTTTACAAAATATCCAGAGCAAAGACAAAAAGACATAAAGAAAAATAAGATAAACACATAAAGTCGTTGTATTGGAAGAACAACAGGGTTTCCGCCCAAACAGATCTACAATAGACGCTATTTTCATCATGCAACAATTAGTTAAGAAAACAATAGAATTCGACAAGCCCATGTTCACATGCTTTGTAGATCTGAAATAGTGCTCACTATCCTTGCAAAGAAAAACATAGGTTAGAGGTATAGAAACATCATCAAAGAGCTCAATAGATCCAATAAAACACGAATAAACACCACGCACGGGCTCACGGAAGAAATCAAAATCAATGTCGACATTAGACAAGAGGACAGCCTCGGTCCATGCCTATTTAATTTAATAATGGATGAAGTTATAGGTAGTGTTAACAAAATAACTCAGGGATACAAAATGGTTAACCAAACCATGAGAATACATTGATTGCTACGCAAATGATGCGATTTTAATAGCCGAAAACGAAGATGACTTACAAGGTCTACTACAAAAATTTAAAATAACCACCGAAAAATATAACCTGACACTATCCACAGAGAAAACCCAATCGATGGTAATATCCAAGAACCCAATTAGATGCAAGTTAGTAGTGGACGACCATATAATTGAACAGGTCCCTAATGGATCGTAGATACTTGGGTGTGGAAATATCTAGCGACAGGCATCTGTGGCAAGAACCAAAACAGCAGGCAATGAAAGCAGCGAGAATATCTGGTTTCCTGAGGGATATAATCTGGCGGAATAAATATATGAGCACCGAAAGCAAAGTCCGCATTTATAAGACATGTGTTAGACCCGTACTGACATACGCAGCTGAGACAAGGGCCAAGACAATAAAAACCAAACAAATAATGACAAAAACAGAAATGAAAATCTTAAGATTCATAAGAGGTATCACACCCAGAGATAGAATACGAAACGAAGACACATTGAGAGAGCTAGGCGTTCAAGACGTAGTGAGATGGACAAAAGCACGACGACGCATGTGGAGAGACTACGTAGATCGGATGGACCCTGAACGTATGGCGCAATAAGCATAATGGAAATGCGAATGCAAAGATTTCATTTATCTCAAAACTTCGTTTTTTGGGTTGGTTAGGCCATTGTTACTCTGAGCGCCTCATATATTCTAACGATAAAAGGACCTTACTTGTTTGCAACGAATTGTTACCTATCAAAACTACAATATCTAATTCATACCAGCTTCGCAAGTGCTTAAACACTTGAAGAATTTAAATTTAACAAAAACAGAAATGAAAATCTTAAGATTCATAAGAGGTATCACACTCAGAGATAGAATACGAAACGAAGACACATTGAGAGAGCTAGGCGTTCAAGACGTAGTGAGATGGACAAAAGCACGACGACGCATGTGGAGAGACTACGTAGATCGGATGGACCCTGAACGTATGGCGCAATAAGCATAATGGAAATGCGAACGCAAAGATTTCATTTATCTCAAAACTTCGTTTTTTGGGTTGGTTAGGCCATTCTTACTCTGAGCGCCTCATATATTCTATCGATAAAAGGACCTTACTTGTTTGCAACGAATTGTTACCTATCAAAACTACAATATCTAATTCATACCAGCTTCGCAAGTGCTTAAACACTTGAAGAATTCAAATTTAACGGTCGCCCGTGTCCCAGTCGAGCGTGTACAAAGTTACCAGTAAGGCCCGCTCGTATCAGAGTCGAGAGCGTATATTAACGGGTTAGTACAACTCTAAATATTAATTCGTAATACCTAGTTTAATCCCTACCCTAGTATAGACCTTTTCTGAGACACTCAAACGAAAATTCTCTCTCTTCGCCGTTGACCCCCAAACGCAAAAACCTGCGCATAAATCTCTCTTGGATATTTTGGATCCTGCATAGTACCACGTGCTAAATCGCTCTGATTCCGTCTCTCGTAATAAACAAACGTTTTTTATCCTTATGATATAATGTCAAAGGCAAACAATGACGTATACACGTGTACCCGTGAAGAACAAATAGACAAGTTATCCCGGTTTTAATCTGCGATCAACCATAACCAGTGAAGACTTGCTATAAGATAACCGAAAACTGCTTATGGTAGGGGAGCCCAAGCGGGCTTGAAGGACTGCAAGGTAATAGTTAGTGAGACAGTAAGCCAACAATATAAGTTGCTTGTTCTGGACATGGAAGTAAAAAGCGAAACTAAACAAATATATCGGAGAGGACCACAAAAAATCAAGTGATGGATGCTAAAAGATGAGAAAGAAGATTCAGGGAAAGAATAGTAAAAAAAATATGTTGGAACATGAAAGGAAGCTCTAGCTCAATTTGGAAAAAAATGGCCAATATTATTAGAGAGACGGCTATTGAAATACTTGGGAAAACGTCAGGGAAAGAAGTTTGATGATAAAGAGACTTGGTGGTAGTCAAATGAAATCAAGGAAAAATAAAAGAGAAGAGAAAATTATATAAAAAGTGGCAAGAAAC
Organism: Diabrotica virgifera virgifera; assembly: GCF_917563875.1. Taxonomy (NCBI): domain Eukaryota; kingdom Metazoa; phylum Arthropoda; class Insecta; order Coleoptera; family Chrysomelidae; genus Diabrotica; species Diabrotica virgifera. Next base: position 53,700,722 of record NC_065451.1, read on the forward strand.
CAGATCGAACATAGATCTTCAAAACTATATGGTCGCCAAAAAGGAAGCGAAAGTAGCAGTAGGAAAAGCTAAAGCAGAAGCATAATATTCAAACGTATACGATCAACTTGATACTAGGGAAGGCGAAGCAAAGATATACATATAAAATAGCCAAACAGGAAGCAAAGAAAGAAAGAGATTTTAATCAGATTAGATGCATCAGAGATGAAAATAATAAAATACTAATTCACGAGAGGATGTCAAAAAGAGATGGAGAAAGTATTTTGACAGTTTATTAAATGAAGAATTTGACAGACAGCCTGTGAAGTTAACTGAGACAGTAACAGCAATGGTTACCATAATAACAAACAAGGAACTGGCTCAAGCGCTTCAAAAAATAAAGAAAGGAAAAGCAGTCGGACCAGATGATATTCCTGGGGAAGTATGGAGAGCATTGGGCGAGACAGGAATAAGTTAACTAGCGGGTCATTTAATAGAATTATGGAAGTTGGACAAATGCCAGACGAATGTATATTAGTACCTGTCTACAAAAACAAGGGAGACATACAACAATGTACAAACTACAGGGCTATAAAACTACTTAGCCACACCATGAAAATATGGGAGAGAGTAATTGATAGACGGATACGAGAAGAAACCGAAATATCCGATAATCAATTTGGCTTTATGCAGGGCAGATCAACAACAGATGCAATTTTAATTGTAAGCCAACTGAAGGAAAAATACAGGAATAAAGAGACCAACGCTCATATGGTATTCATTGATCTTGAGAAAGCATATGATAGAGTTCCCCGTGAATTCTGTGGTGGGCACTCAATAAGAAAGGAGTCCCTGGCGAATATGTAAAGATTGTGAGATATATGTATGAGGGAGTAATGACTAGTGTTAGGACAGGTGTGGGAGAGACTGATACATTTCAGGTGAAAGTAGGACTGCACCAAGGCTCGGTGCTTAGTCCTTATTTATTCTCATTAGGTTTGGATCAGATAACAGCGAAACTACAGGGTAGCATTTCATGGTGCCTAATGTATGCTGATTAAGTAGTGTTAATAGTAAATAGTCTAAGAGACTTAGAACAAAAACTGGAACAGTGGAGACAAGCTCTGGAGGAAACAGGTTTAAAACTTAGTAGGACAAAAACAGAGTATTTGGAATGTTCATTTAAAAATGGAGTTACTACAAATGAAATGGTATCTTTGGATGGTGAAATGATTGTGAAAAGCAATAGTTTTAAGTACCTAGGATCGGTATTACTGAGTAATGGAGAAATAGATGGAGATGCATGCAGTAGAATTAGGGCTGGATGGATGAAGTGGAAGGAAGCGAGTGGTGTGTTGTGTGACAGAAAAATTCCAATGAAGCCGAAGGGAAAATTTTATAAAACAGCCATAAGACCGGCTATGATGTACGGAACTGAATGTTGGGCAGTGAAAACGAAAGAGGAAAAACGAATGCATGTGGCGGAAATGAGAATGACATGAATGACATGCAGGAAATGAGAATGAGTGGAGTGACAAAGAAGAATAACATTAGAAATAACTATATTAGGGGAAGTCTAGGTGTGGCACCAATTGATGCCAAAATGAGAGAGCATAGGTTAAGATGGTTTGGTCATGTTCAACGTAGAGACGTTAATAATATGAAGAATATCTGAAGTGCAGATTCCCGGAAGGAGTAGGAGAGGAAGACCAAAGACGACCTGGGGGGAGACGATAAGGCAGGACATGTTGGTAAATGGGATTAACATTTATATGACCCAAGATAGAATTGTGTGGAGAAATGCAATTAGGGAAACCAACTCCGTATAGGGATCAGGCAAAGAGAATAATGATGATGATGAGGGGAGCCCAAGCGGGGATTTTTGCAGTTACTCGAGTGCGTCAGATTATCATAAGGGAAGAAACCTTGTACCCTGTAAATGTACCCCTACCATATTTGGATGTTAACACATGGGCATTCGTTAAGGGGGGCCCGAAAAAAAATTTCTATCCTTAAAAAAACTCGAAATCGTCAGATTAAGATAAGGTAAGTTAAGCACATGCAGAACAGTATATATTTCAAAAATCTGACGTTTTGAGCGGGGCGTAAGGAAATGGGTGTCACAAAATTTCACAAGAAAAAAGCGAATATTTTGAGGAATAAATGTCAGATCAAAAAACTAAAAAATATGTGTTCAATATTTTTCAAAAATATATCGAATGATACTAAACACGATCCCCCACGGAGAGAGGTGGGGAGTAAATTTAGAATGTTAAATAGGAACAACACGATATTTCGCGAAATGAACATCAGATCGAAAAACAGAAAAATATACGTAGGTATTCAATATTTTTTAAAAATCTATCGAATGACACCAAACACGACCCTCCACGGACTTGGGGTGGGGGGTAACTTTCAAATATTAAATAGTAGCCCCATTTTTTATTATAGATTTGGATTCCTTACGTAAAAATAAGAAACTTTTATTCAAAATATTTTTTTCAATTATGGATAGATAGCGCTATTATCTGAAAAAACCAATGTTGGAAATGGAAAATTAAATTGAAAAATGGAAAGTCCCCACTTAAATGGAAATCTTTACTTAACTCTTTTTGGTTTTAGGACCTAATCTTTTCAACCCAATAGGTCCCCATAACGCTCTAGTGACTGCACATTTAGCATACTTTCCTCCCCTACTATTATATAAATACCGCGAAAGAAATAACATTCATGTGGTTAAGCCTTTTTTAGCAACTTGATCATGGTATTTTCTACATAAAATTTAATTTTCGCCCTCAATACCTGTCAACAACACCTGGTTATACAGTCCACACACACTGAAATTTTGTTTATGTTTATGTAAAACATGTTTACTGTCATTTTAATTGAGGACAATGAAATATTTATTATACTTACTATAAATGAGACGCAGGAGAGAAAATACCAAAGTATTTGAAAAACTAAGGTATCCTCATTTTTCCATATAAACAAAAATAAATTGAAACAAGAGAGTAAAGCCAGAAACGACATTACTAGTAGAGCCAAAATAAAAAATCCAGCTCCGTCGTTGATACATTTGACAGTTTTGTGAAGGCTGATTATTACATTTGTTATTCTGCTCACGCTTCTTTGTCGCAAAACAGTATCTTCACTATAAATTTCTCTAACAGTATTGTTAATGTATTTGTATCTAGAAGAAAGTATGTTGCATGTTTCCCACCAAAACACGACGAGATAGAATAACTGAGATAATTATTTTTTTATTTGGCTTTAATATCATTTTACATACCCTCATATTTGTCAATAAAAAAAATTCCTATAATTTACGAAAAAAATTATTTTTTTCTGAATTTGACGTCAAAGACAAACTTCCTTGGCCTTCCATGTTTCAATTTTGTATTAAGTAAATACCGTCTATTATGTGAAATTGTTTGTAAGAAACATTCCAATATGTCGTATTAAAAAAAATTGTTTGTTAAACCTGTGATTATAAAATTTCTTTAGTTCTATGTTCAGAGTGATGGTTCGTGTTTTTGTTCAGTTGTAATTAAAATATGTTTTACTAATGTTTATTTATCATTTATTGATACAATACTGACATTAAAATTACGAATACAGTATTTTATTTCTTAAAACAACTTAATTTTTTGTCAATTGTAATTTTTGATTGGGGGTCATTTTTGACCCCCGTTGGTTATCCGTGTAACAAAAAAAGGTTGGTCATCGGAAGGTTAAAATTTACGATACTGTAATTCGCCGAACCCGAAGCATATTTTCGATATATCGAATGGAACACCCACCATTATAAATATAGAGCAGGGGTGGGCAAAGTGCGGCCCGCGGGCCGCAATACGGCCCTTCAGACATTTTTTTGCGGCCCGCGTAAAAAAGTTAATTATTTTCATTTAAAGATTTTTTAATTATTGGTAATATTAATAATTAAATATAGATAATAATACCGCTATTAATTAACTTAACACTTTCGCAGCGGGTGATTTTTCCGCAAATTTTCAAAACAACGCGGGCAATTATTTGGGTTTCCGGCACAGAGTTTTGTCGGGTCTCTCAATGAAATCCATGAAATTTCAACAAATTGAAACGATATTTTTCAAGTTGTCAGGAACAGTTTGGAAAATTTTAAACTACGCCGTAATCACCTAGTACCCAAGTGTAACAACTAACGGAGCACCAAATTTAAGAGGAGCAAATATTGTAATGTTGAGAAAAACTAAAGATTACGTTTATGAACAATTTCCAGAACATGATTTATTATTTTGTCACTGCATAATCCGTTAGCAGGTATTGTGCAAAAATGTTTTACGAGTAGACACCGTCATTTCAATAATTATAACTAATATTGTTAGTTGTATTCGTTCAAGAGGATTAAATATCATGGTACATTTATAGCATTTTTGGAAGAGTTATAGGAACAGAACATACTCAATACCACAATCATATTCGATGGTTAAGTTTAGAAAGGGTTCTTAAACATGCTGTGAATTAGAGTAGGAAATTGCTTTATTTTTAGAAATCAAAAACTGGGCAAATTTGCTAAAATAAGGTTTAAACGTAAATTGAAACTCAAACTATTAATTAATCTTTTTTATCTTTTTCAGATTTACTCAGTTTGAGTATTTAGAAAGTGTCTTTCGGTCCTTTTCCTTGACGAAGGGAAGGTAAATGCGTGGCCTAAGCGTCCTCTATTTGCTTTCTCCTACTTTCGTCGTCTCTTGTGATTATATATTGTAAAATCCGGAGATATGGGATGCAGCCAGAAAGCAGTTTATTAACGAAAAGTCTTGGATTTAAAATATTGTTTACTATATTTTTATTTCAATTATTCTAATTGTTTAAAAGGTAGTAAACTTTGCATCTGGGGCTTTTCGTTGTTTTCCTCGTAATACGAGAGATGTCGCTGAATTGCGTCTCAGAGGTGGGTTCATTGCATTGCGATGGTTTGCCTTAAATTGGCAGAATTGTTTGTATTTCCTTCAGAGTTGAGACTTCTGAGCTTCACCGATGAGGCATAAGGATGCTGAAATAGTTATATGGAGATGGTGATCCAACTCTGAATCAAATATAAACAAAACCTGCCTTGATCTTGTTTATCTTTTTCATTTTTACTCAGCTTGAGTATTTAGAAACTGTCTTTCGTTCCTTTTCCTTGACGAAGGGAAGGTAAATGCGTGGCCTAAGCGTCCTCTATTTCCTTTCTCCTACTTTCGTCGTCCCTTGTGATTATATATTGTAAAATCCGGAGATAGGGGATGCAGCCAGAAAGCAGTTTATTAACGAAAAGTCTTGGATTTAAAATATTGTTTATTATATTTTTATTTCAATTATTCTAATTGTTTAAAAGGTAGTAAACTTTGCATCTGGGGCTTTTCGTTGTTTTCCTCGTAATACGAGAGATGTCGCTGAATTGCGTCTCAGAGGTGGGTTCATTGCATTGCGATGGTTTGCCTTAAATTGGCAGAATTGTTTGTATTTCCTTCAGAGTTGAGACTTCTGAGCTTCACCGATGAGGCATAAGGATGCTGAAATAGCTATATGGAGATGGTGGTCCAACTCTGAATCAAATATAAACAAAACCTGCCTTGATCTTTTTATCTTTTTCATTTTTACTCAGTTTGAGTATTTAGAAACTGTCTTTCGGTCCTTTTCCTTGACGAACGAAAGGTAAATGCGTGGCCTAAGCGTCCTCTATTTGCTTTCTCCTACTTTCGCCGTCTCTTGTGATTATATATTGTAAAATCCGGTGATATGGGATGCAGCCAGAAAGCAGTTTATTAACGAAAATTCTTGTATTTAAAATATTGTTTATTATATTTTTATATCAATTATTCTAATTGTTTAAAAGGTAGTAAACTTTGCATCTGGGGCTTTTCGTTGTTTTCCTCGTAATACGAGAGATGTCGCTGAATTGCGTCTCAGAGGTGGGTTCATTGCATTGCGATGGTTTGCCTTAAATTGGCAGAATTGTTTGTATTTCCTTCAGAGTTGAGACTTCTGAGCTTCACAGATGAGGCATAAGGATGCTGAAATAGTTATATGGAGATGGTGATCCAACTCTGAATCAAATATAAACAAAACCTGCCTTGATCTTGTTTATCTTTTTCATTTTTACTCAGCTTGAGTATTTAGAAACTGTCTTTCGTTCCTTTTCCTTGACGAAGGGAAGGTAAATGCGTGGCCTAAGCGTCCTCTATTTCCTTTCTCCTACTTTCGTCGTCCCTTGTGATTATATATTGTAAAATCCGGAGATAGGGGATGCAGCCAGAAAGCAGTTTATTAACGAAAAGTCTTGGATTTAAAATATTGTTTATTATATTTTTATTTCAATTATTCTAATTGTTTAAAAGGTAGTAAACTTTGCATCTGGGGCTTTTCGTTGTTTTCCTCGTAATACGAGAGATGTCGCTGAATTGCGTCTCAGAGGTGGGTTCATTCCATTGCGATGGTTTGCCTTAAATTGGCAGAATTGTTTGTATTTCCTTCAGAGTTGAGACTTCTGAGCTTCACCGATGAGGCATAAGGATGCTGAAATAGGTATATGGAGATGGTGGTCCAACTCTGAATCAAATATAAGCAAAACCTGCCTTCATCTTTTTATCTTTATTAATTAATCATATAAAAAGGCAAGAATTCGTTCAATTATTTCCTTCATTAAAATCGTTAAATAATGTACCATAACATATGTTTAAAACTGATGAAAAAAAACTTTATAATTTGCTGACGGATATTGAAAATCGTTTCAAAGATTTCGAAGATATACTTTCCATTACCACTTCTAAGAAATCATTTTTCAGTTCAAATTGATTCCTAGCAGTCTACATTCAACTAGAAAATAAGCTAATTTAAGTTTGAAATTAGGTTTATAAGACGTTTCGATTTCCTCTTCGGAGATCGTTATAAAAATTCTATTTTTTTATTATCACATTTCAAACACATACCCCCTCCACTAAATAACATTTTTGCACTTATTTAAGCATGCTATTTCCCTCAATATCTATGAACATATTTCTTTTTGAAGTGAAAACTTCTTTGTGGACGTTGTGCGATTTTTGGATAGGGGAAAAAGCATTGAATTCGCGACCGTCATCGCGACCTTCATCTTTAGGGACGTGCGATTTTTGGATACGGGAAAAATCATTGAATTGGCGACCGTCATCGCGACCGTCATTGCGACCGTAATCGCTTATGCTATATATTATGTGTATGCATATATAAATTGTGTAGAGGCATTTAAATTTAAAATAAATGTAAAACCTATTTCAGGATGGGGAAAAAAGATTGATTTCGCGACCATCATCGCGACCGTCACCTCGTCGGCGAAATAAATTTTGTACATAATATATTATGTGTACGTATATATATAAATTGTATAGAAGTATTTAAATTTAAAATAAATGTAAAACCTATTTTAGGATGGGGAATATGATTTATTTCTCGACCGTCATCGCGACCTTCATCTCTTCGGCGAAATAAATGTTGTACGTATCTATATTATGAGTATGTATACATAAATTGTATAAAGGTATTTAAATTTAAAATAAATGGAAAATCTATTTTGGGATGCTGAAAAAAGATTGATTTCACGACTGTTATCGCGACCGTCATCGCTTTGACGAAATAAATTTTGTACGTATATTATTATAATGTACGTATAATAATACTAATATTATTGAAGTGAAAACTTTTTTAGGGACATTGTGCACTTTTTAGGTGGGGAAAAAGTGTTGAATTAGCGACCGCCATTGTTTCTGCGAAATAAATTTTTGAAGTGAAAACTTCTTTAGCGACGTTGTGCACTTTTTAGATAGGCAAAAATATTGATTTAGCGACCGTCATTGCTTCGACGAAATAATTTTGTGAAGTGAAAACTTTAGGGACGTTTTGGTCTTTTTAGATGGGAAAAAAATATTGAATTAGCGACCGCCATTGCTTCGACGAAATACATTTTTGAAGTGAACACTTCTTTAACGACGTTGTGCGCTTTTTAGATGGGGAAGAAGTATTGAATTAGCGACCGTCATCACTTCAGCGAAATAAATTTTTGAAGTGAAAAGTTCTTTAGGGACGTTGTGCAGTTTTTAGATGGGGAAAAAGTATTAAATTAGCGACCGGTATTTGTTTGACGAAATAAATTTTTGAAGTGAAAACTTTTTTAGGGACGTTGTGCACTTTTAAGATGGGAAAAAAGTGTTGAATTAGCGACCGTCATCGCTTCGGTGAAATAAATTTTTGAAGTGAAAACTTCTTTAGGGACGTTTGGCACTTTTTCGATGGGAAAAAATATTAAATTAGCGACCGTCATTGCTTCGACTAAATAAATTTTTGAAGTGAAATCTTCTATATGGACGTTGTGCCCTTTTTAGATGGAGAAAAATATTGAATCATCGACCGTGATTGCTTCGACGAAATAAATTTTTAAAGCGAAACCTTTTTTAGGGACGTTACAAACTTTTTAGATGGAGAAAAAGTGTTGAATTAGCGACCGTCATCGCTTCGGCGAAATAAATTTTTCAAATGAAATCTTCCTTAAGGATGTTATGCACTTTTTGGATGGGAAAGAGGTATTGAATTAGCGAGCGTTATTGCTTCGACGAAACAAATTTGTGAAGTGAAAACTTCTTTAGGTACGTTGTGCCCTTTTTAGATGGAGAAAAAGTATTGAATTATCGACCGTCATCGCGACAGTCATTGTTTCGACGAAATAAATTTTTGAAGCGAAAACTTTTTTAGGGACGTTACACTTTTTAGATGGGGAATAAGTGTTGTATTAGCGATCGTCATCGCTTCGGCGAAATAAATTTTTCAAATGAAAACTGCTTTTAGGGACGTTTTGCACTTAAGGAAAAAGTATTAAATTAGCGACCGTCATTGTTTGACGAAATAAATTTTTAAAGTGAAAACTTTTGTAGGGACGTTGTGCACTTTTTAGATAGGAAAAAAATATAGAGTTTGCGACCGTCATCACTTTGCCGAAATAAATTTCGTTTGTACATAATATATATTTATGTGTATGTATACATAAATAGCATAGAACTTAGGCAACGCTTATATGTATAATATAGATATGTATAATAGAGCACTTCTTTTTGGATGAGGAAAAGCATTGAGCTTGTAATTTATATACTATAAGAAGTTTTCACTTCTGTCGGCACTCCCATGAGTGCTTTAAATTTTTTTTGACTAATATTGTTCTGAAGCGGAAGTTCCTAGTGGCATCTTATGCAATTTACTATTTTATTTGGAAATAAGGCACAATTTAGGTTTGAAATTAAATTTATTTGACGCTTCAATTTCCACTCTGGAAATCGTTATAAATATACAAACTATTAATAAATTAAGCATCTATTTAATTAGTTTAATTTATTAATGTTTTGTATTTTTATAACGATTTCTGAAGTGGAAATCGAAACGTCAAATAAATTTAATTTCAAACTTAAAATCGATTTCGATCTTTTTTATTATTTTAAATGCAAGTATTGTACTAACTTCAAGAATACTCTCTGAAACTTTCAGTTTTATCGGAGTAAAATTACAGGAAATAAAACATGTTTAATATCCCTACCTTCGACTCGCTTTGCAGTAGCTTGAGCGCAGTGAAAAACGTTATCAGCTATTCCCTTCTCTTTTGTACATTACTCCGCAATTCAAAAGCATATTTAGGTGTTCATCATTTTACGATATGACAGACAAAAAAATTGAAAATAAAAGTTGTCAAAACTTTAACCGCGTTTTTCTCAAAACTGCTTTTCTCAAAGGCGGTGGACATTGTAACTCAAAAGCTACTTGACAGATCCACCTGAAATTTTTCATAGATTTTCTTTAGACATTTCGTGAGGTAACGCTGTCGAGAAATTTTTTTTTAACAATAATAAATATGTTGATTTTCACCCCTTTTTTAAAAAATGTTGTTATTTTGACTTCTGAGCGATATCAAAAACTCAAAAATTATTAAAACTAAAAAAACTAGACAGCGTTACCTGGATAATCACATAAGCTAATAAAATATTTTGTGAGGTGTCTGTAAAAATTTGCCACCATTAATTATTTTTCAATATTTGGTTGAAATTTTTTTGAACATTCTTTGAAATGTACCGAATATGTTTATTTATTTTAAAAATAAAATAATTCTAACACAGTTTCAAACAAAATTCACAAAAATGTTCTTGAAATGTTGATTTCAAAACATACCCTCCCCCACCCCTTTAAAGAAAATTAGTCAAGAGTTAAAAATTCGAACATGTAGTTAAGGTAACAAATATTGCGGCCCTCGGTAATAGACCAAAAACATTTTGTGGCCCTTACTAAAAAAAGTTTGCCTACCCCTGATATAGAGCAACAGCTTTCCTCTGGCCTCTACTCTTTGTTACTAAAAAAAAGCTTTTTTGTTATTAAAAACAAAGTTTTCCTTTCTCTAAAAAGCAGCCACCATACACCGAGAAAACAATTTCTTTTCTCCTAAAACACCGATTTCTTTGAGCAATATTTCTTAAAAGTTAACATATCCTATTAACTTAAACACACCGGTTCACATATAAAGAAACGAGTTTTTTAAACACAACTCAATAATTTCTTACAGATAATTTCTTCAATACTAAGAAATGCATTAACGGTTACATTTAATTTTCTTATCCTAAAGTTTTTATTTCTTAAATTGAAAACTACAAATATTTTGCAGTATAAGAAATATAATGTTAAGTTAATCCATATTTATATTTGTGAACAAGAAATTTTCTTGCAATCAAATAAATATTTTAAACCACAAGAAATAATTCTTCCGAAATACCCTCTGTAGTAACTGTGGTTATAAAATAAAAACTTTGTCATTAATGCCGAAATGTTACTTGCAAAGAGATTTTTTTCCACAAAAGAATTGCGCAGATTAACTATTTATGATTTAGTCGTCAGTGTTTGTCAAGATGGCGTGATATGTTCATGTTTATATAGATGGATGTTGGATTTATTGGTGTTCTTTAACCCTTAAACGCCCAACCTTTTTTAGGTTCCATGTACGCCCAAGGGTGGGTAAAAAATGTCCACCTCGAAAATAGCTAATATTTTTATTGAGAGCTGTTGGAAATTGATTCAACTTAAGAATATTATGCTTAATAAACACAGCATCTTCTAAAATATTATTATAAACAATTTACAAACCTTACAACAAAATTACAATGTACATCAAAATTAACATACCAGTAAAAGCCATTAATTCAGATTTGTCGATTTTCTCCACATTCTTCCTTTCAGCCTCCTCATTGGCGGATAATTATGTCGATAATATAATTATACGTCGATAATTATATGGATTATATTCCTACCAACGAGAAATTATAGAGAAACCTTTAGTAACAAGTTTTACCAAGGGTGTACTTTTTATGCCCACCCATATTTAACTCAAGTAATTACTTTTATTTTCAAAAATATCGGTAAAACCAAATTAACATTCGATAAAGGGCTGTATTTTTAACAATAAATAATTTTTGAAAAATTTTTAAACACCTAATAAATATGTTACAAGGGAATACACATTAGGTGGACATTTTTTACCCACCCTTGGGCGTTTAAAGGTTAAAAATTAACGGATATTTTGAAGGTACGTACATATATAGGTATTAAATAAAAGTAAATTGAGTAATTTAAGATGTAATAATAATATTGTTGCGTATCCGAATGGTTAAAAAAGAAACATAATAGTATCTTTATATGCTTTTTAGGTGTAATGATGGACGACTCTGAAATAAAGGAGCTTATTATTCTAACTGGGAAATATGCCACAATTTAAAGCTGGGACAGAATGATATAATATATAGCTTCAGAACAATATTAAGAAAGGAGTTATTAACCAACTGCGGGGCTTTCCAGAAATGGTAGAACTTCATACATGTAAGTACCTTTTTAAAAATGTGTATTACTTATGTATCAACTATAATAGGTTTCTTGAATGTATCGTCTTCTATAAAAATATACAATACAACGCTATATCAAACATGGCGGTTGCAACGCTGAGGATGTTTTCTGTTAATTTATTTGAGATAAAGAAATCAGTTAGTCTAAAAGAAATATATGTTTATGGTTAAGAAATGTTATTGCCGAAAACCGTGAATTAGTTAATATGTATTAAATGACTTAGATGTAAACTAATAATACTTTCCCGTAATAAAATTTCTTAATGATTAGGTATGCTGTCTCTTTCAGATTAAAAGGAAAATACATATTATTATGTCTGCTTCAATGTTTTACATTGGTTGTTTTTTCCCTCTTGTTTTAGCTAAACAATGTTTATTGTGTGACTTAATATTATACAGATAAATAATAAATATTTCATCAACAAAAAGAAAAAAATAAACAAAGATGTGTAGGTTAAATAATGCCATGTTTGAACTAAATATGATTGATTATTATTAGTATTAATAGTTCTTATATTGGGCCGTGTATTTGTTTTTTTTCCTAAATTTGTCAAAATAAATATCTATAGATATCTTTATAAAAAAATTTTTATTAAAGTAAGTTTACTCTTTCTACATAACGATTTTGTTTTAGTGAATTGCTGATATACAAAGTGCTATTGACAAAAGAAGGGAAATTTGAGGAAGTTGGATTTGCCTCTCCATCCTTTTATTGTTGTGTAGAAGCCAGTGGTTTTAAGAGTGGAGAAAATATTTGTATGTAACAATAACGTTTTATATCTTGTTTTATTAATAAATAATGATTTTACCTTAAAACAATGATTTATTTCGCCGTATGTAATATCACTTTATTTTCAAGAAATATTAACTTAACTCTAAATATACGTTTATCTCTGCGAAATATATTTCTTAACATTAAATACATTAATTATTAATAGTAAAATAATAATATTCCTTACTAAGAAATATTATTGCTCATAAAGAATAGTTTTGTAATGTGTAGAAAATATATTTTTTGACTAATAAAATTAATTAACATCAAGTGTAATTTCTTTCTGATAAATGGGTTTGAAGTTTGCCAGAAAGTGATAGTTCAATCATGTTTAAGATATATTTCTTTGGCTATAGTGGAATTTATTTGAAATATTTTAGAAAATTATATCTTACATACAAAGATATATTTCTTAGGTAATATGCCAAGTCGATCTTTCTTAAATATGTATTAATAAAGTTTCTTTATGTCAAGAATTTTTTTCTCTCGGTGTACCCAAAAAGATAATAATCAATTTAACGAGCATTATTTTAAGCAAATATTCGATTTATCGAGAGTACCTTAACAAATACTTGCTTTTCAGTCATAGTGTTTAGGCAATACGTAAAGTATCCTTAACAATAGTAACCTATACTTATTGTACGGTTATAGAGTATATTCCCATAGGTAAGCTGGTTAAGAGTAGATAACGATTTTTCATATGTAATTTAAAGTATTATCTGCATAAATGGCACAAAGAATATTTGCTACGAGAGGTATATGGTTCAAAATGCATACAGTATCACGACTAATAAGTTATGTTCACATACATGTAGAGTACTTACAGTTTTATTCCTTGATGACGTGTCACATCAGAGCTCTGATTGAATTCCATAATCCATTTGGTTCATTTGTAAGGCACTCACTAATACGCTAAATAAATCATCGTCGATAATACTGAGCAGATTGAATTATCTGAGCGGTATAAAACGATAGCAAAAAAAACCGGTAAAATGCGGCCTTTTTACGAATAGCGGGAGCGTCGATAGATTAGAGATGATTCTCGTTAGGAAGCTTTTGACGATCTGCCCCGGCGAGGGGTTCAAATGCGAGTCTCAACAATAACCTGGAGTTTCCAGAAAGGTTACATAAATACTACTTGAATTTTAAGTAATCAGTAGTACAGGGGCGTAACTAATTATTTTAGTGAGCCGTGTATAATATATTTATTGTACATATTGCCGGGGGCGACAGGCGAGAGAGATGGCCTATATCACCTCGAAGAGAGGGGATTGGCAAAGATGTGCACAACGATAAGAAATGTTTGAAGAAATTAGAGTTTATATACACAAGGGGTAACAACGATAAAATGGAGGAAAACGATAAGTTTTCCCCCTAGGGATAGATTTTAATCTTCCAGGGGAATCACAGCGATTTTCGTAATACCACGAAGAAAATCACCGTGAGTAGTGTGAATCTTGACAGTACGAACTAGACCATCCTTACCAGGCAATACATCTATTACCCTGGCAGTTGGCCATAAGAGTGGAGGAGTACCATCCTCCATCAACAGAACCAAATCCCCGATCTTGACAGGGTCAGTAGGGTCGGTCCATTTATTTCTTTGCTGCAGGAGGCAAAGATAGTCTTTTTTCCACAATTTCCAAAATTGCTGTTGAATTTTACTAATACGCTGAAAAAGATTCAACCTATTTTCAGGTATCTCTGAAACACTTGGTTCAGGGGGCGCGGTTAAACTTCTTTGAACTAAGAAGTGAGCTGGAGATAGGAAAGCGAAGTCATTGGCGTCAGACGACATCCTAGTGATGGGTCTCGAATTTAGAATAGCCTCGATTTGGCATAATACTGTGTTAAACACTTCAAAGGTGAAGTGGGAATTTCCTATAATTCGATAGAGGTGATACTTCACACTCTTTATTCCTACCTCATGGAGGCCGAATTGATGGGGGTTGCGGGGAACACCCATCTTGAAAGTTATGGAGTTTTGAGTACAGAATTCCTTAATCTGTTCCGAATTATTTTGATTTAAGAAAAAATCATAGAATTCGCGCATTTCATTTTTTGCCCCATGGAAATTTGTGGCATTGTCGCTCCAAATAATACTGGGCGTGGATCTTCTGGCAATAAACCTTTTCAGAGTAAGAATATAGGCTTCTGCGCTTAATCCTGTGACGAGTTCGATATGAACACATTTAGTGCTCATGCAAATGAAATAGGCTACGTATGCTTTGTAAAGCGGTGCCTTCCTCAAATGTGAGGACTTAATTAAGAAGAACCCCCCATAGTCCACTGAGACGACTTGGAAGGGTCTAGTGGGGAGTACACGATCGGGATGCATATCTGCCATCTGTTGAACAGAATTGGGTGTCATGAATCGGAAACAGTTTACACACTTACGAATTAAGCGTTTAATCTGTCTTAATCCGTCAATTGGCCAGTACTTCATTTTGACATACGAAAGTACTGTTTGCGCGCCTGAATGTAATAACTTATGATGAGCTTGAGTCAAGATTAGTTCTACAACTCGACATTTAGAAGGAAGTAGAATGGGGTGTTTTTGATTATACGATATGGGGGCGTGTCGGAGACGTCCTCCCACACGAATCAGCCCATCATTATGTTGTAGGAAGGGGTTGAGTTTACGAATGGCTTTATTGGTCACGAGTTTAGCATTTTTCAATTCAAGAATCTCTTTTTTAAAGTAGATACTTTGGATATACCTGATGATCGCGTGATCAGCGATCTCCATTTCGGGTGGCGTCAATATATCCGTATCTCGTGGAGAGTTATTTATTTTCTTTTTAATATTACTGATGAATCTAAAAAGATAAGCGACAATTCTTTGAATTTTACGAAAAGAAGAAGATTTAGCGAATAGATTTTCAAAGGTGTCGTTGAGTTCGTGATTTGTTGCTATGTTTGAGACAACTAACTTCCTTAATTCAGGAAGATCATCCTGAAAATGAGGAATTTGATGAAGAGAAAAATCGATGGGATTGTCTCTAATAAAGCTAGGTCCGCATAACCAGTCTTCGGTGGTCTGGGGATTATCAAAGACATTTATCCCTCTGGAAGCGGGGTCAGCGATGTTTTCGTGACTTCTGACGAAATGGAAATCACAAGGAAAAGTTTCCAACAAGGAATTGACCTTTTGAATTCTGTTTTGTACAAAAATGTTCCAAATGTGTTTTTTAGAAAGTATCCAAGACAAGGCAATTGTAGAGTCAGCAAAGAGATGAGATGAAGATATACTCAAATTTTTCTTGAAGATGTGAAAAAGTCTATGAGCCAGAGTGACTCCCAACACTATTCCACAAAGTTCCAATTTGGGGATGGTGAGTTTATTTTTTAGCGGAGAAATTTTGTTTTTAGAAGCGATAAGCCGCGACGATACAGAAAAGTCTGAGTATGTCGCTTTGAGATACACACAAGTGCTGTATATTTTTTCCGATGCGTCGGTGAAAATAATTAATTGAACATCAACAACTTTCTTTTGTAAAAGTAAGCATCGAGGTACCTTGACCTCTTCTATAGTTTTGAATGTCGATAAGAGGTTTTGCCAATTTTTCATAATGATGGGTGAGTCAATGGGTTGATCCCAGTCCAATTTCTGGGACCATATTTCCTGTATCAAGAGCTTAGCGTTCACAAGGACAGGGGATAACCATCCTAGCGGGTCATACAAAGTAGCAATGTAGGAGAGAATAGTACGTTTAGTAACAACATTAGCCAATTTGAAGATAGGAGTTTTAAACGAAAAGTGGTCGCGTTCTGAATCCCAGAATATGCCTAAGACTTTATCAGATCCCGTGAAGTTAAGACTGACTTCAGAGACGGGATTTAAATTGTGTTGAGACAGAAATTCTGAAGAACTGCAGTTCCACTTGTGGAGGAGGAAACCATGGGTTTCTAGCAAAGAAGTTAATTGTTCGAAAAGACAACTTAATTCATGAAGACTGTCAGCACCGCTGATCAGGTCATCCATATAGATAGATTCTTGCAGAACACTAGTAGCAAGTTCGTGGGTATGTTTGTTGTTGTCAGCGATGTGCTTGATAACTCTTTGAGCGATAAATGGGCTACTTGGGAGCCCGAAGGGTAATCTTTGAAATTGATAGCACCGTAAAGGCTGCTGAATATTGTCCCTAAAGAGAAAATTTAACAGAAATGTTTCAGTGGGACAAATGGCGATTTGTAGGAACATAGCCTTGATGTCGCCTACTAGTGCGAATTTAAACTGACGAAACTTAGCGAGAATGTCAAAAAGTTCATGTTGGACGACATAACCTTTGTCTATGACGTCACTGAGGGAGATTCCCGTAGACGATTTATTGTTTGGATCGAAAACTATACGAGTGGAAGTAGTAGAGTTGGATTTGAAAACGGGAAAGTGAGGGAGAAAGTAATTAGGTTTACCTGAGTCATTTAGCATTTTTAACGGCACTTGAATTATTTGTCCGTTATTGAGATATTCCGATATAATGTCCTGATATTTTTCCAATAAATCAGGGTTGAGTTGAAAACGTTTCTCGAGACTGAGAAAACGTCTTTTTGCCGAGAGAAACGAATTTCCCATGTCTATATCTTCGATAGGGAGTTTGAGATTGAGTGTGGACTCATATCGTCCATTGGGGAGAACATTAACATGTTTTACAAAATTAATTTCAGCGGGGTGATCATTAATGAGATCGGTGTTCTGAGGAGCGGCTTCTTCCAGCTCCCAGAATTTTTGTAAATGATCGGATAGTTCCTCGTTGGACACTACCGGCTCATTTACGGCGGAAGGAGTGTTATGAGAACAACAAGTAACGAGAGAGTTTGAATAAAATTCCAAAGCCTTTTTAGTATTTTTCGACTTAAGAGCAAAGTCTGGAACTGACCCTGATATCGTGTACCCGAGTAGAGTGCGTTGAAGAACGGGAAGACCTTTTCCCAAACGAATTATTTCAGGTTGAATGATATCGTTATACAGGTCTGCACCGAGCAGGATACCAATTGGGGATGTTACATGGAACATCGGATCACCTAATGGTATCTCTGAGGGTATGTTTAGTTTGCTCGCCGAAATAGAAATTTGAGGAAGCGGATTTGTTATCTTTGGGAGTACAGAGCACGAGATGTCAAAAGGAACGTCGTTAGCGACAGCGAAAATTGTTGTATCTACAATAGATTGAGACGAGGATGAGGTGGAGTTAATTCCATTGATCCGTAATTTTCCATCTCTAGTGGTGAGTGACAGTTCCTTTACGAGGTCAGCACTAATAAATGAAACCTGTGAGGCCGAGTCTAAAAGTGCCTTTGCGAAGACCCTCTTGCCGCTAGGAGCGACAAGATAGACCTGGAGTGTGCTTAATAACACCAAATGATTATCAAGCGAGGCTGCAGATAGAGCCATTGAATGTGGAGTCGAATTTTGAAGATTAACTTCCGTTTCAGGAGCTCTAACATGTGAGGGCCCCTGTTGTGAATTACCCTGTGTATGGGAGTTATTTGAGATAGCGGTTTTATTATGATTATTTGAGTTGTGTTGGCCAACAGCCGCGGAAGGGTTACTATGACCCGTTTTGTCGAAATGGAGCAACGTGTGATGACGAGATTTACAAACTATGCAAGAGAATTTGGATTTACACTGATCGAGCATGTGAGACCCAAGACAATTAATACAAAATTTATTTTGTTTGACAAAACTAAAACGTTCTTTAGAATTCAACTGCTTGAACTGAGGACAAGAGTAGATCGAGTGAGAGTCGTTGCAATAGGAACATTTCTTAGGACCTAAGCGAGGCGAAAGGTTACTGGTAGAAGTGTCTGAGGCTAGGTGTAAAGAGTGTCTGGAAGTAGTAGTCGATTTTGGTTTTGATTGAGATTGAATATTCTCAAGATGAACAACGCGTGTCTCGATTTCCCCTAGAAAATGGACAAAATCAGGGGTAGCTTGGCTACCACCGGATTGGAACTCAAGAGCCCTAATGGTAGGTGCGTCGAGTTTCTGAGTAGCGATATGTATGAGAAGTAAATGCAAGAGATCTGAAGGGGGCCTATTCAAGTTCAATAGGGCCTTGAAATTATTTGACATGACCGTATGAAAATTTCTTAATTGTGAGTGATTTGCGTTTCCAGAAATAGGAGGCGCATCAAGAATTTGAGAGATGAGAGTTTTGATAAGCGATTTAGAGTTGGCGTACCTTTGTGTCAGGTTATCCCGGGCTATTTTGTAATTGTCACCTGTGAGTGGGATATGCTCGAGAAGCGTCAAAGGCTCGGAAGTTAGAAAACTTTTGAGGTAAATGAGTTTTTCCAGATCACTTAATGTAGTATCAGATCCTATTATTGTATCAAAGGTCTCAATGAATGAATTGTATTCAGTAACTAAGCCACTAAATGGTTTTAACTGAATACGAGGGAGGTTTACTGTTCGTTGCCTAGCCATAGACTGTGAGGTTAGAGAAGAATTAGGGTCAAATTGGAGGGAGGGGGTAGCAGTCACATTAGAACTTTCAATGACCTCTAACCTTTCTTCCAATAGAGAAATTGTATCCAAATATTTATCAAAAACCACAGAGGAATCAGTAGAGGGGGTAGGTTCCTCGGGGATCGTCTCCAGCACATTTTGAGCATCGCGGAAAAGTCCGTAAGAATGTTTGAGTTGTGAAATTATTTCACGAATTTTATATTTGTTTAGAGAATTAAGAGTTGTGGGAACCGAATCAGCCAACTTGGTTATATCAAGTTTTGCGGTGAGCCTCTGTCGGTTATATTTTGATCGGTCAGCCATGTTGCGAGAATGTGAGATTAGATAGATTATTTGCAAATGTCTAAACCTATAAATCGATGCGAAAATGAGAGAATATGTACAATATATTATATATTACACGTTTAATAGTGTGAGATTGGCTTAATAGTATCACCCTGTATGAGCGCAGATTAGTATATGAAATGCAAAACTATAAAATTTCAAAATATATGCAATTTTCCAAAATGGGTATTTTTCAGCAAGTGTGAGACACCCTTAACAAGTATTTAAATTAATTAAATTGAAGGAAAAAACAATTATTTATTTTCTATAGTTTTCTAGAAGTGTAAAATGAGCTTAAGCGAAGCTAAATGTAGCAAAAACTTACAATTTATGCAAGAAAACAAAATTATTTTTAATAATTTTTGTAACCTGTGAACCAGGCTTAATCGGATTCAAAATTATAAATTTAATTTAAATCAAAAGGTTGAACAAACAATGTTAAAATTATAACACCCGTACTATCAGCCAAGAAATGAGTACACTTTTTGTATACTATAAACAGAAAAATATATTTACGAAAATAAAATAATGTAATATATGCAAATATTTTTTCATACAAACAAAACGACTCCTTTATTTGAACAAAGCAAGTAGTTTCTGAAATTGCACGTGTAGACCGGGCTTAACAACCTACCAGCTATTGTAGAGACGTGCTGGGTTAAATACTGAGAATTTGAGTGCAGAAAGAGAGGAATATTTTATTTTTGTGCCGGGGCGGCGTGGCTTGGAAATTTCCAAATGCAACAGAAAGACACTATAAATGAAAAACCGTTATTCTCAGAATAGAGATTATCAAAATATGCAAATACGAAGGACCTTGAGGATTTAATTAATAAATAATTAATATGATCCGGCTCGAAGGACCAGAAATGTTTAGGCAATACGTAAAGTATCCTTAACAATAGTAACCTATACTTATTGTACGGTTATAGAGTATATTCCCATAGGTAAGCTGGTTAAGAGTAGATAACGATTTTTCATATGTAATTTAAAGTATTATCTGCATAAATGGCACAAAGAATATTTGCTACGAGAGGTATATGGTTCAAAATGCATACAGTATCACGACTAATAAGTTATGTTCACATACATGTAGAGTACTTACAGTTTTATTCCTTGATGACGTGTCACATCAGAGCTCTGATTGAATTCCATAATCCATTTGGTTCATTTGTAAGGCACTCACTAATACGCTAAATAAATCATCGTCGATAATACTGAGCAGATTGAATTATCTGAGCGGTATAAAACGATAGCAAAAAAAAACCGGTAAAATGCGGCCTTTTTACGAATAGCGGGAGCGTCGATAGATTAGAGATGATTCTCGTTAGGAAGCTTTTGACGATCTGCCCCGGCGAGGGGTTCAAATGCGAGTCTCAACAATAACCTGGAGTTTCCAGAAAGGTTACATAAATACTACTTGAATTTTAAGTAATCAGTAGTACAGGGGCGTAACTAATTATTTTAGTGAGCCGTGTATAATATATTTATTGTACACATAGAAAATGACAATCTTTAATTCTGTTTAAAATGGATCAAAACACCTTGTGTTATGACAAGTATACTGCGTTGGGATAAAGTATGGAACCAAGCAAATATTTTTGAAACGAAAAGAACAATATTTATGAAACTTTGCATGCAAGTACACTGACGCAAAAGGCATCTGATGACATATTTTTTGTTACTATTCCACTTCCGGTTTCACCGGAAATACCCCTAACTTATTTAATTTAAATGTGACACAATATATATTTTTGCGGATTTTAAAAGAACTTGTTATTTTTCATTCATACATATCAAATTTGGTAGAGAAAATTTGTTAAAAACTGTCTGTTGATAATTTTTTGTATTAATACAACGTAATAGGAAATAAACGAGTACCATCTATACTGTAGACTAAAATTGTTGTTTACATGCACTGCATGACTTATTTGAATTTAGTATAGTAGGTAAAACTGTTACTGAACTAATTGACAGAAATAAGTTGTATTAAAAATGGTTCATTTAAGTGGAAAAGATCGTATTGAAATATTAATGATAATAGGTGATGGTGAATTTTCATTTTTTGGAAATGAATTTTCCAAATCCATGCATTGGACGTAGAGGATTCATAAAGTGGTCCGCTCGTTCTCCGGACCTCAACCCGTTAGATTTTTATCCTTGGGTTATCTAAAATTACGTGTTTACGTTAGGCGACCAACATACTTGCAGGATTTGAGATAAAGAATAATAATTGATAAATGTGAACTAATACGTGGAGAAATCTTGCAAAAACTGACTCACGAATTTATTTATAGGCTTGCACGTTGTCAGGAGGTGAACATCAAACATTTTCAACATTTGAATTTTTTTTTATTTTTAATATCATTGGTCTAACGTAAATAAATTAACCTATTTTTTAACTTTAAAGAGATTTATTTCTTGTTTTAATAGTTTTTTCTTCCAAACTTGGTATGTATGAATTGAAAATAACAAGTTCTTTTAAAATCTGCAAAAATATACAGGGTGTCTCTTTTAAAGTAAATAAGTTAAGGGTATTTCCGGTGAAACGGGAAGTGTAGTAGTAACAAAAACTATGGCATCAGATGCCTTTTGCGTCACTGTACTTGCATGCAAAGTTTCATAAATATTCTTCTTTTCGTTTCAAAGATATTTGCTTGAATCCATACTTTATCACCAACTTTGTATTTACAGGGAAATTCAACAAAAATTAAAGGAGAAAACTAGAGAATTTCACTTGTCCGGAAACTTTTGTGGGTCAGTATATTTTCTATATTAAATTTAATTTTCTCCATCAATACCTGTGAACCACACCCTGTAATAGAGTACACACACTCTGGAATTATGTTTATGTAAAACATGTTAACTGTTATTTTAATTACCGGCAATTAAATATTTATTAATACTTACTATAAATGAGACGCAGGAGAGAAAATAACAAAGTATTTGAAAAACTAAGGTATCCTCATTTTTCCATATAAACAAAAATAAATTGAAACAAGAGAGTAAAGCCAGAAACGACATTACTAGTAGAACCAAAATAAAAAATCCAGCTGCGTCGTTGATACATTTGACAGTTTTGTGAAGGCTGATTATTACATTTGTTATTTTGTTCATGCTTCTTTGTCGCACAACGGTATCTTTATTATAAATTTCTCTAACAGTCTTGTTAATGTATTTGTATCTAGAAGAAAGTATGTTGCATGTTTCCCACCAAAACACGACGAGATAGAATAACTGGGCAGAAGATAGGGCCCAAAAAGCAACAGTCAGTTTACTGTACCAGCTTGTAACATCTAAAATTCCTCCAGAGTTCATAATTGATCCGATTGGACAAAAAAATGTCGCCAAAAAACAAACAATCTTCAATAAATATGACGTTAAGTTTCTGTCAGCTGAAAATTTATCCAAAATCACCATGTTTTGAAAAAAACAGTTCCAGCTGTTTCTGTTGCAGTATTTTCCGAAATGGGTACAATATAAATGATGAATAAAAACTGTCGTCCAGTTGCAGAAAAATATGAAGATATCGGAAACTCCCAAATTTAAAAATGACGCAGTTCGTTTAAACTGGAAAACCAAAGTAATTACTGATATAACAGAAAACGCTAGGGCAATAGCAAAGTAGCAACTTTTCACAAACAAGTTGCCTTCTATGGGAAATGGGCCCCAATATTTTCCAAGTTTAACGATAATTCTAAAGACTTGTACATCACTTCTTAATACACGACAATTTTTAAACATATTGATCAAAGTGACAATAGGACAATGCACAGCCAACTTCTCTATACATTTTCTCTAAAGTCAATGCACAGCCAGGTTTTAATTAGTCATATGGATTGCATTAGGTTGTTTAAAAAAACATTTGCTTTACTATAAGTGTTATGGTAATATCCGGAATGGATATGGTTGTAGAGAAAAATAAAAGCAAAGAAATGTTTTATTTAGGAGGTGAGCATTTATAGAAATTAAAATACAGAGTGTTTGTTAAATTAAAAGAGCTCTAAAAACTAAATGTTCGGAGAAACGAAAATTTATTGAAAACGTTCATTGTCACATCCTTACTTATTGAATTAAAGAACGAGCTCAACAATACAGTGGAAACTGTTTATTGGAATAGCCTAAATGCCAAGCAAAAATATACCTTTAACCGGGATATTCTAATAATCGATCATTAGCGTCTAGCCGAAACAAACACAAGATGTAACAAAAAGGCAGGTCATAAATCTGTGCTCTGTGCGTAAATTGAGTTAAGTCCAAAAATGGTCGAAATTGGCAAGTGCACTATGTGTATGTTAGAATTTGGTATCTACATGTGTGTATAATTTGTCAAGTCTAATTCCATTCCTAAACTGAGATATTCGTTTTACACAAATGAAAAACAATCAATACTAACTGTGTAAAGCGTGTTAAGTCCCACTCTTTACACTAAACATTATTTAAGAAACAGGAAGACTCAGTGTGTTAAGTCCCACAATTTTTGCGACTTAACACACTGTACACTAATAAGTTGACGTTGACTCTCTGTACGCCGCGCGCTTTTAAAGATGATTTGTCTTTTTACTAAAAGTATTTGGAGAAAGTCGGAGATACCTATAAACTATTATTCAAAAGAAAAGATCATTTTCTTTGGGCACAATCTAATCAGATGAAAGAGGAGATTTTAGAAAAAAATTTACGACTGAAGAAGAAAGGAATACAGTAAATCAATTTTTAATCGGAATCCCAGTTTATGAAAGCCACTACTCAAGACAAGATTGTGGGAAAAAATTGTTTCTTCACATTTGACCATAGTGACACTATAATATGAAGAATACAAGCGTACCTTATCTGAAAACAGTTTAAAACCTATAAGTTATAGTAAGTTTTGTGTGGAGTTCCACAACTTAAATTTCAAAATTAAGAAGCCTAAATTAGATACCTGTTCAAAATGTGATAGTCTGCACATGCAAATTAAAATATGTTCTTAGAGTGAAAACCAGGAGTTTTTAAAATAAAAAAATGACCACCTTGATAACGCGGAGTATGCGTATGAGTCTCAAAATTTAGATTAAGAAAATTCAAAAGTTAACGATTCAACCAAAATTGTGACATTTAACATGCAGCAATGCCTTTCCACTCCACTCGTGCCTAGTTCTGTAGCCTTCTACAAACACCAACATTGGACTTTTAATCTAACTGCCTTACTAATAAAACACTCGTATTCTAAGGTTATTCCGTATTTATATCTAATAGTTATCCTAGGTATAAGGTAGATATAATACGAAAATAATTTGTTACCAATAAACTCGGTATAAGTTAGTTATAAGTATTCCCACTTTATTCCGAAATAATAGTTTGGCAACGGCGCAGTCTTCTACACAATTGCATAAAACAACGATATATTGGGTGAAATATGTCAATTTTGACTTTTATCTACAACTGACAAGCCAAATTCCGTCATTTTTCGTACTTTGTATTTTCTGCTATATTTTAATAAATCGTTATTTCGTATGTTGTATGTTTAGTTTGAGTATTTTATAAAATGGCTTCAAATAAAAGAGAACGTTGGATTAAATGGGAAAGTGAAGAAAAAGTAAACAAATTGATTTATTTTACTTATAAATGCAATGTAAATATGTTAATTTCAGCATATTGTGAAGAATATTGTGAGAGATGTTCTACATATAGAAAATAAAGACCTTATTTTTCTTGTATATTGGAGGATAAGCCTCCGCTTGTTTGCAATAAGTGAATCACCTACTATTTTTTCTAAAAACCGTACATCATCTTTAGGAAACCGGAATTTTATTCTGCATTCTTTGAAAAGGAATTTATGCTTTCTTTGAAAGTTTTCCTTTTTCGTGTATTTTACATCATGTTAATTAAATTATCAACTTCCTCATTAGCCGCAATACCTCTTAAACACATTTTTCTATTATATGTCTACTCAAAAGACAAATAAAAAAATAATAAATTTTTGTCTGTGATGACTTTGACATTCATAAAATAGGTTATACCAGACTTAAACAAGGGTGTGGGTCGGTATAAACTTGGACTAAATTATTATACCAAGTATTAATCTATACCGAAGTTATTCCATGTTTATTGGTAGTGATTTTGCCTATACTTGATTTATTCTTAGTATAACTTTTATACTTGGTTTATTAGTAACAGTGTATCAGTCTACGACTGCA